>NC_080541.1:83136520-83454377 GCF_028640845.1 Ahaetulla prasina | reverse complement strand
TTGGTTTACTCTAGGCCAGCAAAGCTGGCTGAGGAATTCTGGGAGTTGAAGTCCACAAGTCTTAAAGTTGCCAAGTTTGGACACCCCTGCTCTAGGCACTGCTGTTATTTTCTGCAAGCTTTTTGAGAAACATGCCCCTCAGCTGTTAATAGACTATTCATTAAAAAGACTATTCATTATTTAGGCATTCCATTTGACACATGCAAAGAAATCTATGGAAATTAGGTTTTGTATAAAGAGAATGTTTCTTGTATTATATACAACATTGTATTTAGGCCGAACCCAATGAAAATATCCCAATTCAGTCTGTTGGAATTCAGTCTACTGAGAGCTTATGCACTGGAGACAAATTGGCCAACAAAGTATTCCATTCCATGAGAAAGGAAGCTGGACACAAGTAGGTAAGGTGTACAACTTTATTTGTGGATACTGTCTATAATCTCTTATTTGGCTCCAACTTCAAATAGTAAAGCATAACATAAAATATCATAAGTAGAGTCCAAAGCTGAAAGCTTCTGGAATAAGAAAGTCATCAATATATACCTAAGATAAAAACTCAAGTGAGCTTCCGGGAGCTCCAGAAAAACAACTTTGCTAAATTTGTTGCTGCCGCCAAGAAGAAATGACCTTAAGTGATCACTATACAAATTTCTACCAAATTGATCTCTGAAGTTTATCTTAACTTCAGGTGAGTTCTTATGGGCAAAAGATGATCCTTAAGAGACAAACATCTCAGGTAGTCCTTCACTTACAACCATGACTGAGTCCAAATTTCCACTGTTAAGCAAGATGGTGGTTAAGTGAGTTTTGCTCCATTTTACTACCCTTCTTGCTACGGTTGTTAAATGAATCACTGCAGTTATTAAGTTAGTAACATGGTTGTTAAATGGCTTCCCGATCAACTTCCTTTGTCAGAAGGTTTGACACATGACTCCGGGACATTGCAGCAGTCATAAATTCATGCTAGTTGCCAAGCATCTGATTTTTTTGATCATGTGACCATAGGCATGTTGCAATGGTCATTGGTGTGAAAAGCAGTCATAAGTCGCTTTTTTTCGGTGCCATTGAAACTTTGAATGGTCACTAAATGAATGGTTTGTGTTTAGGGCCACCTGAATATGCTATTGGACCCAGAAGTTAATATTGTGAACTATTACTTCTCTTAAGATATTTTCTTGTCCTCCTAGCATTTAATGTAGTTTTAAAAGTATATAAGTAGTGCAATATCTTGTGAAATATTAATAGCGGAAGATACTACCTCAGCAACAAGATTCTAATGACGCACCCACAATAGTATGTTGTATTAAAAATAACAAAAATCCAGCGGTACTTTAAAGGCTAATCAATTTATTGCTTTCATGATGGAATAGACTGTAGTACATATAGTGAATAAATACACTTTCTGTTCTACAATTCCATAAGATTAGGTTTTTTAAAAAAAATAATAATTAAAAATTGTTAAAGAGAAGTCATATGGGGAGACAAACTGATACAAGGGGCAAAGGAATCATTTTTCTGAACATCAGAAGAATTATTTAGAAAATAAACTTCATTGAGAACAACATACCTGAATACTTGAAAATGGCACTGAATTATGTTACAATGGCCTTATATTCTCCACAAGCAGCTGCTTGCTGAGTAATTTTCTTTCTCTGTCCTTCCCTCAATTTTTTATTAATATGCTCCATAGTTTTGAAGTTCTTCATTCTAAACCTGATGACCCTAGGCAAGAAATTGTAGCTGTGCATATAAAGCAAATTCCCAACTAAGATTAAGATATTTTGATATCTATTAACAGTTCAATTCAGTTCCTTTTTCTAGTTAAAAGAAAATTTGTAGACCACCCGCTGCAAGCAGTTATAGCATTTAATTTTGCTTAATTTTGTCCAAAGGAAGATAGAAATAAAAGGGGGATTCTTTTTCTGCAACAAGAATTGTTTCGACTGCTATTGATTCTTTTTCACCCCTTCTCAAAACATAACAGATGTAACCTGCAGTCTTTGAAAGTAAGAAAATATGTGTGTGTCAGTGGTGGGTTTCAATTTTTTTTACTACTGTTCTGTGGGCGTGGCTTGGTGGGCATGGCTTGGCTTGGTGGGTGTGGCAAGGGAAGGATACTGTAAAATCTCCATTCCCACCCAATTCCAGGGGAAGATTACTGCAAAATCCCCATTTCCTCCCAATCAGCTGGGACTTGGGAGGCAGAGAATAGATGGGGGCGGGGCCAGTCAGAATTTTTACTACCGGTTCTCCGAACTACTCAAAATTTCCACTACCGGTTCTCCAGAACTGGTCAGAACCTGCTGAAACCCACACCCTCTGGTGTGTGTGCATAGGCACAAACCCACGTACACTGTATTCTGCATTCAGTAAAATGCTCTTAATTTCCTAAAGCGTGAGATTATGTTTGTCTTCCAGGGGATCTCGATGTTTAATTTGAACAATTATTTCAATTTGGGTTGTACAAAAGCAAGATGGTAAAGACTAAATTCAACTTCCAGAGATCCCCTCTCTCCCCATTGTATAATTTTCTCAAAAGAGAAAAAGAGCTAACTATAAGACCCCCTTTGTGAGCTTCACAATGGAGATCTACAGAACTTCATTTGGGGCCATCACAGACCATTCCATTGTTTTGAAGACTGACATGCCTTCACAAGAATGGGGAAAGATGCTTTTTGTTTTTTTTTTACAATAAGCTAGTCAAGATATAGTATTGCCATCCTGTTGGACAAAGCAAATAAGAGAACAGATTTTGTATTAAAAAGTTTTACAAAAATTTTTTACCGATACATCCCCAGCACTGGTTGGGGAATTCTGGGAGTTGAAGTCCACAAGTCTTAAAGCTGCAAAATTTGGGGACCCCTAATCTATAGAACTGGTTGCCAAGATTCTCCTGAGCTGCATTACAGTTTTAAACTGCATTCTTCACCCCTATCCATCTGTACCTCAATTGTCCTAATGTCAGACCCGCATAGTCAACATTTAGGAATCTTATATGCCTGGAATCCACACTGTATAACGGACATTAATACAATTGAGCGAGTCCAGAGCTATTTTACGAGAAGAGTACTCTACTCCTCTGCTCACAATAGAATACCTTATGCCACCAGGCTTGAAGTTTTGGATCTGGACAACCTAGAACTATGCCGCCTACGGTCTGACCTAAGCTTAGTACACAAAATTGTCTGCTACAATGTCCTATCTGTCAATGATTACTTCAGCTTCAACACCAATAATACCTGGGCAAGCAATCAAGGTTCCAGAAAAACCTCTTCTGCATTAAAAAAAACTCAGAAGCCATTGTCTTTCAAAGTTCTTTACTAGCATAAGGAAACTGGCACACGATGAGTGAAATTCCAAAACCGAAACTTCCGGATTCTTTTCTCAGTTATACAAACCCCAAGAGTCCCACCCCCCTAACCCCTTTGCCGGTCACATGGTCCAACGTTCTTCCACTTTATTCGAAACCTCTTCTTGCCACTCCTTCTGCAGATGCGAACACAATCCGACCTTGACCGCTTGAAGAATGTTACCACACCCATCACCCCCCCTTCTTCCCCTCAGGGGAGAAATGTGGCAGTGTCTGGAAACCTACGGCCTAGTATGGTTTCCAGGTCTGACAGATACAACCTCAAAGTAAACCACTCCAAACTCGATTGCAGAAAATATGACTTCAGCCACAGAGTGGTCAATGCCTGGATCTCACTGACTCCGTTGTTACATCCTCAGACCCCCAAAACTTTAACTTTAAACTGTCTACCATGGACCTCACCCCATCCCTAAAAGGTCTGTAAGGGGGCATTCATAAGCGCACCAGTGTGCCTACCGTCCCTGTCCTACTGTTCCCATTTATTCGTACTCATTTATTATGTATATACTTATACCTGTTTATACTTATATGTTTATATGTTATGTTCATACTGATATTTGTTTTCTCATATATGCTTGACAAACTAAATAAATAAAATGAAATAAATGATTGGCTTTAAAAATAAAAGTGTTTATTTTATTGGTAGTGGTATTCCAAAGTCAGATAATTTCCTACTGATTCCTAGATAGCCTGAATTTTGAAGGAAGCTAAACAGGACAGTGAAAACGAAATATATTTTAAAATAAAGGAAGTTCATTTTTGTGGTTAATTCAGATTTTCTTTAGAAGTTAGTGAATATGTAACGCATTTTCTTCATCCTAATACATTGAAAGCAGTGGCACAAACCCCTTAGTCACTCAACTTCATGCCCTCTTCATCATAGTACCCAACTTGTTCATCTTTTGGCAACATTTGGCCATCCAGCTAGGACCTCTTTTGTCCAGAAAGTTAGAGTAGTCAGAGAAAGCAAAGCCTTTACATCATCTGTCCCCGAGCACCTGTCTCTCAAAGCGTGCAGTTCCTTGTAGGGTAAGCAAAGGCAGTTTATGATTGTCCTATCATATGCAGTTTCATAGCCCAATTTTGACTCCCCGGGGCTGTTCTATCCAAATGCAACTGCAGAATGCTGAATAATAGTGTCATGATTGCTAACCATTTTCTATAGAACAAATGACCTTTTGCAATGTCTTTAAAGCATATTCTCCACACACACACACAAAAAAAAACCTGAGAAGGGGTAGAATATATTGAAAGTCCAGTTCTGGCTTCTAAAGTGACATCACGACATCACTGAACATTCTCTCTAGCATTCCCTCAATAGAGAAAATAATAAAATCATAATTACTATCATCATCATCATCTGTATTCCCTATCCACAAGATTATTGTCCCTGGTACAAGCTTTTTTAAACACCTACAGGGCAATTTCTCAATTGGACCGACTAGTCAGAAAAACCCTATTCTGTTATTTGCTTGCTTTCTCTTTGCAATCCTGAATAGGCAGTTCTAATGCCCTCTATATGCAGTTTCCCTTGAAAAGTAACTAAAAGCTTCAGATGGCAAAGATTGTGATGGCACGGGCAGTTGTGTGTGCCTCTGGTATGGCAGCCATTACATCTCTGCTCCACAAGCTGCATTGGCTGCCAGTTTGCTTCTGGATCCAATTCAAGGTGTTGGTTTTGACCTTAAAGCCCTTCAGAGCATGAAACCTGGTTATTTAAGGAATTGCCTCTTCTCAACTACATCTGCTTGTTTCATCAGATCTGGCAGAAGAGGTATGTTGTGGGTCCTGTCTACTAGGGAATTATATCTGGCAGGATCAAGGAGGAAAGCTTTTTCTGCTGATGGCACTTGCCCTGTGAAACATCAGCTCCCACCCCGAGGTAAGATTGGTCCCTTCCCTATAATCCTTCTGAAATTCATCAAAACCTGGCTGGGTCAACAGGCCTGGGGGCGGGGAGGGTCTTCCCCAGGGGTGAAATCCAGCAGGTTCTGACAGGTTCTGGAGAACCGGTAGCGGAAATTTTGAGCAGTTCTGAGAACCAGTAGCGGAAATTTTGAGTAGTTTGGAGAACCAGCAAATACCACCTCTGGCTGGCCCCAGAGTGGGGTGGGAATGGAGATTTTGCAATATCCTTCCCCCAGGAGTAGGAAGGGAATGGGGATTTTGCAGTATCCTTCCCCTGGAGTGGGGTGGGAATGGATATTTTGCAATATCCTTCCCCTGCCATGTCCACCAAGCAACGCCCACTAAGCCACACCACGTCCACCAAGCCACGCCCACAGAACCGGGAGTAAAACAAATTTGGATTTCACCACTGGTCTTCCCTAGCTTTTTAAAAAAATATTAATTTTAATTGTAGTTTTGTTTTAATATTATGGCTTTATTGCATGTTACCCAGAGTTACATTCTGTGAAATAATTGCATGTTACCCAGAGTTACATTCTGTGAAATAAGTGGCCATATTTATATATAAACAATGATTTATATATAAACAAACCCAGCCTTCTTTTTGTGTACATGTTTATGGGCCTTTGAGTCTGGTAAAAAAACTAGACAAATCCCTGCTGTTTTCATGGCAACATTTTTGGAAGTGGCTTGCCCTTGCATGCTTTCTAGGACTGAGAGAAAGTGAATGGCCCAAAGGAAGAACCAGAACTCATGGTCTCTTAAGATTCTAACCCAATGCTTTTAACTACTTCAACAAATTGGCGTTTTTTAGACTACTTCAGTTCTTTAACTTATTTGTTATCACTTATATGGGCTCTTATAAGGGGTCCTATTAATAGTTTGTTCTCATTGTACTTAAATAATTTGCTCTTGATAACATGATCTGTTCTGCAGAGCATAATCTCACATGAAAGCCCAAATGCGACATCTAAAAATAAAATTGATCAGATCTCATGAAATTATGGTATCTTAAAAGATCTCACATGAGAGTCCAAATGTCTCATGAGATGTTGATATATTTTAAGTTTGTCTGGGGAGGGTGTAACTTTGTTCTTTTTTCTGAATTCTCTGATATACATTGTAGTATTAAGAACCTCCTCTTCCAAGGATTTTTCAGCCTTCTGAATCCTCTGACTGCCTCTTTCATTTTATTTATTTATTTATTTATTCATTCATTCATTCATTCATTTTGCAAATAGTTATTGTTTAAGTAGCAAACTCAAGTTTTGTCAACACTGCCAACTCCAAGTCAAAGTTCCAGGTAATGTAACTTAGTAAGAAAATTATACTGTGTGTAGTGTTGGGAATGACTTAGAACTGAATGCCAGATTAATCAATATTTCTCTTCTAGTAAAACATTTGTGTGACTGCCCATCTCAACCAAAGGGACGTTGAGCAGCTTACAAAAACACTTGTCAAAAGCGAACAAGAATACAAAACTACAATATATAATCTGATAAACATGAATAAAATAAAATAATAAAGACCCTTTCTAAACGCTACTAGGGTCAGAATCAACTGTGTGTAAGGAGGAAGATAACTCCATAAGATAGGGGCACCACTTCCTGGGTGAGCTTCCTGGGGTCTCACAAGACGACATAGTTTTGGTGAAAGGACCAAAAGGGCATAGTCCCTGCTGGGGCATGTTATTTATTTTATTTATTTCGTCAAGCATGTATTTTATGACGGATACAAATGTAAACATAATTATAAATACATGAAAAGGATACAAATAAAAGAAAACATTAGGACAGGGGCGGTAGGCATGCTGGTACGCTTATGCACGCCCCTTACAGACCTCTTAGGAATGGGGTGAGGTCTATAGTAGATAGTCTAAGGTTAAAGTTTTGGGGATTTGGGGAAGAAACCACAGAATCAGGTAGTGCATTCCAGGCGTTGACCGCTCTGTTACTAAAGTTGTATTTTCTGCAATCTAGTTTGGATTCCAGGCACTGACAACTCTGTTACTGAAATCGTATTTTCTGCAGTCTATTTTTTTTTATTTGTCACAACAGTATATATAAGCATAAGCATGAAATAACTATACAATATATAAGCATAAATATAATCATAAGTATGTAATAACTATATGAAATTGGATACAATCAAAAGGAACATTAGGACAGGAACCGTAGGCACGTTGGTGCTCTTATGCACGCCCCTTACAGACCTCTTAGGAATGAGGTGAAGTCAATAGTAGATAGTTTTTGGTTAAAGCTTTGGGGATTTTGGGAAGAGACAACAGAGTCTGCCCTGGGAAAAAGGCAGTCCTGCAAATAGCCTGGTCCTGGACCATGTAGGGCTTGGTGGTACAATTATTCAAACGTAGTATTGCAGGAAAACTCTGCCCACATCCTGGAGTGGAGTTCGACCCTGATGGAGTTCAAGGTTGACTCAGCCTTCCATCTTTCTGAGGTTGGTAAAATGAGCACCCAGATTGTTGAAGGCAATATGCTGACATTGTAATTTGCCTAGAGAGTGCTGTAAAGCACTACGGGGCAGTATATAAGTCTGCTATTGCTATTGCTTTATAGCCGATCACCAACAATTTGAACTGCTCTGGGAAAGCCAACTGGGAGTAGTGTCACATGAGTATAATTACTTGTGCTGCTGCATTCTGGACCACTTGTAGCTTCTGTTCTCTTCAAGGGCAACCTTTAGCAGAATGCATTGCAATAATCCAATTGGGAAATGACTAAGGCATGAGTGACTATCAACAGACTGCCAAACCCTGAAAGGGTATAACTGGCACACAACATAAAGCTGTGTAAAAGCCCTTCTGACCATAACTGACCAGTTACATAATTAACCAAAATCTATCCACTGTTGACCTCACCCCATTCCTAAGAGGACTTTAAGGGGCGTGCATAAGAGCACAAACATGCCTATCGTTCCTGTCCTATTGTTTCTTTCCCTATGCTTATAAGTATATGCTTATACTTCCTTGTTTCTCCTCATATATATGTTTATATATTATATAATCTTTTTGTGTTATGCTTGTGTATATTGTTATGACAAAATTAAATAAATAAATAAGTAAGTAAGTAAATAAATAAATAAACTGTCACCTGCTCCTTAAGCAGGAGTTGTGAGTCCAGAAGATCTCCTAATAGCTGTTGCATACTTTTACTTATATATACATATTTTTCTTTCATGATGTGTTGTTTTTATTTATGACAATGTTTGTGTATACTGTTGTGACAAAAATAAATTTAAAAAAAACAAAACAAAAACTGTACACTAAATCCAAGCAGGGTAGTACCATCCCACCGGATGTATCTCTTCAAAGATGTAAAACTTTCTTAATTTTAAATGGTAAGATATGTTTTCAGTCATAGAAAAATAATAAGAATCAAAATGTATGGAAGCATAGATTATTTCACTTGTTTTACATCTTAAAGTTAATTTCAATGCTATGGGGCAGAGACTGTTTTGGTGACAGTTTCTTTCATAGAAAAAGTAAAAGGGATAGTTACATGTGAAATCAAGTGAAAAGAAGAAAGAAGATGGGATCCATTTTGAAATTTCTGTTTAGATTTTTGCACCATGTGCTAATAGCCAGTTACCCCCAAATGATAATCCACCCAAAAGATCAGTGAGATGATTATTCCATCAACATCAAATGCTATTTTCCAGACCCCTGCTCTGCATTAAACTTTGAAGCAATGTGGTAACTGAAAGATATCTTATTTATTTATTTTATTTATTTTATTTGCATTTATATCCCGCCCTTCTCCAAAGACTCAGGGCGGCTTACACTATGTCAGGCAATAGTCTTCATCCATTTTGTATACTATATACAAAGTCAACTTATTGCCCCCCAACAATCTGGGTCCTCATTTTACCTACCTTATAAAGGATGGAAGGCTGAGTCAACCTTGGGCCTGGTGGGACTAGAACCTGCAATATTGCAAGCAGTTTAGAATATCTTGTTTAGAAAACGTTGCTCATGTTTGACATTTTCTACAATTGATATCACCCTGTTTTGCCGTGGAACACTTTACTCACAAACATTTTGTCCTTGCTAAATAGGGAGGAATTGCTCTGGCAGAAATAGAATCAGGAGAGCAGAAAGCAAGACAAAGTTAGGAAGCCAAGAAGGATATCAATTATAAACCAAGGTCTGTTAAACCAAAGCTTTACCGTAACATCTTGCACACTTGAAATATTTCTACTTATTGGCACAAGTCCCTTCCCTTTTTTCTCCTTCAGAGTCCAAGGGATGAAGGTTTTCATTTTTGAAATATAGTTTGATTTCTTTGCGAACATCAATGTCTATTTGATTGGTTGGCTCTAAACACAGAGGTCTGTCATTCTAGTCTTGCTGTAAAATTCCCAGGGATATTCTGTTGATCATGGTGGGAACCAAGATGGATCACAAGTCTGTTCTAGCATGATTTATTCTTAAAAATACTGGGGGCTGTGTGTGTGGGGGGGGGATACAAGATTAAATGTTCTGACCCGGGTATACTGATGTAATCAAATAGCTCTTATTAATGAAAGTTTTATAGCATTCTTTATATTTCTTCCTGGCTTGGGAAATCTTTGTAATAGTGAGACACCTTTATTTATTTCCTACCATTAAGACTTGATTTTGTACCTCTAAAAGGATAGGGCATATGTGTCACTACTACACGATATAATGGTTTGTTTCTCACAGTCTTCTGTGCATTAAGTTGAGGTATAATCATTAGATATGCATGCGCTCAAACTGACTCACGTGTAACCTTACTTTTAAAAAAAAAGATTTCATTCTTGCTTGCTTCTCCTTGGGAAGAGTTGCAAGAATCTGCAAACAGTCGAAACTGGCCAAATCAATTCATGACCTATACAGAAAAAAAATCTATAGGCGAGACCCGTCAAGTCATCTTGCCCCTTGGAGAGCACTTATGGAGATCATGCTAAGTAAGTCAGCTGAAACCCAAATGGGCCCAGTGAGTTAAGGCTTCTCATTAATGTGGAAATAGATTGCCCAAAATCTTTGCAGAACTTCATCTCTTGTGAACAAAAAATTAGGATTTTTCCCTCCCCGTCTTTTTAGGTAAATGAGTTTAGCTGCTGACTATAGACAACATTGAGTTCCAAAGTTGATTCTGGAATGGAGCAATGGTCCCATGTAGAAATGCCTAGAATCTGTGGGTTTAATGGCCCAAACTGATACAAGCAGTTTCTTAGGATCATCTACTTCAGTGAAAGGAATGTGGCGGCAGTATTCTTTTACCCTTTTGACTTTTTTTCTCCCGGGTTTTTAACAATCACAAATTTTAAATGAGCTGGGATGGTTTCACCATAAGGGAGTTGCATTAAGGCATTGGGCCCAATTGGCAAGGTTCCCTGTTTTACTGCTTATTTTGTAGATTTCAGTCCTGCCTTTTTGATCAACAATGTCCAAATCCACAGCAATAACATCTGGGCTTCCATTTGCTATGCAATATTCTTCCTGTTAAAGATTACTTCAGCTTTAATTGCAATAATACAAGAGCAACCAATAGATTTAAACTTAATGTTAACTGCTTTAATCTAGATTGCAGAAAATATGACTTCTGCAATAGAATCATCAGTGCTTGGAACACTTTACCTGACTCTGTGGTCTCTTCCCATAATCCCAAAAGCTTTAACCAAAAACTTTCTGCTATTGACCTCACCCCATTCCTAAGAGGACCATAAGGGGCGTGCATAAGAGCACAAACGTGCCTACCGTTCCTGTCCTATTGTTTTTCTTCTTCTTCTTCTTATATATATATATATATGCTTATACCTCCTAATATTTACTTATATATATGTTTATATACTATATAATCTTTTGTATGATACCTATATATATTGTTGTGACAAAATAAATAAATAAAAATAAAATAAAAATGACTGTCAAGGCAAACAATGCTAAGAGCTGGATATTATTTAAATGGTGCAAGGAAAGAAACCATCTGAGAATGTAATATAGGTGGGAAATATAGATGAACTGAACATTAGCAACCTACAGACATTTTCTGAGCTGAATTATTTGGTGAAATAATTTATTTGGAAAGACCCACACAAATAAAGAAAAACCCTAAAGGAAATGTAGAAATTCAATATTATAATAAAGTATTATAAAGTATTATAAAGTAGCTGCAGCATCAAGGCTTAACACTATCTTTTGGAGTAAGGGGCTAGATTGTGTAAGTACAGCTTGCAATACTAGGAGATTGCAAAGGGATGCATTATAATTAATCCATGATATTGTTCTCTACATCTGCATGACTAAAGCTAACTTTTAGTGTGACTCAACTTCAGGCTGACTCATTATAGTGCTTATTGTTGCTCTCAGCAGCTGTTCTCTGTATCTTTTGCATATTTTTATTGCTAGTTTTCAGGAGGCTGTGAGTTCGATCCTAGGTAGAGGCATACATTTCTCTCTTTGGGCACACTGAGAATACATCTGCTGAACAAACCTCCGCATTGGTGACAGGAAGGGCATCTGGCCATTAAAACACTCTGCTAGCTCCATTCAATTGCCCAATCTCCACCCCTCAAGAGATTATGGGGCCGTTAAAAGACGATGATGACTTTTATTGCTAGGTTCATGAGGTTTTTTTTCTACTATTCTTACTAGTTTGTTTCTACCGAGTTTTAATTTTGTCAGCTATGCACAGGAATTCTGGAAATTGAAGTTCACACATTTTGAAACTGTTAAGGTTGAGAAACACTGCACTAGCCAATGTATCTATTCTGCAAAGTTGTCCTGAAAGTGAGAGACAAAACTCTGACTTCAGGAGCTGATTCATGCTGTATTTTAACAAAATATTGATCTGTTTTCTTACTGAACAATCACTCCCTTGAAACGGGAGTGGATGTACCTGAGAACACACAAGTTAAGGTGTTTTTCCTGCATACAAAAAGTCCTTTCTTAAACTCAGGTTCTTCAACAATCTTTATGAAGTATAGTTTTCAGAGAAGGAAGGACAAAGAAGTCTTCTTACCAAGTGCATCTACAGAGATCAAGGGTGTGGCCAAGTGGGTTAACCAGTAATTAAGGCAGTCTTAAGTAATAAGTAAGGCGCTCTTAAATTCAAGAGTAGATTAAACCAATCTCTTACCTTCCAAATCCGGTTCTTCCTGTCCTCTGATATAATTTCAAGCTTGTGATAGTTCTAAATTACAGCGCATCACCCTACTAGGCAGAATAAGGGTTAATTAGTTAAATCTAGTTTCTACTTGTGACAGGACGGGATAATAGGATGGTCCTAAACCAAAACCATCAAAATTCAGTCAAGGCACCTCATCTGCAGGAAGCAATCCAGAGTTTTGTTCTCAGTCATGTCAGTAGGCAGATAATACTCTAATTGTCTGAGGGAAGGACAGAGGACAAGACAAGATAATTATAGATCAAGCTATTGATGAGGGAACCTGGCTTCTGATTAATTTGAAAATTGTCAGGCCCCAAAACCAAGATAAGACACATGTTGGTTCCTCCAAGCAGATTTTTTAAAAATTGTTTTATACCTATCAACAAAATCTTGCCAAACTGAAGCACCCTATTATCTATATCAAGCCTATAATTAGAGAACTATTAGGGAGCGGCTGTCTTCACCCTCTTCCTCTCACACAAAATATCTAGACTGCACTGCCTCTTATTATTCCTATGGAATGCATCACCTCCCTCCTGGGAATCCATACAACTACCATCTATCACAAAAATGCTCAATGTCTAATCTAAGCAATCAGGCAATAAATCAAATAGAACTAACCATTAGTTTTCACAACCCAATTTGGTAATCAGACAAAAAAAAAACAACTTTCACAATCCAACATTTTGTGGTGATATGTATCTACTGTGTCAGAATTTAGCTCAGAATTATTCCATTCTTTTTAAATTGAAAGACTATAATATAATCCTATGGAGATTCTCAGTCGTCTAGGTCTTGTTTGTCCAAAGGTGCTTTTTCAAAAGACAACTGGACTTAGCCTTTGCTTCTTGGATGAGAAACGAAACATCTTCAAAGAAAAACAAAGAAAGTCCAATTGCATTTTGAAAAAGCACCTTTGAGGACAATCCTATGACTTGTGAAGCAGCAGTGGGAAAAAAATTGAAGGGAAAACCTTGATTCTGCCTCCTGCTTTTCTTGCAAGCTGATCTTTTCCTAAAATTGGTTTTTAAAAATGACTTGTACTGCATCAGAACATTTTAAAAGAGAATATGGAAGGTTGGTGAAAGAGCACCTTAAGAAAATTATATACTCTAAGCATGTTTCTACTACAACTTTGATCCAGAGGAAAAAAAAAATAGACTGTCAACTGAGCTTATCTAGATTAATTCACTTCTGTTGGATGGAAATGGAATAATAGAAAGTAAATAATTCTACCAAGACTTATTTTAGATTGTGGTAGTATACAAGTAAATCATCCCATAGAAGATGGAAAATGTCACATCTCCTTTGGTTCTGTTCTACCATTATGTTGCTGCTAAGGTTAGGGAAAGGTGAAACCCCTAATACCATTTGATCTGAGATATAATCAGTATGACATATAACTTAAAAGGAAGAAGAGGAGGGTTATGACACCTATTAGTTTCAGGGGAAAAAATGCTCCAGAAGCACTTACTTAAGGAGCTTTGAAAAGTTGGTTCAAAGAGTCAGAAGAGGACCTGTTTCAGAGGGGGCCAATTTTTATTTGGTTAAAAAAAGCAATAGGAGATAAATAATTTGGAGAACATTAGTGCAGGATATGAATTGACTTTAAAATCAGATATGTACAACAACCAATTGTGAGATAAGGGGCACCTCCAAAGCATCATCCACGGAGTCCTTCTCTCACTATATCTTGTTCATCACTTTCCCCTCCAGATTGTTCTCTAATTTTCTCCTTAAGGTATTTGCAGTTTAGTGGTGGGATTCAAATTTTTTTACTACCAGTTCTATGGGTGTAGCTTGGTGGGAGTGGCTTGGTGGACATGGCAGGGGAAGGATACTGTAAAATCTCCATTCCCTCCCCACTCCAGGGGAAGGTTACTGCAAAATCCCCGTTTCCTCCCAATCAGCTGGGACTCGTGAGGCAGAGAATAGATGGGGACAGGGACAGTCAGAGGCAGTATTTACCGGTTTTCTGAACTACTCAAAATTTCCGCTACTGGTTCTCTAGAACTGGTCAGAACCTGCTGAATACCACCATTGGTGCAGTTAGAGAAAAGATGGAAGAAGCAGTACAGAAACATAAGTGCTCTACGGACAGAAAGGCAGATGAGGAATAACAGTAAGAACAATGGGGTGAATATATCTGGATTTTCCTGGTATTGCCTAAAGGTTACATGATAGAAGCACCTGAAGGCAGGACAAGAAGCAATAGAGGGAAACTAATCAAGAAAAGAACCAACCTAGAACTAAGGAGAAATTTCCTGACAATTAATCAGTGGAAAGAAGTGCTTCCAGAAGTTGTGAATACTGAAGGTTTTTAAGAAGAGATTGGACAACCTCTTTTCTGAGATGGTGTAGGTAGGATTTCCTGCTTGAGCAGGGTTTAGACTAGAAGATCTCCAAGGTCCCTTCCAACTCTTTTATTTTGTCATTCTGTTCTGAGGATCAAGTCTCATCTGAAAGTGCTCAACCTGGTAAACAGCAGTGCATGCAAAATCCAGAAGTCACCTGCTTCTTACTTGAAATACTGAGGACCTGAGCCTCAGATGGTACATAGATTATGAACAAAAACTGCAGCACTATAGTTCTGCTGATGTTGTGAGCCTAAGTATCTGTGGTTTACAAGATAGTGCAATGCACCTTAGGGGGACAAATATTTCTCTCTGACACAAAGTAGAAAAGAGAGCTAATAATAGGAGTAAGAGTCAGCAGAGCAGAAAATGGCACTGCTGACCAAGCAAGTGCCTAATGACATAGATGAATGCTAAGCTAGAAGCAGCAGCCATTTTCCTGACACTTGTAGACATCTACCTCAGCACTTCCAAGTTTGAATCCCAAGATCATGAGGAAGTTCAGGGTTTTCTGGGTTTGGGGTATTTTTTGCAGTTTTTGTGGTAGTCTGGAAGTGTCATACAGAAAGCCACTTGCAGTAGAATGCACCAACTTCTATCTGGGAAACTCTCTTTGTGTGGATGCCCTGCCCTTATCTTTTCAACCGATGCATTGACTGGGGAAGGTGTGAATGCTTTGCTGGCTGAGGAACTCTGGGAGTTGAAGTCCACAAGTCTTAAAATTGCCAAGGTTGGAGACCCCTGTGCTAAAGAACCAAGGAACTTCACGAGATGTGGGAAGGCAGAACTGGGCAAGCTCTGTTAACTGTCCTGCTTTCTCTAAGTTATCTTGTTATCCTCAGGAGTCAGGGAAGGAGTTCTGTTGCCAGTATTGAAAAAAGATTCCATTGTCATTCTACTTAGTCTCTCCATTTAGAATTGGAGAAGGACATTAGGCAAGAAAAAAAAATGCTCAGGTATAGTATATGTGGTACCTTGCTCAATAGTAGTAACTGTGAGAGGGATCTTGGAGTCCTACTGGACAACCATTTAGATATGAGCCAGCAGTGTACAGCAGCTGCCAAAAAAGCCAACACAGTTCTGGGCTGCATAAACAGAGGGATAGAATCAAGATCACGTGAAGTGTTAATACCACTTTATAATGCCTTTATAAGGCCACACTTGGAACACTGCATTCAGTTTTGGTCACCATGATGTAAAAAAGATGTTGAGACTCTAGAAAGAGTGCAGAGAAGAGCAACAAAGATGATTAGGGGACTGGAGGTTAAAACATATGAAGAACGGTTGCAGGAACTCGGTATGTCTAGTTTAATGAAAAGTAGGACTAGGGGAGACATGATAGCAGTCTTCCAATATCTCAGGGGCTGCCACCAAGAAGAGGGAATCAAGCTATTCTCCAAAGTACCTGCAGGTAGGACAAGAAGCAATGGGTGGAAACTAATCAAGGAGAGAAGCAACTTAGAACTAAGGAGAAATTTCCTGACAGAGCAATTAATCAGTGGAACAATTTGCCTCCAGAAGTTTTTAAGAAGATGTTGGATAACCATTTGTCTGCAATGGTGTAGGGTTTCCTGCCTGGACAGGGGGTTGGACTAGAAGACCTCCAAGGTCCCTTCCAACTCTGTTATTCTAAACATCAATTTATCTTTCATTTTTGGAAAGCAAAGCATCTTGAATCCAGCACATAAATACAAAAACTTTTTTAAGAATATCCAGGCTGGGGATATTCAAACAATGCATTAGAGTGGTCTTAAGTAAGACAGCCACAGTTTTATTAAGATTGTTAGTAAAGCACAGCAGACCAATAAAGTAACTCAGTTGAAAAATGAGTATGGTGAAAGTAGTGATTTGGATGTTGTTGTTGCTGCTTGAGCTTGGGATAGGGCAGCTATTAGAGGAAGAACACTGAACAGCATTCCAAAGGTTAAAAAAAAAGGTAAACTATTTTGGGGAGAGATTGGGCAATAGAAATGGTACCTTGCGGAAGTGCTGGTTATACAAGTCTGAAAGCAATTTATGACTGTTGGAAATGTCTCATGTGCAAGTCTCAATAATCATCATGTAATTATACACAATACACAATAATTATCGTGTATGTACCCAGATATGCAAGCAAAATGTTGGAGATGTAATTGTGATGATGCTACATATTTTCATATTTGGTGGACTTGTAAGGATATAAAGGCCTTTTGGATAAAAATTTGGTGGATTTTACAAAATGTTTTGAAAAAGAAGATAAAGTTCCTGCCGCAATTTTTTTTGTTGGGAATTATTATGGACTGTACAGTAATTGAGACTAAATTGATTTTAAATCTAATAACAGCAGCAAGATTACTAATAGGACAATACTGGAAGAAAAAAGAAGTACCTACAATAGAAGAATGGATATTGAAAGTTGCCAATTTGGCTGAGATGGCGAAGATATCAGCCTTTTTGAAAGACAATACGCAAGAAAGATACTTAAAGGAATGGAAAAAATGGATTGACTATATTCAAAGTAGATATCAGACTAAGAGTTATCAGACTGTTTTTGAATGATTATGATGTATTATTTTTGATTGTTTTCGGGGGAAGTTAGGAATTGATGATTGTAGGGGTATAATTAAGTTGGGACGAAATTTTTTTAGCATATATTTGTTTTATTTTTAACTATACCTTGTGCTCGTTCCGGGAAGTCAGGGGGGGAGGAGGGGGGTTGTGGAGGGAGGGGGGAGGGGAGGGAGGGGGAAAGGGGGAAAAATTTTTCTGTAAAACTTTTTGAATAAAAATAAAATAAAATAATCATCATCATGTCTCATGGCATTTAGACCAGGGGTCTCCAACCTTGGCAACTTTAAGCCTGGAGTACTTCAACTCCCAGAATTCCCCAGCCAGCTTTGCTGGGAATTCTGGGAGTTGAAGTCCTCCAGGCTTAAAGTTGCTAAGGTTGGAGACCCCTGTCCTAAATAGAGCAGGGGTCTCCAACTGTGGCAACTTGAAGACTTGTGGACTTCAACTCCCAAAGTTCTTCAGCCAGCTTTACTGGGAATTCTGGGCGTTGAAGTCCACAAGTCTTCAGGTTGCCAAAGTTGGAGACCCCTGCTTTAGACTATTACCATTTATCGAAGATTTTCAAAATTGGTAGTCATTACTTCATCTTCGGATGGCAAATGACAGCTTTCAACCATCTTTTTAAAAATTCTGTTCTGAATCTCTTATCATTAGCTTAGTTGGATAATCCTGAGTTCTAGTGTAGAGTATATAGATAATCAAACTATTGCTTGTCTCTGTTGTCAGAACAGAGGCAAATACTAATCTAATATAAATTGAATTTTGTGAGGGAAATTACGGTGTTGCTGAGCTGGACAATTCTCCCTATAAATTGCCTGTCTATAATCTCTGTTCATCTCTGTGTTCCTATGTCCATACAAGGCAGAATTTCTCGTATGGTTCATTTCCCAAGCACATCTGCTCAAGATCACACAGAGAGTTGTGACTTTTTTATTCAAGGAGGGGAAAAATGGGGTCTTGAGGGGAAAGCAGCAGTATTCATATTTAACTGAAGAAGAGCAGAAATCTCTTCCCCCCACTTTTACTCTCATGCACAGCCATTAAAACTGTTTTGCGTTTAAAAAGGCACGGAGAAAAGGCATCTTTCTGCTTTGACTGACGGTTTATTCTCAGCAATTTTGGTTTGTCACAAACCAAAATTGTGACCGCATATGTTTCCAATTGGAAGTAGTAACTTCCATATATGCTGAAGTACATATGCAGAAGTAGTAACTGAGACTTCTTCTCCATGAATAGAATAGAATAGAATAGAATAGAATAGAATAGAATAGAATAGAATAGAATAGAATAGAATTCTTTATTGGCCAAGTGTGATTGGACACACAAGAAATTTGTCTTTGGTGCATATTCTCTCAGTGTACATAAAAGAAAAAATACGTTCATCAAGGTACAACTGGAATGGATAGTCCATAACTCTATAAACTTTTTCCACTTTTGAACCAGGGTGGGAGCCAACATTCCCACCCCGCCGCCCCCCGGGATGGTTCAAGAAACCGTGACCGCATGCAGCCTCCTGTTGAACAAGCAGTTGTTAAGACTTCTTTTTTTTTTTTCCTATTTGTACAAAGCTCAATAGCAGAACAGAGCAGGCTGTTGCTATTCTTTGGGGGAAATGAAAGATAAGGATCACACTGTGACACACAAGGAGGCTTTGTGAGCAGATATAGAGGAGCTGACACAGACATCTCCCCACAGCTTGTAGGGGCAAGGTAGGCGGCTCCCTTTTCGGCTGGCACATGTTTCGGTTCTGGGTTCTAGAAGAAAAGCAGATGAAGGACGCTGTTGGAAACATCTCCATCTTTGGATTGAAAGGCCATCAATTCAGCCTTTTGTTGTGGTCCGCCAGCAGCCTGCGGAGGTGGCAACGGAGTTGGACAGCAATGAGGCTGAGGTGGGGCTAGGACCATCAGGGACTGAGGCATGGACTCCAGAGCCTCCAGAGACTGATAGTAGTGAGGCAGAGGAACAGGAGGAGCCTGTTCCTAATGCATACATGAGAAGAGCTGCCAGAAGGCAAGAGCAGCTCTAGCAAAGAGGATGACTCGAGAGTAGGGCCAAGAGATTGGCCCCTCCCATAAGGCTTAAAACAGACCAGCAACGGTGTTTGAGCTTTGCTGGAAACAACATTGATAGCTTTGTCTTCTTGCATTTATTTTTGTATCTGTGACTTCTGAACATTTGTCAAGAAAGGCCTTTGGCAGTTTGCCTAATTGGATGAAGGTTTGCGATTGGACTGAGGAATTTGTGCTGGGAAGAATTTGCTTTAATTTAGTTGAACTACGCTGAGAATGAAGTAATTCTCAGCTGTTCGAATAAAGTCTGTTTGTTTTTTCACTGACTGAGTTTCCTACTACCTACTTGGGCCTGGGTCACAAGATGTTTCCCTGTCTTGTCTTTTCAAGAAGTGCTGAATTACAGTTCCCATCATCTATGCCGCAGATGGGGATTGTTAGGTTCGGGAAGTAACGAGGCTGGAGACCAGGGTAGTGACAACAGCTCTTTAATATAGGGTGAACCCAGCAACAGGCTGGGGGAAAAACCTCTCCTTTTATACAGTTCTGCTGGAGGCTTCGTCCAATCAGCAACGTGCTGATTTCCCGCTCAAATATTTAAAGGCACAACTGTTAATACATAACACTCCTCCCCTCCCAGAAAACACTTGGTCTTATTTACATATTTATTTACATGTTATTTTTCGACGTAGTCACGCAAATAACCTGGGCGTCTCCTAGTTCTTTCTGACCTGCGCGGTTCAGTTCTGGGTGGTGTTTTGAGCTGGTCGGAGGGGCTGTTTTCTCCTCCCAGCTCTTTCTCTGGGCCATCGGGCTCTGGATTATTGGCCGACTTTTTCTTGGCCATCCGCTTTGGATTAATTTTGGGATTTTCCTTGCTGTTTCCTCGGGACCTGATGGCGTCGCTGGAACTCTGGGACCTCAGCTAAGTCTTGCGCCTCCCGGTCATTGTCAGCTGTGGATTCAAAGTGGTATTGGTCATTTCCTGTCTCTGTTGGTTCGGTTTGGTCAGTTATTCGCTTCCTTAACTGGTCTATGTGGCGCCACATTCGGTTGTCTGGTAGCTCTACCACATACGATTTTGGCCCTGTTATTCTTGTTACTTGTCCTGCGAGCCAACTAGGGCCGTCCCCATAGTTTCGGCCCACACCCGTCGCCTATGCTCATTTCCTTGTTTTTCTATCTCCCCTTGTAACCCTCGGGTGTGTAATGGGGTTCAAACGGTCAAGTGGGCACCGGAGTTTCGTCCCATTAGCAATTCGGCTGGGCTTTTCCCAGTGGCTGTGCTTGGGGTTCTATGCTGGACGGCTAGGAAAGTCTATTTTTGTTTGCCAGTCACCTGGCTTGAGCCTGGACAATGCCTCCTTAGCGCCCGGACGGAACGCCTGCAAGGCCATTCGACGCAGGGTGGAAAGGTGCAGAGAGGGCATGTCGGATGCCTTCCTCTGCCAGGTACTCTTCAAACTGGGCTGCCGTGAATTGGGGCTCATTGTCGGACACCAGAGTGTCCGCAACCCGTGAGTTGCGAATAGGTGGCGCAGGGTTGCGATTACTGTTTCGGCTGTGGTGGACTTCATAAGTATGATCTCTAACCATTTGGAAAATGCGTCCACCACCACTAGGAACGTTTGGCCGTGAAAGGGGCCAGCAAAGTCAATGTGGATTCTTGACCAAGGCCCTTGGGGCTTTTCCCATTCTCTGACTGGGGCTGTTGGGGTAGCGGTCTGGACTCTTGGCAAGCTTGGCATTTCCTACCCTCTCAGCAATCTCTGCGTCCATGAGTGGCCACCATACATAGCTTCTAGCTAACCCTTCATCCTCACGATGCCTGGGTGACCTCGTGGAGGAGGTCCAATACCTTGCCCTTAACTTAACAGGAATTATTACACGATCACCCCATAACAGGCACCCCTTGAGCCGAGAGCTCATCACGTTTCTTAACAAATTCTTTGAACCGTTCGCCCGCAGCGGCCACCCTCTCTGTACCCAACCGAGTACAGTCCTTAACACAATGTCCCGGTATGATGCCCGAGCCACTTCCTTTGATGTGACTGGGCCAGAGTCCAACGAGTCAATAAGGAGGATGGGTGTCCCCGGAGTGGGGTCTTCGGTCGCCCGGCAGTGGGCATCGGCTCAACGCGCCTGCATGCCCCACTTCTTTCCCGGTCGATGCTGCAGCTTGTATGAGTAAGCGGCTAAAAATATAGTCCATCGAGTCAACCGTGGCGACAGTGCCACAGGTGTTGGCGGTCGCCAGCCAGTAGTCCCAATAACGGTCTGTGGTCAGTCACAATTTCAAAATTCCGCCCAAAGACATACTCATGGAATTTTTGACCCTGATACAATGGCTAATGCTTCTTTGTCTAATTGGCTGTAGTTCCTCTCTGGGGAGGACATCGTTCTAGAGTAGAACGCTATAGGGGCTTCTGTGCCGCTTTGGAAGTCTATGGCTGAGTACAGCCCCACCCCATAAGGTGACGATCGCAAACCAGCACTAGGGGTAGTGAGTCGTGATATTGGATGAGCAGGCTATCACTTGAGAGCAGGTTCTTTACTGCTTCAAAAGCCCTATTTTCTGACTTTCCCAAGACCAAACAGTATTTTTCCCTAAGAGCCTATGCAGCGGTTCC
The DNA here is from genome assembly GCF_028640845.1 of Ahaetulla prasina. NCBI lineage: Eukaryota > Metazoa > Chordata > Lepidosauria > Squamata > Colubridae > Ahaetulla > Ahaetulla prasina. The sequence goes on along the minus strand of NC_080541.1, from coordinate 83,432,402 downwards.
AAGAACGGTTGCTTTGTTCTTTAAAAGACCGTAAAATTAACCAATCCCAGGAATGCCTGCAGCTCTGCTTTGTTTTTGGGCGCTGGAGCCTTCCTAATTGCCTTAACCTTGCTCTCAGTAGGGTGAATTCCTTTCTTGTCTATCCGTAGCCCAAGAAATCGACCGATTCGACCCCTATCTGACATTTATTTGTCTTGACTTTTAATCCGCTGTCCGGAAAATGCTCAAGACCTTTCTTAACGCTCCCCAATTCCTCCATGTTTTCCCTGAAATTAGGACATCATCAGTAGGGAACTACCCTGGGAGCCCTTGCAGTAGTCGTTCCATCAGGTTTTGAACAGCCCTGGTGCCACACTAACCCCAAATTGCAATCGGTGCACTTGAATGCCCCCTGTGCGTCACAATCGCTTGGGCTTCGCCAGCGGGCGCCTACTGGCAGTTGTTGGTAGGCTTGGGCCAAGTCTAACTTTGCAAAGACTTGCCTTGCCCCAAGAGTGCAATAAGTGTTGCACCACGGGAACCGGTACGCTTTTCTGTAAGGCCTTGTTAAGCGTCGCCTTGTAGTCAGCGCAAATTCTAATTGACCCGTCCGGTTTAATGGGGGTGACGATTGGCGTCTCCCACTTTGCGTGATCGACTGGCACCAAAATCCCCTGATTTATGAGCTTGTCCAGCTCCTTATCGATTTTTGGTTTTAGGGCAAAAGGGACTCTCCTCGCCTTAAGCCTAATGGGGGCTACCTGGGGGTCTAAGTTGAAGGAAATAGGGGTCCCCTTGTACTTGCCCAGGCAGTCCTTGAAGACATCTTCGAACTCGTTAAAGAGAATGTCTTTCAAATTGCAGTCACTTCTGTAGATGCCAGTCACTCCCATGCCCAGGGCACGAAACCAGTCTAGTCCCAACAGACTGGGCAGAGTTCCTTCGACGATCGTGATGGGCAGGGTCTTTTTGTGAGGGCCGTACTCGACTCGGACGGAGGTGGTCCCTCGAACAGGGATGCGATTCCCCTGGTAGTCGTGTACTCGTAGCCGCTGTGCTTGCAGATGGCGCTTCGCGACGGACGGCAGCGACTTTGCCAGAGTGTCCCAGGACATGATGGTGATCGCTGATCCCGTATCTACTTCAAGCCTGCACCGTACTCCCTCGATCTTGGGCTTTGTGAAAAATTTTTTTCCCACTTTGGTTGAGGCGCGGCCTATAATGACAGTCGTTTGGTTAGACTTCGCGCCTTTCTTGTTTGAACCAATCGCGGGCCGCCTTTCCGGTTCCGCGTTTTGATTGGCCGATTTGAATTTTCGCGGAAGGTTGGGCCGCTCTGCAAACCTGAGCTAAGTGTCCTTTCTTCCCACACCGCCGCATGTTGCATCTTTAAACCTGCAGCGTTGGCGCTGATGCTGCCCTCCGCAGCTACCGCACTCGCCACGGTCCTCAGTGTCGCTTCTCGGTCCGCAGACCCTTCCTCATCCTCGCCTCACCTTCGGATTCGGACTGAATCTCCTCCTGGTGTACTGGCGTTGGCTTTGCGCCGCCTTGGATTGAAGAGGCTTTGCAGGGTCTCTGCTGCTTTAGTAGACATTTCGTGCTCTGGCTTCGCCCAGAGCGGTGGCTAGAGTCAGGTTGCTCCTGGCTAGCAGTCGCCGCCGAGGCGGATGTCCTTGACCCCTCGGATGAGTTGCTCGAGTAGCACTCGCCTAAGTCTCGGTATCCGCAGTCCTGGACGCTCTTCTTAAAGCGCCATGTACTCTCCAATGGACTCGCCTCCATCTGTCTCGTTCTCCGAATTCAAACCGCTGCACGTATTTGGACGGCGTCGGTGCGAAATGGTTCTTCAGCAAAGTTTGCAGAGTCGGCCACGATACCGATTGTATCGGCGTTGGCTCTGCCAGGGCTTCCGCAATCTCGGTTACCTCCGGCCCGCAATGGGTTAGGAAGTAAGCCCGCTTATGTTATCAGATCCCCTGTAGCTCGTTGGCTTCTAGAAAGCTTTCGAAACGGGTCATATATGTTCCCCATTTCTCCTTGCCCGGGTTGTACGGTGCGGGCGGCGTGTTTGCCATTTCCGCGTTTCTGCCCTGAGTTTGCTGGGTTCGGAACTAGCGTGCTTCAGCTCGGTTCTGGTTCCCCTTAGCCTCGAGATCCCACCTTCGTCGCCAATGTTAGGTTCGGGAAGTAACGAGGCTGGAGACCAGGGTAGTGACAACAGCTCTTTAATATAGGGTGAACCCAGCAACAGGCTGGGGGAAAAACCTCTCCTTTTATACAGTTCTGCTGGAGGCTTCGTCCAATCAGCAACGTGCTGATTTCCCGCTCAAATATTTAAAGGCACAACTGTTAATACATAACAGGGATTGTAGCCTATTACATCTGGAGAACATCAGGCAGGGAAGGCTGATTTGATTGTTCAGAATAACTGACCAGATACCTGGCTACAGTCCTCTCGTCCTTATGGGGTTTTTTTTTCCCCTTAACAAACTCTGGTTCTCCTACTCAAGTCTTTGTCTGTTCCTAGGACTTCTGCTCTCTCCTAGAGTTATCCTCCTGCAATTCTTCCATGCCACCTCTCCAAGCATGAAAATGATATTGCCAAAGAAGAGAAATTATTTAAATTGACCAGGAGTCATATTAATTGCATTTAAAAACCAATACAGGTTTTTTTCCCTTAGTCCTGCTAAATTTGTCTGAGTGCGTTTCAAGGCCAAACAATACATCTCTTAGGTAAAATGAGCATCTGTTTATTAGTTTATGTGACCATACGTGCCTTCATGTGTGCCTAGATAAAGGTCAAATCGTGCATGAATACCAATAGCAAAAATTTTGAGAACCAGCAAAAATGTGCAGTTCAAATACTGCATTGTAGGTTATTGTGATTTGTGTCCAGAAAATGACACAAATGATATTGCAACCTTTCGTTTTGGAATAATAATATATTCTTCTCCTTACGGTTGTTCTTATATCTGTATAAGATATAAAAATAAAATGTTAAATAATAAATATTTATTATTAAATAATAAAATAACTACAACAATAACATCTTGTTCTTCACATGCTCTGCAGCTTTCTGAGGAGGGTGAAAATATTTAAAAATCATTTGTGCATCAGTTTAAGAAAACACTTTTGAAATTAAGCAAATATGATCTGGAGCAGTATTTTCCAAATTTGGCAACTTTAAGATGTGTGGATCTTAACACTCAGAATTCCCTAGCCGGCATGTCCACACATCTTATAGAATTGCCAAGTTTGAAAAATACTGATTTAGAGCAGAGGTCTCCAATGTTGTTCCCTTTAAGACTTGTGGACTTCAACTCCCAGAGTCCCTCAGCCAGCAAAGCTGGCTGAGGAACTCTGGGAGTTGAAGTCCACAAGTCTTAAAGGGACCAAGGTTGGAAACCCCTGATTTAGAGTATTACAAAGAAGTATCTCCCCAAATAATTAAGATTAAAGGTCTTCCATAGTCTGCAATATGGACAGAAATGGGGGAGGGGTGGAAAGAGAAATGCATTCGTTTAGCTTTCTAGTATTATGACTCCCAAACTGTGGTCAGGAAGATTGAGAGTTCAACCCTAGGTAGCTGGCAGATGTTTCTGCCGACACACACACAAATCTGCTGCAAACTCCCCATAAGTGTCAGGAAGAGCGTCTGGCCAGTAAACACTCGGCTCCATTCAGTCGCCCAACCCCATCCCAAAGCAAGTGATTACAGGGTCATAAAAAGAAAAAAAAAGTCATATTAACAGTAATTAGCATTTCTACTTTGCAGTTCATGAAGAAAATCTATCCATGTGATCACTAGGAGTCAAAAACAAGTTGATGGCACATAATCAATCAAACATTTGAGTCAATATTAAAGGGAGGGGAAATGATATTGCCATAGGCATATACTATAGGTCACCCAACCAAACAGAGGAAGTAGATGAACTTTTTGCTAGTCAGCTAACTAAGGTATGTAGGAAGCACATCACAGTAGTAATGGGGGATTTTAACTACCCTGACATCAACTGGGAGACAAACTCTGCACCAAGTGGAAAATCCAACAGGTTCCTAACAAACCTAGCAGACAACTTTGTTTCCCAAAAAGTAGAGAAGGGAACAAGGGGATCAGCCATATTGGACTTAATTCTCACTTACAGAGATGAAATGATAGAAGGTGTTGAAGCTATAGGAATCTTGGGGGCAAGTGATCACGCAATATTGGAATTCAACATTATGCAAACACAAGTAGTAGAACAAAGTCAAACTAAAGTCTTGGACTTCAAGAGAGCTAATTTCAATAAACTCAGACAGAGCTTGAGAAGGATTCCATGGATGAGAATCTTCAAGGGGAAAACAACTCAAGAAGCTTGGGAAATTTTGAAAAGTGAGATTATAAAAGCACAGTCTAGCACAATACCAATGAGGAAGAAAAATAATAGATCTCAAAAGAAACCAGCATGGATGCATAAAGAACTATCTGACAAATTGAAAGACAAAAAGGACAAGTATAAAAAGTGGAAAGAGGGGCAAATAACTAAGGCAGAATATCAGCAAATAGCCCGAGCCTGTAAAGATGAAGTGAGGAAAGCTAAGGCTCACAATGAACAAAGGCTAGCGACAAAAGTAAAAAATAACAAAAAAAGCTTCTTCCAACATGTTAAAAACAAGAAAAAAGTCAAGGAAACAATTGGCCCATTGCTGGGAGAAAGTGGCAAGAAGGTGACAAGCAACAGGGAGAAAGCAGATCTACTTAACTCATTTTTTGCATCTGTCTTTACACAAAAGGAAAAAACAATCCAACCTATCAAAAACAGCACCACAAAAAACAGATTAGGAACACAAGTTAAAATAGGGGGAAAAATGGTAAGTGAACATCTGTCTACCCTAGACGAGTTCAAATCTCCAGGACCGGATGGATTACACCCCAGGGTTCTGAAGGAACTGGCAGACGTGATTTCAGAACCACTGAACTATATCTTTCAAAGATCCTGGAGCACACAGGAGCTGCCAGAGGACTGGAAAAGAGCTGATGTAGTTCCCATCTTCAAAAAAGGAAAAAAAAACATATTCAGGAAACTACAGACCTATCAATCTAACCTCAATACCAGGGAAGATTCTGGAAAAGATAATCAAGCAACGAATCACCGAACACCTAGAAGCAAACAAAGTAATAACCAAAAGCCAACTTGGGTTTGTCAAAAACAGATCATGCCAGACTAATCTTATTGCATTCTTTGACAAAGTGACAAAATTAGTGGACCAGAGGAATGCTGTTGATTTAATTTACTTGGACTTCAGTAAAGCATTCGATAAAGTAGACCATAACCTACTACTAGATAAAGTAGAAAAATGTGGGTTAGACAGCACCACCACCAGATGGATTCGTAACTGGCTGACCAACCACACTCAACGTGTAGTCCTCAATGGAACTACATCCACATGGAAGGAAGTATGCAGTGGAGTACCCCAAGGCTCTGTTTTAGGCCCAATACTCTTCAACATCTTCATCAATGACTTGGACGAGGGGATAGATGGGGAACTCATCAAATTTGCAGATGACACCAAGCTGGCAGGAATAGCCAACACTCCAGAAGATAGGCTCAAGATACAGAAAGATCTTGACAGACTAGAACATTGGGCACTATCTAACAAAATGAAATTCAAGAGTGAAAAAAGTAAGGTTCTACATTTAGGCCAAAAAAACCAAAATGCACAGGTACCAGATATGTGGTACCTTGTTCAATAGTAGTAACTGTGAGAGGGATCTTGGAGTCCTAGTGAACATTTAGATATGAGCCAGCAGTGTGCAGCAGCTGCCAAAAAAGCCAACACAGTTCTGGGCTGCATAAACAAAGGGATAGAATCAAGATCATGTGAAGTGTTAATACCACTTTATAATGCCTTGGTAAGGCCACACTTGGAACACTGCATTCAGTTTTGGTCGCCACAATGTAAAAAAGATATTGAGACTCTAGAAAGAGTGCAGAGAAGAGCTACAAAGATGATTAGGGGACTGGAGGCTAAAACATATGAAGAACGGTTGCAGGAACTCAGTATGTCTAGTTTAATGAAAAGAAGGACTAGGGGAGACATGATAGCAGTGTTCCAATATCTCAGAAGTTGCCACAAAGAAAAGGGAGTCAAACTATTATCCAAAGCACCTGAGGGTAGAACAAGAAGCAAACTAATCAAGAAACTAATCAAGGAAAGATGCAACTTAGAACTAAGGAGAAATTTCCTGACAGTTAGAACAATTTATCAGTGGAACAACTTGCCTGCAGAAGTTGTAAATGCTCCAACACTGGAAATTTTAAAGAAAATGTTGGATAATCATTTGTCTGAAATGGTGTAGGGTTTCCTGCCTGGGCAGGGGGTGGACTAGAAGACCTCCAAGGTCCCTTCCAACTCTGTTGTTGTTGTTGTTGTTGTTATTAAACACTTTGCAGTAAATTCTGGTACCAAACTTTTTAACGAACAGATATATTTGTGTGTACAGAATATGTGCATGCATTTGCCTAATTAGATCTTGCTCTTTATTGAATTCTTTAGAAAAATTCCAACCACATCTTGATCTTTACATATTACTTCCCTTTTAACTCCTGTCTCCTTTCCCTGCTTTTATGGTTTCCTCGGTTTTGAACTTTAGATTGAAATTTCCTGAGGGAAAAGATTTATCTTCTTACATCCTATAAATTAAAGCATCATTCACACTGATTTGAAACAGTATACCACATAATAACTCAGATGGTTAAAATCTACGTAGAAGATTTTGTGATAATAAAAGCAGGATGTGGGGCGCTTTTTGCTACAGCATTTTTTTCCTTTCCATTTATTATTTTTAATCTAAAAAAATAAAAGCAAGGCAGGGAGCCTAATGGACATAAAGCCAGTGTGAATGTAGCACTGGGGATTCAGACTTTAGAATGTGGAAGTAAGAGGTTGGTTCACCACAAGGGATCTCACTATAAGCCCATCTGTCTTCAGTGAATATGCCTGAAAAGGACTATGATGTACCACAGTAGGAGACTTATCATATTATCAACAGTGATATCATGTTAGCACAATCTAAACTGCATTTAAGTACTTTTGGATCTAAACAAGATTATTTGCCAGCAACAAATTTTAAAGGTCACTGCATTGGCCTTTGCCATGTCAGTGCAGCTATAAATCAACTTGGAAACAGCAGAAATTAAATATCCATCTCCATCAAATTAAAAATAAACCAACTCTTTCTCTCCAGTTCACTCACATTCTATTTTGCTAATTCTTTAAATGAGCAGCAACATGAAAGTACATTATGACACTTGATTAATGTCTTTGTTCATCAGTGACTTGTACCGTACCGTGCTCTACATGTTTCTTCCCAATTCCAAGTGCCTAACGCTGGTTGACATCCAAGCCGAAATCACAAATATATTATGTAAATTACTCCTGGATTTTCTTGATTGTAAATACATGTATTCATTTGACTTATGACTACAGCTGAGCCCAAAATATCCATTGTTATTGCGAGACATTTGTTAAGTGAGTTTTGCCCCATTTTACAACCTTCCTTGCCACAGTTGTTAAGTGAATCACTACACCTGTTAAATTAGTAATACAGTTGTTAAGTGAATCTGGATTCCCCATTGACTTTGCTTGTTAATAGAAGGTTGCAAAAGCTGATTGATCACATGACCCCCAGACACTACAACAGTCATAAATATGAGTCAGTTGTCAAACATCTGAATTTTGATAAGGATGCTGTAACAATTGTAAATGTGAAAAATGGTCATAAGTCACTTTTCTGAGCAATGTTGTAACTTTGAATGGTCACTAAACAAACTGTTGTAAGTCGAGGACTACCTGTAGATCAGTAGTGGGTTTCAAATACTGTTGCTGCCAGTTTGCTTGGGGCTGCGCGCACTCGCGCTTGTGTCGCTTTTGCACATGCGCAGAGACGTCTGGGCGGGTGGATGGAGCCTCTCGCCGCCGCCATGACCAGTTCGCCCAATCTGGGGCGAACTGGTAGCAACCCACCATTGCTGTAGATGTTTCACCCAGAGGCCAGCACGAGGTGATCTCTTTTTTATCATTGTTTTATGTTTTGGTTTGAATGTTTTCCCCCCCACAGGGCAAGTGAATAAAGCAAAAGAGTCCTGGTACAGCATTTTATTTGGAACCCAAAAAATGGGTCCTATCGAGATGGTCTATAAGAATGCTCTTTATGTTGCAATGTATCACAACAGAATCTTTAAAGCTTGCCAGTTTTTCTTTAAGATAAAGGTAAAGGTTCCCCTCGCACATATGTGCTAGTTGTTCCTGACTCTAGGGGGCAGTGCTCACTCCGTTTCAAAGTCGAAGAGCCAGTGCTGTCTGAAGACGTCTCCGTGGTCATGTGGCCGGCATGACTCAACACCAGAGGCACACGGAATGCTGTTACCTTCCCACCAAAGGTGGTCCCTATTTTTCTACTTGCATTTTTTATGTGCTTTCGAACTGCTAGGTTAGCAGAAGCTGAGAGAAGTAATGGGAGCTCGCCCCGTTACGCAGCACTAGAGATTCGAACTGCTGAACTGGCGACCTTTCGATTGACAAGCTCAGCATCTTACCCACTAAGTATACCTTATATCAAACAAATCAAAACTGGATTATTCTGAGGTGTTTATTTTCTCTCTCTCTCTCATGCCTTCTGTTTTCCTAGGACAGAGTAATTTTTACTGAACTTCTTCTTCCTTAACTTTTTGTTCATCCTTTCTTAGGATCAGGATGACAACCTCTCACACCTGAAGAAGAAGTGTTGATTTTGTTTTGAAGGACAAAAGAGCCTGCCGAACGTGTAATACTAACAGCTTTCTCGGTGCACTAGGAATACAGTTTGAACCTGTCAAATGAGTTTTTGAAAAAAGTCATCTGGGCAGCTCCCGGGATATAAAGCAGACCTCATTAAAATTAGCCGAGTATAACTCTCTGTTCATCTATCACAACTGGAGAAATCTGTCACAATCTTTTTCTTTTCATTGGGGCAGGCAAACTGCAAAACAATTAATCAAACATCTCATAAGGCAAAAATCATGCCTGACAGGATGCGTTCAGTTAGTCAGTGAGGCTTGCTATGAAGCGAGGTGGATAGGCCAATAGAAAAGTGGGCTGCTTATACAGGAATATGGATATTGAGCATATTTCATTTGGTTTTATTTGTTTATTTATTTAAATATTTTTTAGAATAGTTATTTAAATATTTATTTATTTAAATATATTTGCCACCCATCTCATTTCAAAGCTACTTGTTTCGAATAGCATGGATAGAAGCTTAGAAGCCGTGCGTAGACAGAATTTAGGATCATATATACCTGTAATGATACTGGAAATAAGTTAGAGAAGCATAAAGAAGATGGCCTTTGGAATTCAATTCAACCAATATTTTCCCAGACCTGATGTCTGTATGTTGCCCAACGCAACAAAACAACGTGTAAGTAATCCTGCTTTTCTTTTGGGGATGCTCTGAATGTTTTTGTCTGAGTGCACATTGAAAAACAAAGGCTGCATGTGCTCAACACTGGATCAAATGACGAATGGGGAGAAGGGATTTAAATTAGAAGTTGGCATCAGAGCTGTGGTGGCACAGGGATTAGGATGCAGTATTGCAGGCTAATTCTGCCGACTGCCATCAGTTCGATCCAGCTCAGCCTTCCATCTTTCCGAGGTCGGTAAAATAAATACCCAGTTTGTTGGGGGCAATATACTGACTCGGTAAACCGCTTAGAGAGGGCTGTAAAGCACTGTGAAGCGGTATATAAGTCTAAGTGCTATTGCTGGCATTCCAAGTGGCCACCCACTGCTTCTCTCATAGGCAATGCATGAAGGATTTCATCTCAGTCCTCAATTGGATCTGGTTTATTTTCAATCTCTCTTTTGCCAGCTCCTCCCACCGTTTCAAATTTGGTTCCATTCTGTATAGTTTTTCAAGACCTATTATGTGGAAACAGATAGAATCTCAAGCTTTTTGTCTAATTTCTTTCCAATTTCAGTAGAGTTGGAAAGAATAAAAACTGTTGCTGGGCCATCTTGTATCAAATGAATTTTACTGCTTCCCTACCTTCTGATCTTTTTAACTGCATCTAGTAGAAATGACAAGGGTAGATAACTAAAAATAACAGTGGATTCCCATGTCATATTAAGGCACGATTTGTTGAATAGCCTCACAGCTGGAATTGCACAATGCATTAAGAGCTGGGGCACAGTAACACAATTGAACCTCCTTCACAGTTCTGAAATTTGAATTCCACACCCACACCTCAGAGTTAAAAACAAAATCAGAACTGAGGAGACACAAATGAGCTAAGCTTAAAGGAAAATGTTAAATAGCATGACAAGAAGTGTAAAACTTTATATTGATGCAAATAAGCAAAAGCTAAGAAAAGCACAGGAAAAGGAAGCAAAAAGAATTTGTAAGATTTTTGTACTACCTTCACGTCGATGTGCTTTTATTACAGTCAGGTAAAGTGAAATTTCTCATCCCACCTGCACTGTTTTCCCCTGGTTCCAGATTAGCAACACACATAAAAAACAGATGGAACTTCAATTACACATTGGAGCAGCCATCTTGCCTCTTTTGACCAATCCCTGAAGACATCTTGACACTCAGCTACAGGCAGGTCAACAACTAACCATTTCTCAACTAAGTAGTTAGCAATTATATTAGAGCAATTACTATTAGACTATATAGGCCAGAAGTCTCCAGTATAGGAAGAGATTACTCCCCATTTCTTAAAACTGTAATAGCACTGCCCACAAAGACAGTAATATGTGGCGATCAGGAAGAAAATGAAGCACACTGTCCAAAGGAAGTTGACCTTGTCCTGTCTAGACTTCCTACAGATCAAAAAAGGAGTCACATAGACCAGTTGAATGCACACACAATTATTCATCAAAACAGAATGTTTCATTCAGTGAAGGAGCTAAGACAGCAATTCTTACGACATTTTGGCCTTTTGTTGTTGTTTCTTCCACTGACAGAGTTCATTTTAACTGAAAACCTGAAGACTGAAGGTATTTTACTATTTTAAATAATAATTTAAAGGTCAGACATTTGGTTCATTTCCAAAGGATATTGATAAGCTTTTGAAAATTTTATTATACAACCATAAGCACAGATGATGTGAAAATCCACCAAGAATATCTCTGTTATTTTCCAACTTTAGGCAAAATTCTTTTCCAAGGTATTTGGCTTTTCCAATTATGGACAAAGCAAATTGGTGAGTGATTGGTATACATGGCTGGCTTCACTTAAAAAGTGATATTGTGAGTAATGAAACCTTAGATGCCCACCTCACAGGACACACTGACTCAGAATCAAAATTGCTAATCCCAGACTCTCTGCTGAAGCTGCAACAATGACTGAATTGTACAGTATACTGGTTTCCAAGGTAAAGTGTAACAACCAAGGACTATGTATTTCCATGAGGTTACTCACAGCTCTAATGATGCTATGCCAGTTGTTCCAGATATGTAAATGTTCTCTGGAGTTATAGAATGATTTTATCCTTCACAGAGTATCAAAAAATGGCACTACTTCTCCTTATGTATGGTCTCCTAGCCCAAATGTAAAGTTTTGTATGTAGGTGCAACAAAATGATCTCACAGGTTTCTAAGGCCGATTCATTTCCATTTCAGAGATATCCACAAAGTGCCAAAGAGGTCATTCATCTTGGAAAGAAGAAAATATTTAACAGAAGTTAGAGCTCTGAAATATCGAATAAAGAAACCCTCCCCCCCCTTTTCTTTCTTTCTTTTTAACCATATTTCCTCACAAACATCTTGGAGCCCAACACCTGCAAATCAACATTGTTAGTTACTCCAAAACTGACTTAAACAAAGCTGTAGAGCTGCTCCGGACCTCACTCAATAATTTACAAGATGTCAGCAACTGATAAAGAATTGTAGGCATCTAGAGAACTTCTGGTCAAGAAATATAATAGCAACTTGCCAGAACGGCTTTGTTAGCATTTTATTGTAACAGAAATCTAGTGATAAAAATGAACAATAATGGAAGTTACCCAATTTCTTGTGATAGGGAATTGTAATTTATTATCACATTTTGCCGAAGTCTGCATTGCATGCCTGCTTGTCTTTTATCATCTCTATGACAGGGACAGCTGCAGTTGTAAAGAGGCCATTCTCCACACTTAAATCAATAAAAAGCAACCCATCTGTGAAGTTAATATCAGAAGAACATCCAAGTGGTCTCTCGGTATTCTCAATGGCGATGAATTGTCAGAAGACTTGATATTCCAATTATAATCAATATATTTATAGATGGAAATTCAATAGTTCCTTTGCAAGTTACATCTGTGCCTTCCATCTGCACATAAGATAAAGGTTTACCCTGTCTTATTCTAGGGAGCACTTCTCATCTCCATTTCTTAGCTGAGGGAGCCATCATTGTCCAAAAACACTTCCATGGTCATGTGGCCAGCATGACTTTATTTCAAGACACACGGAATGCTGTTACCTTCCCACTGAAGTGGTACCTATTTATCTACTTGAATTTGCATGCTTTCGAACTGCTATCCTGTTTCCCCCAAAATAGGACATCCCTTGATAATAAGCCCAATTGGGCTTTTGAGTGCATGGCAATAAGGCCAAGCGCTTATTTCAGGGTTCAAAAAAATATAAGACACGGTCTTATTTTCGGGGAAACACGGTAGGTAGGCAGGAGCTGGAGTGAGTAACGGGAGCTTACCCCATCATGCAGAGCTCGGGTCTCAAACCTAGACTATCAGCTTTCCAGCTGACAAAATCAGTGTCTTTAACTGCTGAGCCATCACACCCCTTGTCTATCTGCACACAGCCAAGAGTAAAAACAGGCCGCCTCTGTGATACTCCCACATTCTGAGACTCTCTGTCCACAAGGCAAGCTTATCTCCTCTATTCTGCCATCAAGAAGATGTTAAAAACCTTCCTATTTAGGCAGGCTTTTCCTACCCAAGCTATATTTGGGGAACAATATATTATTAAAATTGGGGCAAGTGGAATTTCCCTTCTATGCTCTTTTTTACACATAGGCTTAATAGACACCTGAAGATCCAAATACCTGGAAAGGAGGAGAAATGGGAAAAGGAGGTAGCATTGTTTAATTTTCTTGGCATCTATGACAATAGACCTACACACATATGAAATCCTTTTTCTGTTATCACAAAGGTTGGTTTTTCAATCACAATATTTTTCCAACAAACTTTTATTTTCAAGACTCTATACTAGCAATAATATAGATGTGCTATGATGTGCTTTCCATATTTTACCATATGGCAAGTCACATGATCTATAGACTACAGTGATGGTAATAGCAATAGCACTTAGACTTATATACCGCTTCACTGTGCTTTACAGCTCTCTCTAAGCGGCTTACAGAGTCAGCCTATTGCCCCCAACATTTTGGGTCCTTATTTTACCAACCTCGGAAGTATGGAAGGCTGAGTCAACCTTGAGCCTGGTGAAATTCGATCTGCCAAACTACTGACAGCCAGTGATCAGCAGAAATAGTCTGCAGTACTATATTCTAACCATTGCGCCACTACACAAATAATAGATTTGAGGGGGCTGGATTGAAGCTGGTTGTTGGAGTCAGGAAATAAATTAAATTACATAAAACCTAGCTTGCCGAGTCTGTGAGCAAACAAGGAAAGAAAGAAGCAGGCAATTTACAAAATTTACAACATATGTCTTCTTCATTTTTTCTATCAGATATAAATTCTTTGATCTTTTATACATTAATTTTCACCCTTGCTCCAAATCATTTGAATTCTCACCAACAATATTGCATTATTTGCAAAGAGAATTTCATATATTATAGCTCCAACCATAATCCCTCTAAGGTTACCACAAGCATTCTTTGGGCATTTTTTCATAAAAAGATTAAATAGCCAAGAGGACACAAACACCATTCTTAAATTCTGACTCATTGTTGAACTGTTCTCTAAGCGTTTCATTTATTCTCATTCTACCATATAGTGCTCTTATCACGCTCAGCAACAAATCTTCAAGTCAACATTTGTGCAAAATGTTCCGTAATTGAAGCCTAATCACTTTATAAACCATTTTGTCACGCTTCAATGCAGCACAACTGTAAATCTAGGTTCTTCGGACTTTCTTATTCTACAATTGCCTTACTCGGCAGTACAGTCTCTGACTGTGGGCTAGTATAACTATTTTATTGCAAGCAAGAGTGAAATCAACTATAGCAGTCAGAACCTATAGATAAGTGAAGGGTTAAAGGATTTTTGTTCTTTCTTTCCCAGTGAACAAATCTTTTTGGTACTTTTCAGATCAACTGGGATTTGTTGATATGAATAGAATAGAATAGAATAGAATAGAATAGAATAGAATAGAATAGAATAGAATAGAATAGAATAGAACAGAATAGAATAGAACAGAATAGAATAGAATAGAACAGAATAGAATAGAATAGGAATTCTTCATTGGCTAAGTGTGATTGGGCACACAATGAATTTGTCTTTGGTACATATTCTCTCAGTGTACATAAAAAGAAGATACACTCGTCAAGAATCATAAGGTACAACACTTAGTGATAGTCATAGGGTATAAATAAGAAATGAAATCATATTAGGAAACAATATCAATATAAATCGTAAGGATACAAACAACAAAGTTACAGTCATAAGTGGGAGGAGATGGGTGATAGGAACGATGAGCATATGCACCAAGACAAGTTCCTTGTGTGTCCAATCATACTTGGCCAATAAAAAATTCTATTCTATTCTATGAGAAGATTAATAGTAATGCAGACTTAGTAACAGCATTACTAAGTTTGACAGCGTTACTAAGTTTGACAGTGTTAAGGGAATTATTTGTTTAGTAGAGAGATGGCATTTGGGAAAATACTGTTTTTGTGTCTAGTTGTTCTGGTACGCAGTGCTCTATAGCGTCATTTTGAGGGTAGGAGTTGAAACAATTTATGTCCAGAATGCGAGGGTTCTGTAAAAATTATCATTTTTATTAGAAAACCACAACTCCCTGCTTCACCAGTTTCCTTCGCCACAAGCCTTCGGTAACATGCAGTAAACTTTCTCATATTTCTGATTTTTACCCCCACATTTCTTTTGTTTCTCAGGGACTTCCTGGAGAATGAAAATCTGGTCAGTGCAAATTTCACTCATTGTCACTTTTCATCTTCTTCAAAAGAGAGTTGTGTTGAAACTACTCCAGGTTATACCACACAAATGAATCCTGGTGTTTGCGTTCACTTTTGCTACCTTTTCCTTTGTACAAAGGAACAATTGTGGCATTGTTCTAAAAACCAGGCACAGATGCAGTATTTGCATGAGCATTTAAACAAGTCGCCCAGCTATTCCTGTGCAAATCGCCTCCGTATTTCAAGATTTCTCTGGTGACAGAATCAACATCTGAAACTTTGTTAGTTTTCAAAGTTGTCTCAGCATGCATTACCTCCCTTTTTATCTTTTTTTGTTTGTTTCCTAAACAATAAGATTCACTGCATTCTTTTTAGTTTCATTCTTCAGCTCTGTTTCAGTTCAATTTCTTCCCACAGTTTCTCATCTTTTTTATTCTTAATCCATTCACTCTGCTAGAGGCGTTTGATTTCGCCCTCTTCACTCACTTTTTTTTTTAAATTTAATTTTGTCACAACAGTATACATAAACATTGTCATAGTAAAAAAAAAGCAAACATATCATGAAATATATATATATATATATATATATATATATATATATATATATATATATATATATATATATATAGGTCTTTGGGTGTTCGGGTTTTCTCCCGTGTAAGATTGGAAGTGTCTTGGCGACGTTTCGACGAAGTCAATCAGAGCACAGAAAAAACCCCATCCAATCAGAGCACAGCCAAGCTCCCACCCAATCAGTTCAAACCCCCACCAGCAGTTAAAAGGAAGAAACAGCTGCGATCACACATTGCTCCCAGAAGTACGAAGCTGAAGCCTGAAGATGAATCAGACTTGTGAAGCGTCGCCAAGACACTTCCAATCTTACGGAGAAAACCGAACAACCAAAGACCTATATACAAACACCGTGAAAACCTCAGAAAACATATATATATATATATATATATATATATATATATATATATATTTATATATATATATATATATATATATGTTTTCTGAGGTTTTCACGGATGTTTGTATGTAGGTCTTTGGTTGTTCGGGTTTTCTCCCGTGTAAAATTAGAAGTGTCTTGGCGACGTTTCAACGAAGTCTCATTCGTCATCTTCAGGCTTCAGCTTCGTGCTTCTGGGTTCCAGAAGCACGAAGCTGGGTTTATTAGATATAATAAAGAGAACAATAGGATAGGAACGGTAGGCACTTTTGTGCTCTTATGCACACCTCTTCAGAGCATTCTTTTTTCAATTTCATAAATAAAATGCCTCTTGTAATCTTAACTATCCCTTAACCATTCCTTTGATTACCTTGTTTTCTGTACATATTAGATAATTTCTTATTTATATACACTTTTTCATCCACTTTTTTTCAGTTCATCATCCCACAAAGCCTTCGTTCTCTTATTTCACACTGGCACTTTGTAACGTTAATTATTTTAATTCTGTTCTCAGCAGCTTCTATATCATCCTTCCTGGCGCCCATTTTTCATATATTTAATAAGGGTGACCGTATATTAATACATTTTCACACAGAGGTTGTATTTCTTCTCACCGTCAATTTCCTTTACTGAAGTTTCTTTCATTTCTTTCCTTTTCTGTCCTCCATACTATTTCCCCCCCCAAGATTCCCTCATGACCATACCAAACACATCATGTGTCTCATAATCGGCCTTTTATGTCCCTTGAATTCATTACTAATTTTTTCGGTCTTTCATTACAAACACCAAATGAGTCAGTTACATTCACTTTGTCATGCATGTGGTAACAGACTTGAACTGAAACCACATACTAAAAACAAACAAGCAAGAAACCTATTTTTTAAAAATTTTTATTTATTTTTAATTTTTTTAAAATTTTCCTATTGTTCCCTTCATTATATCAAATTAACATAGTTGTTGCATGTTTTTACTTATATATACATATATTTCTTTCATGATACCTTGTTTTTATTTATGACGATGTTTGTGTATACTGTTGTGACCAAAAAAAAAAGTTAACAGTAGTCACAATAGTCCCCATTTTTTTTCATTCTTGAGGCTCCCAAGTGATTCATTGACTGTCTCTGTACTCTTTTGTCCTATAATTCACTAAAAAAAAAAGAGAGAGATTGGTCTAGCAAGATTGTTTTTTGAGAAATGGCAGCTATCACCACTGACCACAGAGGGATTTCCCCCCACCCCCAATTCATATACAGAGAATGGAGAGAAAACAGGCTTTCCCATGCAGCCTCATTGCTACCTACCAGCCTCCACATGGAAGATATGAAGAACAGCTAGAATAGATGTCGGCATAATCTGGAATCCTGCTTTATTTGAGTCCTGGATAGGCATCTTTGAAGCGGTGCATATGCATATATCTATCTTACTGCGTGGAGATGGATGAAAGAGGATCCAATCCCATTTCCAATTCAGATCAAGACCAATTGTCAGCTCTACCAGATAGACCAGATCAGGAATCAACTATACATCAAGGTAAGATTACTTGTATTGAGAGTTTGTTATGTGCCATCAAGTTGGTATTGATTCTTAGTGATCCCATGGATAGTTTTTCTCCAGGACATAAAACAAAATGCAGTGTATAAACCAAATAAGAAATAAATTAAGTTAAAAATGAACCAGTAAGAATAATAAAGGGGTTTTCCTCCCCAGATCTATGACTTTGTAGAAGTAGATGGAACAAATTTGGGCCGCGGTGTGGCTCAGGCTGTAAGAAGCCTGTTATTAAAACACAGCTGCCTGCAATTACTGCAGGTTCTAGTCCCACCAGGCCCAAGGTTGACTCAGCCTTCCATCCTTTATAAGGTAGGTAAAAGGAGGACCCAGATTGTTGGGGGGGGGCAATAAGGTGACTTTGTAAATATACAAATAGAATGAGACTATTGCCTTACACACTGTAAGCCGCCCTGAGTCTTCGGAGAAGGGCGGGATATAAATGTAAATAAAAAAAAAAATAAGAAGCAAGAAAAACATTCTAGTCAAATGCTGGTTATTTTTTAAATCAATAGCTGATGTCAACTCTCTCCCTTCTCTCTCGTTTCCAAGGGTATGCAGCATAAAAATGTGCATACAATAAAATAATTGGCCATTTCAAGTGATTCTTCATGTATTCTTCATGTATCACAAAAGCTATTTTCACTTTTATCCTCAAAATAAAGGTCCCCAAAGTCAAGCTCAATTCGGAAACTATTTTATCTACTTTTACTTTGAGCCCTGAGGAACACATGCAAAATGGACCTCACAATTACTATATTTTTAACTCCTCTTCAAAAGAGCTAAACCTTACAGGCTCCCATTACGAGACTTCAGAAAAGGTTCCAAAGATAAAATTTAAGAGTGTAACTGAATTATCGGCTGCCAGCAGTTCAGTTCTCACTAGCTGAAGAATTCTCACTCACTCAGCCTTCCATCCTTCCGAGGTCGGTAAAATGTGGACCCCTTTGTTGTGGGTAATATGCTGACTCTGTAAATCACTGAGAGGGCTGTAAACCACTGTAAAGCGGTATATAAATCTAAGTGCTATTGGTATCTGTCTCTCTGCCTGACTATCTATTTATCTAATTCTTTATCATCTATCTATCCATCCATCCAGTGGTGGGATTCAGCCAGTTCACATCACTTCGGGAGAACCAGTTGTTAACTTTCTGAGCAGTTTGGCAAACTGGTTGTTAGAATAAATTATTAGGGCAGAGAACCGGTTCTTAAATTACTTGAATCCCACAACTGCATCCATCCATCCATCCATCCATCCATCCATCCATCCATCCCTCTCTCCCCCCTCTCTCCTATCTGTCTGTCTGTCTGTTTGTCTGTCTGTCTGTCTATCTATCTATCATCTATCATCTATTTATCTTCTTCATCATCATCATCTATCTATCTATGACTTGGTATCTGTCTGTCTGTCTAACTATCTATTTCTCCATCATCTATCTCCATCCATCCATCCATCCATCCATCCACCCACCCATCCATATCTATCTATCTATCTATCTATCTATCTATCTATCTATCTATCTATCTATCTATCTATCTATCTATCTATCTGCCGTCTATTTATGTTCATCATCATTATCATCTATTTATGAATTGTCCCTTCTAAAATGACTAAGCAGATGGGGGGAGTACGTTTTGGGATTTCTTAGCAATGTCCTTTGTGTCAAGATCTGAAGAGGTTCAGCATTTGGTCACAGAAACATGTCATCTATGTCAGTTGTTTTCTAATTATCTGCCAGCCTTCTGCCAGCCAGCATCTGATAACCCACCTTCTCCCCCCACCCAAAAGCTTTGCACAGTCAGGGCTTCAGCAGCAAGTCAGAACAACAGCTGACAGCAACAGCTGATAGTAACAAAGTTTAAAGTGGCTAAAGACTGTTGCAGCTCATGCAACAAAGGAGAAAAGAAATTTTCATAAAATTCTGTAGGAAGTATAAAAGTACTCAGATGTCAAATACAATATTCCATGTAACATATCTTTACCATGAGTGTGGAGTACAGAAATAAGTAATTTGTTAACATTTTATATACAAGTAATCCTCGACTTCTGACTTCAATTGAGACCAGAATTTCAGTTGCTAAGCAAGGCAGTTGTTCAGTGTGTCATGCCTGACTTTATGACTTTTTTTTTTTGCCATATTTATAAGCAAATCACGACAGTTGTTAAGGGAATCATGTCATTAAGCAAATTGAGCTTCCCTCATTGACTTTTGCTTGTTGGAAGCTGGATAGAAAAGTCGCAAATCATGATCACATGATCTTGGGATGGCACAACTATTGATAAATACATGCCAGTCGCCAAGCACCCAGATTTTGATCATGTGACCATGAGGATGCTGCAAAGGCCATACATGTCAGGACTATTTGTAAGTCACTTTTTCAGTGTCATTGTAACTTCAAACAGCCACTAAACTGATGGCTATAACTCTATGACTATCTGTAATAAGAACATTTCTGGAAACACAAGAAAGGCAACAATAGCCTTTTTGTTGATTATCCAAAAGAACCATCTCACAGGGACCTATTCTTCATATCCTCTCCAAATAAAAACACCAAAATCAAAAGTAAATAATGCCAAAACAAATATTTAAAACATTAATTAAAAACCTATATTTTTTAGAGGATACATATATGCTCCCTGAGCCAAAGCTGGCTAATTTTGAAAAGCAAAAGAAGCTTAACCTTGCTGAGATGGGTTAGCGTTAGACTAGATGAAAAAAGAATATTCAACCATTTTCATATTGTCGTTGAGAAAAAAATATTTGGGGGTTTCCTTGGGATTAGGAATCAAACTCTACTCAAGGGAGATTTGATCAGTTTTCTATAATTCTCTCTCACTGTAAGTATTATGTACTGAAAAATCAAAATATTATAATCACCCATATTCAACATGTCACTCCAAAATGGCATTTCTTGGCAGCCTTTCAGGGTGGATGAGGTCAAGCAACAGGCAGGGAAGAGATTGCAAGAATGCTGTCTGATTGTTTCCGGGTATATTAATATGAATCCTGAAAGCTACTTTAAAATCTTTGCTGCCCATTTTAAGAACAACACAGTTTGTTTTCATGCTTTGTATTTTCCCAAGGCTAAGCAACTATTTCCCTCTTTTCTTTCTCAAGTCTAAAGCTAAATTCTTCAACATTTGCATAGCTAAGGACAATTTATTAGGACAGAGGTCCCCAACCCTGGGCCATGGACTGGTACCGGTCCATGCAGAGGATTTAGGTTGCACTCTACCCCACCCCCTCCCCAACTTGTGGAAAAATGGTCTTCCATGAAACTGGTCCCTGGTGCCCAGAATGTTGTGGACCGCTGTATTAGGACACTAATAGCTTAATGCAGGTAATAAATTATGAGAAATGCAATGGCTCCAGAGGTAGGTTTCAGCAGTTTCTGACCAGTTCTGGAGAACCGGAAGTGGAAATTTTGAGTAGTTCGGCGAACCGGTAGTAAAAATTCTGACTGGCCCAGCTGATCTAGAGGAAATGGGGATTTTGTAGTAACCTTCCCCGGGAGTGGGGTGGGAATGGAGATTTTACAGTATCCTTCCCATGCCATGCCCATCAAGCCATGCCCATCAAGCCACGCCCACAGAACCTGTAGTAAAAAAAATTGAAACCCACCACTGAATGGATCCTGTAGAGCAGGGGTCTCCAACCTTGGCAACTTTAAGACTTGTGGACTTCAACTCCCAGAATTCTGGGAGTTGAAGTCCACAAGTCTTAAAGTTGCCAAGGTTGGAGACCCCTAATTGAATGTATCTTCTTTAATATATTTTAAAATGTATATTGAGTGGCTTGGTGGCCTAGTGGTGAAGACGCTCACCTCCCACTAGAAAGGTTGAGAGTTCAATCTTAGGTAGCCAGAGTTGTTTCTCTCCCAGGGTGCAAAGAACGAAGAGGTTGTAGAAAAAATGCTTTTAAAAGTAAGTAAAAAAAAAAAAAAGTTGGCCACACCCACCCAGTCATATTACCACCACCCTCACCAAGCCAGGCCCACAGAATCAGTAGTAACAAATTTTACATTTCACTCCTGGACTATAGGATCATTAAAAAGGGAGGTTTTTCAAAAAAAATTACAAGATGTATACTGGAATATCCAACCTTGGCAACTTTAAGACTTCAACTTTCAGAATTCTGCAACCAGTATGTATATTGTTACCCATCTCATCCTGTGATTCTTGGTAGTGTTGGAAGAAATGTCCATCTGGGTTCAGTTCCAAGTGGGGAAAAAGACACTGGAAACATGGAGACTGCTTGAAAAGATGGTTTAATGGTGGACAGGATCACATGGTTTGAGTTCCTGAACCGAAAAGAGACCAAGATGCTGAGCACACCTTGGTTTTATGCCCTCTCTGAACTTTGAACTTCCTGGGGCACAGGAAGAGTACCCTGATTGGTCATCAGACTCCCAGGGGGTGGGGGGTCTTAGCTAGCCTTGCTGGCTGATGTAATCTTCCCAGGTGAGTTTCTGTTGCTAGATGGGTCCTATTATGTTGCAGATGATGGTCCATTGGCAAAGGGGGGGGATTGGTTTTCTGCCTCTGGCCCATTGACAAAGGTGGGGGGAGGCAGGAAGCTGCAGGGAGCTGCTTTGTCTTTAAAACATGTTTCTCCATTTCTCATCCAGGGAAATATATTCTGCCTTTTTAATATTTCCTAAAATATATCATTCTTTTAGGAGAAGGGTGGGTGCTAACTTCCTACAGTAGCTAAAACCTAACAATAACACATATTATAACAGAAGCCAATACAATGCTATGCTACTGAGGTCTCCCTCAATTGCCTCCCTCACTCAAATTCATATATCTATTGTGCTTTCAAAAAGGCTTAGAATTCTCATTAGCAGATACTTTAATCTATGGATCTCAATGCCTCTAGACATGTGGAATAATGGGATTTGTAGCTCAATGTATCCAAAAGGGCACCAGGTTGGAGAAAACTACTATAGAGTTTCACTGGGAATGAAGTCTGGCTTAATTAATTCGAATGGGCTGCATATAGTTTTATCTTTTAATATTGTAAGCTGCTTAGAGTTACCATGCAGAAGGATGATATATATATATATATATATATATATAGGATATATATATATATATATATATATAAATAATTTATTTACATTTATATCCCGCCCTTCTCCGAAGACTCAGGGCGGCTTACAGTGTATAAGGCAATAGTCTCATTCTATTTGTATATTTTTACAAAGTCAACTTATTGCCCCCCCAACAATCTGGGTCCTCATTTTACCTACCTTATAAAGGATGAAAGGCTGAGTCAACCTCGGGCCGGGCTTGAACCTGCAGTAATTGCAGGCTGCTGTGTTCTAATAACAGGCTTCTAACAGCCTGAGCTATTACGGCCCAAATATATATATATATATATATATATATATATATATATATATATATATATATATATATATATATATATATATATATATATATATATATATATATATATATATATATATATATATATATATATAAAAGGTGCTTCTGCTATAGAAAGTACCGCATTGCAACAGAAATCAGCTTCTCACAACACTGTCATGTTGAATAGGAATTATAGATAATCAAACAAGCCTGGAGTTTCCAATTTTGGGAGAGCATCTGAAGGACACTGGGAATTTTTATTAATCTGGCAAAAGGAGCCGGAGTCTTAGCAGAGAAATAATAATAATTCAGTAGACAGGAATTGTTTTGTGAAATGGGAAAAGCAATCTACAGTATGACTATCTAAAAAATAGCATAAGGCTGCAATTTGTAAGCAGTTAATTGGGAAGGAACCCTCTTGAACTCAATAAGAATATTATGTGCTTGAGCTGTAAATGTCATTTTCTCTCCATTTGTAGGAATTTGAGACAGATCTAAAAATGATATATTTTTTTTAATATGACGAATACATTGGAATCCAGTAGTGCAAAATGCAGTTCAAAGCCAGATGGTGCATATTGGGGACTAATTAGAAAAACCATGTTCCAAAGAAAGTCAAATACTGCATTCAGAAATGCCAAATTCGGCACAATATAAAGCAATATCTAATATTTTGCTATTTATATATTTTACTACATCCAATATTTTGCTCATTGAAAGATTTAAAAGGTTTCGTTGTTTACAAAAAATGGTGGAAGCTTGTCATAACAAAGAAGATTATTAATGGCCATATTGAAGATTTTGTATACCTTTTGAAGCTTATCTTAACAGCACTACAGTTTAGACCTATGTCTGTAAAAATACAGCGTAATCACTGAGATTGTCACAACAGTCAGCTGAGTCCCAGTTTTGGGGTAATCCTCCTAAAGAGGACCTGCTTTTCTTTGCCAGACATTTTCCTGAATGGGTGAGAACACCAAAGTGTGTAAAGGACAAGAGCATGTTCATGCTGCCGCAGCTCCTTTCTTTGTATGATTTGCACATACCCAACATTGGGGAATTGGGGTGTGTGTGTGCAATGGCTCAGCGGAACTTGTCAACTGGAGAGCTGACAGTCCATGTTCCAGATCTAAGCTCTGCACAACAGGGTAAGTTCCTATTACTTGCCCCAGCTCTTGCCTACCTAGCAGTTTAAAAAAGGTAAAGGTAAAGGTTCCCCTCGCACATATTTGCTAGTCGTTCCCGACTATAGGGGGCGGTGCTCATCTCCGTTTCAAAGTTAAAGAGCCAGCGCAGTCCAAAGCCGTCTCCGTGGTCATGTGGCCAGCATGACTCAACGCCAAAGGCGCACGGAACGCTGTTACCTTCCCACCAAAAGTGGTCCCTATTTTTCTACATGCATTTTTTACCTGCTTTCGAACTGCTAGGTTGGCAGAAGACCTAGCAGTTTGAAAGCAGCCAAATGCAAGTAGATTAATAGGTAGGTACCACTTTGATGGGAAAGTAACAGTGGTCTGTGCAGGTTTGGTATATGCCGGCCACATGACCACAGAAAATGTCTTCGGACAACGCTGGCTTCCTCAGCAAAGAAACATCATGCCCTAGAGTTGGATATGACTGACGGGGAACCTTTACCTTTAACAGTGGAATATCTGAAAGGAAACTGTTTACTCCAGTGGTGAAATCCAAAATTTTTTACTACTGGTTTTGTGGGCGTGGCTTGGTGGGCGTGGCAGGGGAAGAATACTGCGAAATCTCCATTCCCACTCCACTCCAGGGGAAGGATACTTCAAAATCCCAATTCCCTCCCCACTCTGGGGCCAGCCAGAGGCGGTATTTGCCCGTTCTCCGAACTACTGAAAATGTCCACTACCGGTTCTCCGAACTGCTCAAAATTTCTGCTACCAGTTCTCCAGAACCTGTCAGAACCTGCTGGATTTAACTTCTGGTTTACTCCTATATCAACTCCGGTCAAATCTCCTATGTACTTCAGCTTTAATTGCAATAATACAAGAGCGACCAATAGATTTAAACTTAATGTCAACCGCTTTAATCTAGATTGCAGAAAATATGACTTCTGTAACAGAATCATCAGTGCTTGGAATACTTTACCTGACTCTGTGGTCTCTTCTCATAATCCTAAAAGCTTTAACCAAAAACTTTCTACTATTGACCTCACTCCATTCCTAAGAGGACCATAAGGGGCGTGCATAAGCGCACAAATGTGCCTACCGTTCTTGTCCTATTGTTTTTCTTTTCTTCTTCTTTTCTTCTTCCTTGCTTTTCTTTTCTTCTTCCCTTTCTGCATTTCCAGTCCAAATTGGGAACTCTGTGACTGTAATCTAAATTGCGCAAAAAAACAACAACAATTCATTGGGATACTTATTTCTTTAAACGCTGATGGAAAACTTGCAATATGTAGAGCTTGGAGGGTTTTGAGGTTACAAGTGCCAGTTCTCTACTGATTTTTAAGCTTCACACATTCAAGGATACAATTTCATCTTTTGAATGGAAAAGAATAAGTGAATGAACATCCAAGCAATATGACATACTTCTCTGCTCTGCCTAAGCAAAGAGAGAAGGCCTGCTGTCTGCCAGGTCACTTGATTTGCATTTGGGGTATCATGTTGACTGTTGAAGTGTTGCATTTTTAGGTTTATGCATTATGCACATCTGCATTATGCGTATGTGGTGTGGCCTGTGGATTAATACCCAATTTAGCAAAAATAGAATAGAAACGTTTGCTTAGGTTGCTTAGGTTGGGAAGCGGCTGTATATTATTTCATTTTGTAATAATCCATGTTTGTACAAAAATATTTTACCACAAAAAACAAGAGTATATAGATAGAACTCCCTTTTAAAAAAGCTGGTATTGTGTAATTTTAAATGGATACATTTGTCTTGGGAGAAGAGCTAAATGACACTTTTTTTCTATAAAATACAGCTCAGGAAACTGAATTTGGAATAGGACACAGGAATAGGACATAGCAAGAGTGTAGAAAATCTTTGTTCCCTTTCTGCATTTCCAGTCCAAATTGGGAACTCTGTGACTGTAATCTAAATTGCGCAAAAAAACAACAATTCATTGGGATACTTATTTCTTTAAACGCTGATGGAAAACTTGCAATATTCGGGAGAGCAACTACAAATCCCAACAGTCTCATCCATCATTGTGAGAAATACTAAAAACTGACATTCAGCAATATTCCAAAGGCTCCACACACTTGCTTTAAATTAAGTTTGTACTTTGGCCTTTACCTTTTACCTGTTCCATAAGTCACTTTGGAAATTATCTTGCTGCTGATCTTTTTATGTTCTCGTTAAACATTCCCTCCCACACAAACGCTGAAACTACCAGATAAGAAGGTATATTCATAAACAAAGGAGTAGTATGAATAAAGAACATATGGAATAAGGACAAACTGAAGTTCTGAATGTACTGCTACTTGTGCTTGTGATTCTTGCTGAGCTTTGCCACATCACAAAGTTTTGTAAACCCAACCTATTTTTTCTCTGCTTTGTCTTCATCCTCAGGTTTGAGAAATGCTAACTAGGATTCAGGATCTATGTGGAAGAGGAAAATTGAAATGGAACGCTTAAAAAAAAAAAGCAGACAGCCTTTGTTCTACCTTGGGGGTCAAATTAAAAGTGCATTCAATCAACAGATCTTGAGATTTGCATGATGGCGTCATAACTAATATTTTTAGAATTTCTTTCTGACCTGGGTTTAAGAAACATGAATAAATATTGGCATCTCTCCAATTAAAACAACAGAACAAAGGCCATACAGGCAGAGGAAACACGCTAAAAGATATGTTCCATGTGGCCTTAAAATGTAGGGCCAGGAAATCCCATTTCTTATTGTGATGTGTCAGCATTGGCTTGTTGTCAGCGGGTCATGATCAGTGGGGAAATAGCTAGTAGCAGAATGATGCCAACTTCACTGGGGCTTCCCCCCTACTAAGGAAAAGTGTTATCCAATCATCTTTGAGCCAGCACAAAACAATGCCAGCATGGAATTAGTTATCTCCATTGTCAATTCCTGTCCTGTTTCTATTCATCTCCTTCAAATCAATGCCAACAGCATTGTTGATTTGTGAATAAATCATTAATTTTAAGCAAAGTGATTGGCATTTTCCCTCTGTTTTTGCTACAGCGCATATCTACACAGAAATCAGTTTGGCTTACCCCTAAGTAAATGATACAGGACCACAGCCTTTATTATGTTGGCATTATACTATTCACAATACTATTGAACAATTAATTACTCTAATAATTAATCTACTAATACTAAATCTTATAAAAAATTAACCCAAGTCAACACCCATTAACTCTGGATGAAAATGAAACATGCAACATATACAAGTTTTAGTCTAATTGACTATTATAATTATTTGTTTTCAGGACTATTAGATTTTTCAGAACACCAATAAAACCCACTTATATAAAGGTGTGAGATGGATAGATAGATGGATAGACAGACAGATAGATACACATGATAAACAGAGATGAAACCTTAATGGTGTTGGTAATATGTTTCTATATTGGTGCTGACACTTTAAACCCCTTTCTTATAGTACATAAATTAATCTGTTGGCATAATGGATGGTTTTAATTTTAGCATTGAATGTAAATTTGCTGATATAAAGCACTTCTATTACTAATAAAAATGTTTGCACATAACTGTAACAGATTCCCATTTTTTTCATATACTCAAAACCATTTTGGAAATCATATTTTTTTTAAAAAAATCAGTATTGAAAAACTGTTAACTTCTTTCTGAATAAAAAACAAGGAATTCGCTACCAAGAACTCAAATACCAATCAAAGAAAAACTACTCTAAGCTCTATGAGTTCGCTTTCTAGGCCAACATTACTGAGTGCCTTTGCTTCAAAGCAGTCTTTCTTGAAAGGAAAGTTTCAGTTAAAATAATAACACACAGCAGAATAAAAACATAGCTTTCTTGTGATCCTTTTAAAAAGTTGGAAAGCAGGCACAATCATGGATCTTTTCAGTTCAGTATGTTAGACAGGTTATTCCTTATAACATGAAACAAAGTTGGCATTCTTTAGGACATTTATTAGGGAGTAAAGTCCCATTCTTGCGATATGAGCAAATCTTCAGTTCAAAATCAATTTGTGAAATGTATTAATTAAGATGACTGTTACATTTTCCTGAACCCCTGAAATCATTAGGAAGTATTTCTGAATATGATTGTCTGTCTGTCTGTCTGTCTGTCTGACTGACTGACTGACTGACTGATTTTATTCCATTTGTACACGGGGTGACTCCCTGCAGCTCTGGGCAGTTTAACAGGGCTGAATTGGTTTTGTTCAAGTTCTACAAGAGCTTTTAGACGTTTTTATATGAACATAAACGTAAGTAAGAAACACTATTATCTCATTTTGATGTCTAAAATCTTATAGTTTGGTGATATGCATTACTTGGTCTATTGTGTGGATGTTTGGGTGATTCAGGGGTTGGGAATTTGTGGTGGGTGGGGGATTGGGGATTGTTATGTGTGTTGGGCCTGGTCTTCGGGTGTTATGTGAATTTCGTTATATGGGTATACTGTGCATATACGTACAATGACAATAAAGTTATAATAATAATAATTACAATGAAAATTTCGAGGTTGAAATTTGAACTAATGAACTAAATGAACTAATCCTTTCCAAGGCTCAAAAATTATCAGATTTACATGAGTCTCTCATGTTGAAATAGTCCTTAGTTTTTCAGTACAAGTAAAAAATGAATTAAGTTAATTTTTTTAGGTTGTCCGTCATTTAGCATTATGATTTCAAAAGTCCCACATACTTGAGATTTATTGCTCTAGCATCTACATTGAACTACAGGTTTTTAATTTGCTCCAGCGTTTATCTTCTTACTAATTAATTTTCAGGCATTTTAAAATGTTATGACAGCTTTCACTGATTCATCATACCAAGTAAAGATTCATCCTTGAGGTCCTAATATAATCACTTCAGTTCAAAGCAATATTTGTGTGTACGTTACTCATAAGCCTTGATTTTTTTAAAAAAAATCAAATAGTCTATAGCAGTGGTGAAATCCTCCTCAGATTGCCAAAAGCATGCGTGGTGCACGCATGCGTGGAGCACGCCAAAAGCACGCTGTGCACATGCATGTGCGGTGTGCGTCAAAAGCACATTTCACACGGAAAAAGAAGACTTCACTAGATAAGTAGAAGAGTGGGTTGGGGGGACAGCTGTGCCGCGTGATTTAGCTTCACTAAAAAGCAGGGTTTCCTGTTTTCTAGCGAGGCTAAACCGCGTGGCACAACTGATCGTCAGAATTACCAGTTTGGACGAACCGGTAGCTTTTTTAACTACTGGTTCCCCTGAACCAGAGCGAACCGGTAGCATTTCACCCCTGGTCTATAGTTTCTTTTTTTTTTTTATTGAAAAAGTTTTACAACAACAATTAAATTTTTTCCTCCCCCCCCCTTCCCCTCCTCAAAACCCCCTCCCCCCGGACTTCCCGGAGCAAACACAAGGTATAGTTCATTAAACAAACAGTCATACATTAAATTTTTAAAATCTAACCCAATTATAATCCTTCTCTCTCACATAACCTGACTTCTTCCATTAAAATTAATTCCATTAAAAACAACATCCTTCATTCAAAGGCAATCCGAAATTTCTTAATCTGATATCTATTTTGAATATAATCAATCCAGTTCTTCCATTCATTTAAATATTTTTCTTGAGTACTGTCTTTCAAGAAGGCTGAGATTTTAGCCATCTCAGCCAAATTGGAAACTTTCAATATCCATTCTTCTATTGTGGGTAATTCTTTTTTCTTCCAATATTGTCCAATCAACAGTCTTGCTGCTGTTATTAAGTTCAAAATCAACTTAGTCTCAATCACTGTACAGTCCGTTGTTATTCCCAAAAGGAAAAATTGCGGTAGGAACTTTATCTTCTTCTTCAGAACATTTTGCATAATCCACCAAATTCTTATCCAGAAAGACTTAATTTTCTTACAAGTCCACCATACATGAAAATGTATGCATCACCACAATTACATCTCCAACATTTCGCTTGCATATTTGGATACATACATGATAATTTCTTAGGATCACCCCTGGTCTATAGTTTCGATTATATATGCGCTAGTACAAATGTCAAGGGGATGAAAGGAGAAGTATTTCAGAGTATACAGGAAAATTGAGTTTTACAGTACAAAACTGCACATGTAAAGTTCACATGTGGCATGGACCAACTTAATTTTACAGAACATAATAGAATTAAGTGGTTTTCTTTGAGCAATTCTTTATGCCCAATAAATAATCACATAAAATGATCCCCAAAACAGTAGCCATCTGTTTTTTGATGGAGACAGTTGGACTGCAACTATCATCATACACAAAGCATGCTTACATATGGCAGGTCAAAGATTCTACACCCTGATAGTGTTTCTCAATTCCAGTTTCTTTTACTCTTGTAAGGGTTCTGGGAACTGCCTCCCAAAGGCGATACAGGTAGTCCTCAAATTACAAGTTTGTTTAGAGTCCATTTGAAGTTAACAACGGCACTGAAAAAAGTGGCTTATAACCATTTTTCACACTTATGACCATTTGAGCATCCTCCTGGTCATTTGATCAAAATTCAGATTCTTGGTAACTGACTCATAAATACAGCATCCCGGGGTCATACGATCACCTTTTGCAACCTTCTGACAAGCAAATCTAACGAGGAAGCCAGATTCATTTAACAACCGTGTTACTAATTGAACAACAGCAATGATTCACTTAGCAGTCAGGAAAGGTTGTAAAATGGGGAAAAACTCACTTAAAAATGTCTCACTTAGCAGCAGAAATGTTGGGCTCAATTGTGGTTGTAAGTCAAAGACTACCTATATCAAATGCCTGTTTTTGGAAAGCCATGTGATTTAGACCTGGAGCAGAGAATAGAAAATCTCCAAACTTAAACATAGTTTAATCATTACATGAGATTCTTATCTTATGTGTTATATTGCCCTAGAGAAAGTTGAAGAAGGATAAGACTTGGCAAGGCTACATTTAGCCCTGTGAGCCATCAATCAATCATAATGGCCAGCTGTGGCCATAGATTAGCTTTTTCCAACTAGACACCTCTGGCTATGTTAAGTTTACAGTTTTTTACTTCTCTTCCTTTCACTATATATAGGTCGCCCTCGACTTACGGCCACAATTGAGCCCAAAATTTATGTTGCTAAGTGAGATATTTGTTAAGTGAGCTTTGCCCCACTTTTACAACCTTTCTTGCCACAGTTGTTAAGTGAATCACTGCTGTTGTTAAATTAGTAACACGGTTGTTAAGTGAATCTGGCTTCCCCATTGAACTCGCTTGTCAGAAGGTTGCAAAAGGTGACTCTGGAACACTGTAATCGTCATAAATATGAAGCAGTTGCCAAGCTCCTGAATTTTGATCATGAATTTTGATCATGTGACCTTGGGGATGCTGCAACGGTCGTGTGAAAAATAGTAATAAATCACTTTTTCAGTGCCGTTGTAACTTTAAATGGTCATTAAACGAACGTTTGAAGTTGCGTACTACCTGTAATGGCTGGTGACTATCTGAGTATGCTAATCTCTCAACGGCTGCCTTTCAGGACTCCTTCTGAAATACTCCATTAGAGAATTAGAATGCATATCCTCATCTATTCTGTGCATACCAGATTTAAAGAAAACTGTATAGCTGTGGCTCACATTAATCTGAGTTATAGAATAAATTGAAAAGCAAAATCCCAGCTTTTTAATGGCACCCAATTCAAACTTCCGAAAATGTAGACGGGACTGCATCGGTCAGATTAATGTGAGCCACAGTTATCCAGTTTCAGCAGTACCAGTGCTAGGCAAAATTGTCAGTCCTGCATAATCCAAGAACATTATGACCTGGAACAAAAGGAGAACTGTGTAAAGATTTCCATATCCTGGTGCTCTCAGGCTGTTTTGGAACGGCTGCTGTTCATTTAGTTATGCTGGCTGCGAATCTGTGAGAATTGTGGTCTTAAAATAGCTGCAAAGTCAAACAACTGGAGTTGGAGGAGGTGGTGAGGTTACATTCAATGGGAACATCCCAGACATGCCTCAGATACATTAAAATTGTTGGTTCAGCATTATAAAAAAATCCAAAAATTATTTATGAGTGTTCAGTGCTAAATTTTTAAAATATGGATTATAATTAAAGCATTATAATCCTCAGTAAGACTGACCCATGGCTATCGGCCATTTTCTTGCGTCATTAAAGGTTTTTCTCAGTAGCACACTGAAGTTTATACTTTCACATACTTCCAAAGGGTGGAATAATTGAGGCGAAAGGTTGATTTGGCAGATCTGTAGAGGCCTAGAGTTAGTTGAGCAGGAAGTGCAAGGGGAAAGGCTACATCCAGCATGAGTCACTCAGTCACACATTGCCTTGCTCTTGTATCAATATTGACGTGGTGTTTTTTTCCACCACCTTAATCAAACGAAAGCTTGGCATTCTCTCATAGATCTCTTGGGTTCACGGTGTATTTGCCTCATAAGCCTTACCTTTTTCATGCCCTCATCCTCCCCTGGCATGTTCATTCTTGATATTCTGACTGTAATGTTTACTACTATAATGGTTCATATGTCCTGGGTAGATTCTTTTTTGCTGAGGAAATTAGGGCTACCAAATCCTGGTTTGCAGTACTCTGGTTGTCCACCATATGTCAGCAAGAAGTTTCTCTTCACTGCCATCTATTGATTATCTGGACTTTTACAGCCATCTCTGAGAAGCCCTAGAACCGTGATGGCAAACCTATGGCACATGTACCACAGGTGACATGCAGCGCCCTCTCTGTGGACACGCGAGCCATTGCCCCAATTCAGCTCTGCTGCACATGCATGCATGCCTCCCGGTGACCAGTTGTTCTTCGGGTCTCTGCCGCACATGCGTGGGGGGGTGGGCGGCTGGGGGGGTGCATGTGCGCATGTGTGGGGTGTCGCATGCGTGGGCATGCACACATGCACAGGGGTGGGGTGCATGTGCAGGGGCCATGTGTGCATTGCATTTTGGGGGCTCAGGGGCGTGCGTGTGGATTTGCACGCGCTTCACGCTCTTTGGACACTCAGTCCAGAAAAGGTTAGCCCCATCACTGCTCTAGAATATATCAAGTGAGCATGAAGGTTCATTCACCTGGCTAGGTAAGATCTTCAGTGGAGTTTAGGGGATGTCAGTGTCATCACAAGACTCACTGATGACTCACACAGCCATCACAAGACCCATCAGAAGACCCTCACTTGACACACCCACACCCAAACCCCTTATAACCAGAAGAATGCTGACATCCCCAAACTCCGCTGAAGATCTTACCTAGCCTGGTAATGAAAAATTTGGAAACCAAAACACAAGCTCGAGGAATGAACCTTCACCTTCATCCTACACAGTGGTGGGATTCAAGTAATTTAACAACCGGTTCTCTGCCCTAATGATTTCTTCCAACAACCAGTTTGCCAAACTGCTCAGAAAGTTTATTTATTTATTTTTTATTTATCAAACTTCTATACCGCCCTTCTCCCGAAGGACTCAGGGCGGTGTACAGCCTTCATTTAAAACAATTAATATACATATTAAAATAACAATTAAAAAACTTATTCAATAAAAGTTATTCAATAAAAGTTAACAACCGGTTCTCCCGAAGTGGTGCGAACTGGCTGAATCCCACCACTGATCCTACACCCGAGCTACAGATATTCACCACTATTGCACATCAAGTGAGCTTTAGGCCTCAAATATTACAGTCCTTGTTAGGAACTATTTATTTATTATTTATTTTTATTTATTTATTTTGTCACAATGGTATATATAAGCATAAGCATGAAATAACTATACGACATATAGGCATGTATGTAAGTATAAGCATGAAATAATTATACGAGTTGAATACGATCAAGGGGAACATTAGGACAGGAATGGTAGGCATGCTGGTGCTCTTATGCACACCCCTTACAGACCTCTTAGGAATGGGGTGAGGTCAATAGTAGATAGTCTTTGGTTAAAGCTTTGGGGATTTTGGGAAGAGACCACAGAGTGCATTCCAGCATTAACAACTCTGTTACTGAAGTCATATTTTCTGCAATCAAGATTGGAGCGGTTAACATTAAACTTAAATCTATTGTATGCTCGTGTAGTGTTGCAATTGAAGCTGAAGTAGTCTTCAACAGGAAGGACATTGTAACAGATGATTCTATGAGTTAAGCTCAGGTCATACATCTCATACAGTGTCATACATACATACATACATACATACATACATATATGATATGTATACATACAGTGTATACATCTCATACAGTGTCTATGAGCAGTTCCAACAATGATAAAAAATAACTTTAGGGCCAAGTATCACGTTTAAGACAGTTCTTCCAGATCCATAAAGCAAAAGAAAACTGAGGTGAGACCATAAGCACAGTCATGGTTTCACTTAGTAATGTTTAACTTAGCAACCAAGTTGCTGGTTGTAACTGCGACTGCTAAACAAGGACTACCTGCATTGCCATTTAGAACTGATGCAGATGGAGCAGCTCTTTGTGTGTATGAAATAATATTTGGATGGCTGCACTCACATATTTGTGGCTTTTACTCCAATAATAGTTGCGTAATAGTTGCAACTAATCCTAATTTGATCAAAGCAGTTAACGTAGCTATCTTTGCTAGTTCTATCGGTTTTTCCAGCCGTTCATCTGTGGGGGCAAAATTTTAGAGGCATTTAAATATGTACAAACCTACTGCCATCCTTCCAGATGTGACAGAGGGAATGGAGAGAACCATGCCCTGACAATTATACATTATTCATGCTGGTATCAGTAGCTACTGTGGCTTCCTTACTCAGCCCCTCTGATTCTCTGCTACGTTCTTTGGTGAGTGGATAATTTGCTTCCTAATTTATATTTTTATCAAAGCACATCTTTTACTCAGATACGAGTCCTACTGAGTTCAGCAGGATTTACTTTTAGGGGAACATAAATTGGACACATCAAGCATTTCATGTACTATGTTCCACAGAGAATTCTGACAGTCAACAACAGAGACCTTTGAAAGTCTTAGCTGGTTGAACTTCTGAACTGACTTATGATATTATATCATTATGAATGGTACATATGTATAGAGAGTTAAGGAAGATGATCTTGACAGAGATACAATATTAGGAATGGTTACCTAATTAAAATGATGCATTTTTAAATCCAGAACTACCAGATAACATTCAGAAGCAATTCAGGCAGAGGGCTTCCTAATTGTCTGGTTTTTTTTTATTTATTTACATTTATATCCCGCCCTTCTCCGAAGACTCAGGGCGGCTTACAGTGTGTAAGGCAATAGTCTCATTCTATTTGTATATTTACAAAGTCACCTTATTGCCCCCCCCCAACAATCTGGGTCCTCATTTTACCTACCTTATAAAGGATGGAAGGCTGAGTCAACCTTGGGCCTGGTGGGACTAGAACCTGCAGTAATTGCAGGCAGCTGTGTTTTAATAACAGGCTATTTTACAGCCTGAGCCACCACGGCCCTTTAACAAGAACTAGGAAGTTTAACACGATCATACCCCTGAGATTCTGTTATGATAGCCAATCTCAATAAAAATAGTTTTACCTTTCTCTGGAATTGATTTCCTGGCCTAATGGGGCTGACCATATGAGCCTATCCATTTAGCATTCCTTATTTGTTAGAGCTCACTGTGGTGACCCAAGTGTTTGAAAGATAGTTAAGGGTTAAAATGTT
The DNA here is from genome assembly GCF_028640845.1 of Ahaetulla prasina. NCBI lineage: Eukaryota > Metazoa > Chordata > Lepidosauria > Squamata > Colubridae > Ahaetulla > Ahaetulla prasina. Next base: position 83,396,675 of record NC_080541.1, on the reverse strand, counting down.
AATGTGACAAAGTTATATCAAATTTATTCGGAAATATAATTTTGAAGTTTTTTTTTACTGGTGGACAGCATTTTATACATTTTTATGCTTTTAACTATACAGTGCCCAGAGTCACTCTGAGTGTAAGGAGATGGTACCTAAATTTGACTAGATAGATAGAAGATAGATAGATAGATAGATAGATAGATAGATAGATAGATAGATAGATAGACAGACAGACAGACAGACAACGATGGATGGATGGATGGATGGATGGATGGATGGATGGATGGATGGATGGGGTGGGCAGGTAGGCAGGCAGGCAAGCGGGCAGATAGAAATCTAGAATATTTCTATCTATGAAGAACTTTGGATATTGATCTTGGGCTGCTTTGAACAGATGATTATGTTGTCAGTTTTGGAAGGCAATTTTCTTTTTGCTTCTTAACTGCCACATATTTTAGCTGGAGAATTTGGGAGGGGGTTGTTGTTGGAGTGGTAGAAAGTTAGTCATAACAACATTCTGTATTCAAGGACTTTTCCCTGCATCTGATGGAGACTGCCTGAAAATTGTATCCAGTTGAGTGTGAAGAGTTGATTGGACAATGTGATAAACTTGTGGGTCTGGGCCAGGGCTGTGAACTGTCAACTGGATGTGGAAAACCTGGAAGTTTTCAGTTTTGGGTTTTCCCAGGTGTGCCAACATGACATCTCTAATAAATTGGAACTTTGAGGAACCTCAAGCTTCAGAGCTTTATTTTGTTGGGGGTGTTCCTTGGAACCCTGACATATGTATTTATGAAGAATGATTGTGCCGTAGACTCTAAAAGACACCTTAATTAAATTTCCCAGCTCTCAATCTTTGAATTAGATTTCAGCCGAAAGAGAGGCAAGTTGTATCGTTATAATTCCACATGGGTTACATTTAATTCGTTATTTTAAAAACAGAATCATGTTGATATTGATCAAAGTTATATAATTTTAATTAGCTCGTATATTTTGTTGTGTTTTTTTCTTTTTCCTTTAATATATAGGTTTAGAATTAGATTTTTCATTTTCATTTTTGATGTTTTTTTCCCCTCCCCTTTTTGAGTTAGTTTTTAACTGTTCCCTCAGGAACAACATATCATTCTTATTATTATTCTTGTTTGTTTGCTTGTTTTTCTTCCCTAAAATTTTTCTTTGCTTTTGTTTTCTCCCACTATGTAGCTCTTTCTATATAATACAGTCAATTTCTCTTTTATAATATTTTATAAGGCAATTATCATAAGAGTTATATTACTTAATTTATGTACAATGTTACACATTAATAACTATGCTTTTAAAGAAATGTTAATTATAATATTTTCAAAGTTTAATAAAATTATATTTTAAAAAGTATAACTAAGAATGAGGGTCTAAAGCAAGATTATTCTAGGTTAAATGAAACATACGGTAGTGTTTGACCTACGTTTTTCAACTTATATTTTTCTATTCCTCTATTAGCTACAACATAATAATAACAAAGATTCCTTTGAGTTGAACTCAGTTTCTGGTGACTATCTATTTGACTTTTTTGGGGCAATATTACCTTGGTGGCGTGTTAATGCCTTCTTTTGAAATATATTTTGACTTCCCAGTTTAGCCAGCAGCCCTGGATATCCCAAGAGATTCCAAATCCAAATATTCAATCAGCCAGGGTTGATTGAGCTTACGTTTTGAGTTACTGGGAAAATCAACTGTGGTTAGACAGGTTCTGCCAGGAGCCAGTCAAGCAGAAATAGCTTCTTCAATGATCTGCAGAAAGGAAGAAAAAGCAGAGCTTAAGAGTTTAGAGAAAAATAAGGAAACAGTAAAAGGTGGATGGTTTCCGTGGAACACTCACGTTTCGATGAGAAATGCTGTGATACGATTATTGTAGGTGTGCTGACTCACTGGAGGGTTTCCAGATGAATGACTCATGGCAGAGATGTCACAATTAGAAGAGCTGCAGATACCTTCTTCTAAATACCTGGGAAGGCTGGGAAGAGGCTTCTTAGATTGGCTGAAATCCAGGAAACAAAAGTTACTACAAATGCAGAATTGGACTGTACTCCAGCTCCCAGAAACTCAGGATTGCAAAGAAAAGACAGGTCTTACTGCTGCAGTTTTAAATGCAAATCAGCTGCCCTGCAGATACTGTGGCTCACAGGGATCTAAGCTACTTTTCATTCCAGGAGCACAAGTGACAATCTGAAATCCCAGGGGTGTCAAACTCAAGGCCCGTGGGCCAGATTTGGCATGCGGGTTACTTAGAACTGACCCACGGGGCCGCCCTGGAAACATCGGAGTTGTCAGCAGAGGAAACAGAGCTCAGGAGGGCCACACATGGAGCTTGGGAGCTCCATTTTTGGTGGCGGCATTCTGCAGCACTCTGCCTTTGAAAATGGAGCTCGGGAAGGCAGTGCGTGGCCCTCCTGAGTTCTCTTTTCAGTGGCAGAGTAGTGCAGGAGGCCGTCGCAGCCAAAAACAGAGCTCGGGACTGTGGGGTCCCAGTGCCTTGGGAGCTTGAGGGCTAGGCTGGGCACTTGCCCTCTGCTGCCTAGGGCTCTGGACAGCCTGCACCGCCATCCTCTGCATTGCCTGAGAGGGATGGAGAGGCTCCTCTGGAGGACAAGGGTCTGGCACTGTCCTTGGTCTCGCCTTCCTCCACTGGAGACAATGGATTCCCCCAGCCCTGCCCAGGCCACCACAGGCACCCCTGACATGAATGATGTAGAGCTGGCCACACCCACACTGGCCCTGTCCCCTTCACCCCTCAAGGTCAAGCACAACCCTGAGGAAGCCCTCAATGAAATTAAGTTTGACACCCCTGCGATACCCCATTGAACATGATGACTAAGCATTCATACCATTGGCCTGTTAATCTGAGATCTCTGCAGCTCCATTCCAGGGAAAGTTGAACGAGAACTAATTTCATTTTTACTAGGCCCTACATCAATCACTCAATCAGATTGTTTCAAACTAATGCCTATGCTTCACTGAACACCATGTGGAAAGTATTATTAGGTGAATGTGCTCCTTTTTACATCAGCCACTTAATGTCACATGTTTGTTAGGTTTGATAACATAAGTAATCTAAATGTCAGTCATTCCATTGGGATCCTAGGAAGAAGAATATCACAGTTATCATTCTTAGCTGCAATGCAAGGAGTATTGTTAGCATAAATGTACCATAAAAATTAAGAAATAGATTTTTAGGAAATCAATTTCTGTAAAAATAGTAGGCATTAGACAGCAAATTTTCTGGATCCCCTGACACTAATGTGAACTCAATGCAGCATCTGTCTCCTGCCTTATTAATCACTAAAATAGATGTCCCAAATGTTTTTTTTAAACTATTCTTTTAAAATACTGCTATTGCTACTACTGCTTGTGCAATATTACTATGACTACTAAGTTACATGATTCCAAGAAATCAGATCTGTGCAGGCATTTTTTTTTCAGTGATTCTTAATAATTGCAAAAGTTTAAGTTTGAAGAAGCAGGATAGACATAATATTGATGCTGTTGAACTTTAGTGTTGGAGAAGACTCCTGAGAATACGATGGATAGCTAAGGAAACAAACAAATGTATTATTGAACAAATCAAGCCAGAGTTCGTTCTCAAAGCACCAAGCACTAGACTCAAATTATCCTACTTCAAACATATTATACAAAGACCTAACTGGAGGAAAGGTGGAAGCAAAGAAAAGATGATGACCAGCAGCAAGATGGATGGGCTAAATTACAGCAGGATGCATCATTGGAAGGACCAAGATGAGAGCAGAATGTCCTGCAGAAATCTACTTGTGAAGACTAAGAGTTGATACAAAGTTAAGGACAATCAATCAATCAATCAATCAATCAATCAACCAACCAATCAGATTCTAAAATAAAGCATCAAGCTCCAGGATTGTCTTTTTGCTTCTGCTCTTGACCTCACAAAAAACTCAAGAATTTCTTAGGAAGTATAATATGTGCCTGCATTGATGATCATACAATGAGGATCATAAGCGGTTGCGTAAAATCTACTCCTACTTGCTAGCTCCCCATCTTGAGCCACTTTGCACCACCAGCCTTAGTGAAGGAGTACAACAAAATTAGGAGAAACCCACTTCTTCCTGTGCATGCTGACCTTCCTCATCTATCAATTGGCAGGCTTTAATCCAGGAATCCCTCTCTGGCACTCACTCAACAGCTGTCTAACAACTTTGACATCAACACACTGAGAAAAGCCAAATGGGCTGCTGAATGCCCAGGTACAGGCAGTTATGTAGATGACCCTACACAAAAGGTGCCAGGTTTTGACCTTTCTCGCCAGCAGTGGTCAACTCTGAACAGGATTCGTACCCAACACGGTGTCTCATTGTTTAAGTGGGTTCTTGTCTCCACCCCACAGAATAGAATAGAATAGAATAGAATAGAATAGAATAGAATAGAATAGAACAGAATACAGCAGAATAGAATACAACAGAATAGAATAGAATACTTTATTAGACAAGTGTGATTGGACACACAAGGAATTTGTCTTGGTGCACGTGCTCTCTGTGTACATAAAATAAAAGATACATTTGTCAAGAATCATAAGGTACAACACAGTGTGACTGTGGTGCTCCTCAACAAAATATCCACCACATTGTGCCTGAATGTCCATCAAGAGCTTACACCGGCCCCATGTCTGATTTTTTCCCCAACATAGACCACGCTGTCCTTGAATGGCTGGGTGGACATTAACATTTGAACTACTATAAGTCCATATATTTGCCATATGCTAAATAAATAAATAAATGTGGCTGCAGTGCAGTGTTTTGTGTTGCAGTGTGCTAAGCTGCCCAGAACAGAAGACAAACATAAGTTATTGTGGTGAAAAACATCTGGAAAGAAGCTGAAAAATGTGGCAGAAAGAAAACTCACCATAGTGGTAACTTTACGGATAGTCAAAAATATCAAGATAGCAACCATGCAACAAGCTGTGTCCCCCCCCCTTTTTTTTTTTAACAGACATGTGCAATGCATGCAGAAAATGGGTGGGGTTTTATTTGATCACAGAGCACTGGATGCTATCTAGATTTTTTTCAATGTTACACCCCCTCGTGCCTCTACTCATCAGCTTATCTTCTGATAAAAAGTATTTGGGAACCACCCACAAGAATATGGTAGCCATGGTATGTTCACAAAATTCCTGATATGCACGCAAGATTCAAAATTTTGCAGACCCCTAGCATGATACATATTCTCCATAAACTTGTAACAGGCAGTAAGGTTGCATTGTATACTCCACGAATCAAGAAGAGGGCCTGTTTCAACTCCTATCCTCAAAACGACGCTATAGAGCACTGCACACCAGAACAACTAGACACAAGAACAGTTTTTTCCCTCTGCTAAACAAATAATTCCGTCAACACTGTCAGACTGTTTACTGAATCTGCACTACTATTAATCTTCTCATTGTTCCCATCACCAATCTCTTTCCACTTATGACTGTATGACTATAACTTTTTGCTGGCAATCCTTATGATTTATATTGATATATTGACCATCAATTGTGTTGTAAATGTTGTACCTTGATGAACGTATCTTTTCTTTTATGTACACTGAGAGCATATGCACCAAGACAAATTCCTTGTGTGTCCAATCACACTTGGCCAATAAAATTCTATTCTATTCTATTCTATTCTATTTATAAGGCCTGTGCCCTATTGCCCCCTCCTGGTTGAGCACCAACATCTGCAGAGGGATTCTAATCCCCACATGTTCTATGAAATTTTCATGTCTAATGCATAAAGGAAAGAGAAAACAGGGGGAAGCCTGCACATGTAGTCCTTCTCCCATTTCACACATTTGAAAGCTTTGTTGTTCAGTCTAAGTCATGTCTGACCCTTTGTGGCCCCATGGACCACAGGATACCTTCTATTGTCTCCTGGAGTTTGCCCAAATTTATGTTCATTGTGTCGCTGATGCTATCTAACCATCTCATCCTCTGTTGTCCCCTTCTCCTTTTGCCTCCAATCTTTCCCAACAACAGGATCTTTGCCAACAAGTCCTCTCTTCTCACTAGGTGGCCAAAGTATTTGAGCTTCAGCTTCACTATCTATCCTTTCAAAGACTAGTCAGGGCTGGTTTCCTTCAGGATTGACTGATTTGAACTCCTTATAGTCCAAGAAACTCTCAAGAGTCTTCTCCAACATCACAATTTGAGTGCAATCTGAAAGCTAAAGGCATTCAATTATTAGTATTTTAGGCCAGGGGTCTCCAACCTTGGCAACTTTAAGCCTGGAGGACTTCAACTCCCAGAATTCCCCAGCCAGCAAAGCAAAGCTGGCTGGGGAATTCTGGGAGTTGAAGTCTTCCAGGCTTAAGGTTGCCAAGGTTGGAGACCCTTGCTTTAGACTAAACATAATGGATATATTGATCTATTCTTTAGATATCGTAAAATGATTTGATTTGGTCGCCACTAAGCCAATTCTTGAGGATCTGGGTAAAGAAGTGTTTTGAATAACAAATTATTAGGTTGCTTTTTTATTATTATAAACAAGTGCTTTAGCTTGGGGAGAGAAGAGATTCCCTTGACTTCACTCAGGGCAGTGGAGATAATTTGAGCTTTTCCACACTGAGGGTCCTCATTGTATCATCTTGTTGTGGTGATAGACCTGCTCACATGAGGCCACTAATGTGTTGCCTTCTCGGTCTTTGCCTTCTACTACATAGTGCAGCTGGTAAGTATTTTGCTAAACAAAACATTCAAAACCTGTCGAATTTGATACTTGATGCATTTTGACATGGAAATGTTGCCCAAGTACTCAACGTTTGTTTAGTACTCGACACGTTGCAATAGGAAGTAGGGGATGGCTGAGGAGAATGGACAGGAAGTCAGCCATGCTGGGAAGGTCACTGCAAAAGGAGTGGGACAGCCGCAGAGGGCAGACAGGAAGTTGCCCGTGCTGGGAAGGTCACTGACATAGGAAAAGGGACAGGTAGAAAGTTATTCCTGGTCGAAACAAACAGTCACATGGTAAGTCACATAGTTTCTTTGGGACTCATCCTTTTTAGTACTTGTCACACCTCCTGGAACCAATTAACAATGTGTACCAAGGTACCCATGCAACAGTAATGAGGGTCTCCAAGTTTAGTAAAATATAAATTCCCAGGCTGTTCTGGTGAAGCTATAAAAATTAATATGGAAATCCTCAGAGAAACAGAAAGTACTTCTTGTGGAAGATAGGATTGTAGGGGAAATCAGTTTATTTCCAAGATGGGGCAGGGTGGAAGAATGGTGTATTACATCTATAGGGAGCGGGCAATGTTCAGTTCAATAATCACATCTCAATCTTGACCATTTTGAGCTGGTCTTTCAGTATGTTGTGCAAATGCTGATGGCACTTAATGTGATCAAAATTTCACATTCCTGCTAAATTTTCCTTCAAGCATAAAATCTTTGTCAGGTGCAAATACAGTTATTAAAGTAATATACAGACTTATTCGGAAAGCACAAATTATAGTTTCCTGTTAAAAATTGTAGAAAATTATGGTTAACTTCCCAGCTCGTTTCTTTCACTTTTGAGAAGTAGGATCTGGACCTCTGTTGATGGTTACTTATTCTTAAAAAAACAAAACATATATTGTGGTCTTTGGGGATCAAAATGGGATGATCCCAGTACTGAGATGGAATACAGCTTTATTTTCTTCTTGTAATTAACCAAGGGGAACATACAGATTTCCCCTTGTCCAATCTCTGTTTCTTTGAGAAAATGTTATTTTATTTTGTTGTTCCTAATGGAATGAGTAAAATGGTATCCATGTCAAGGTATTAGTGGAAGCACGGCTATCTTTTTTTCCCTGGCCCAGAATGAATCAATGACTGGAAAGGCAAATATTGCTATACGTATACAAATGGAGTTGAATCAATTTCTCTGTATTTATAATAATGGCACGAGTCCTTTTATGCCTACGTGCTTTTACAAATCTACTTCCATAAGTCTATACCCAAGAGTAGAAAGTGTTCCAAACCTGAGATCTGGAAGGACATCAATTTCTGATTACCAGCAACAAACATAATGCTCTGGTTCAAGGGTCTCCAACCTTGGTCCCTTTAAGACTTGTGGACTTCAACTGGGAATTGAAGTCCACAAGTCTTAAAGGGACCAAGGTTGGAGACCCCTACTCTGGTTGATTAATGGTACTAAGACAGGAATTTGTTTTTTTAAAACCATGGTCATTTGAATAAACTGGCAGCTTTTTGGTGATTGTCAGCTGTTGTTAACATTTGTGGAGAAGGCAACAGCTTAATAGGGGAAGGTCCTAATACAAATAAGGGAGGTTGTGTAACACCAGGGCTCTCCAAACTTGGCAACTTTAAGACTGGTGGAATTCAACTCTCAGAATTCCCAAGCCAGCATGGAATTCCTGGCTGGCTGAGGAATTCTGGGAGTTGAAGTCCACAAGTCGTAAAGTTGGCAAGTTTGGAGATCTCTCTGTTACACATATGCAAGCTAGGGCTTTTGGGAAACTCGGAAATTGCTCTTCACAGGGGCTGAATCTGGGATTTTTTGTGTGTTTTCTCAAATCACGTGAAACCTTTTTTTAGGGATTATATTGCAATTTTTGCATGCTTTGCATTACGTTGTAACTTTTGCATGCCCTGCAAGGAATGGTTTTCACACCTTCACTGCTACATCAAAGTGGCTCTTTGCTGTTTAGCGTTACAGATCCAGGGCTACAAAACCTGGAAGATGCTTGGAAGTATTTGGTCTATAAAAATCAGGGTTTCCCTGGTTTATGTTAATTTCAAATTAGAGCATAGCAGCCATGTCAAGATTGTTGTCCCCAGTCAGATGGTAGAGGATGAGGTTAACCCAGTGGTGAAATCCAAATTTTTTTACTACCGGTTCTGTGGGTGTGGCTTGGTGGGTGTGGTGTGATGTGGATTGGTGGGCATGGCTTGGTGGGTGTGGCAGGGGAAGGATACTGCAAAAACTCCATTCCCACCCCACTCCAGGGGAAGGATACTGCAAAATCTCAATTCCCACCCCACTCTGGGGCCAGCCAGAGGTGATATTTGCTGGTTCTCCGAACTACTCAAAATTTCCGCTACCGGTTCTCCAGAACCTGTCAGAAACCTGCTGGATTTCACCCCTGGGTTAACCATTTCGGATACAGGATGATGATCTTCCAGTTCAGGCCTTCGTGCAGGACACTGGGCGACCTGTTTAAAGAGGGCTTTGCCCGGCTGTTTGCTTTGTTTTTTTCAGTTCTTCCTGGGTGTCATCCTCATGCTGAGTCCTGGCCCACAGCCCAGACTCCTGCTTCAGGCAACTTAAGCACTGCACTTCCTGTTTCTCTTCTAATTGCAGTGGGAAGCCAGAAAACTCTGCAGCTTGGAGTAACTGTTCTTTTATTAGTATTTTTTTTTTTAAAAAAATCAATACTCCTATACATGGGAGAGAAGAAGGGAGTAAGTCCTGTAATCAGTCTTCTGTGCTGTGCAGGAGGAATTGGGGGGAGAGTGAGAATAGGAACAGACTGACAAATATGGCTGGAACTGGTTGTTGTCTCATTCAGATAATAACGCTGGCTCTCTGTTGCACATAAAAGCTGAGCAGGATCTTACAAAAACACCAAATTCTCTGTCTCAAGGACTCTTCAGATAACCACTTTTTGGGAGGCTAGGAAAAGAGTTACATTCTCAAAAACAACAACAACAAAACCCCGCAGAAAACTACAGGTCTGTATTTATTTTACATTTCTTAAATGAAGCAATACAGGGATCCTAGTGAGCCAATGTCATATCTCACGCAAGGAAACAAAGGGAGTGGTTTTTCTTCCTACACGTAGAGCATCTGCTGTCTCTCCAGGCATGTCCTTGCCCCATCCTTCAGCTGTTTCCACCAGCTGTCTGAAAAGAAACAATCCTTGTTTCTCTGTGCCAATATGAAATCCTTTTAGTGTCACCGGCAAGATAGCCAGGATCAGTGAAAAATCTTCCAAAGTCTGGAAAGGGTCAAAATAACCAAATTGTAATCCTGACTGGGTTCTCATCCTCATTAAAACAGGGAAATTCGTTAAATTAGAACCTGGCTTTCAATGAGAAGTTTCTGCATTACTGATTGAATATGGCTGTCTGTGATGACCGCCTTCCCCCAATTGAAGCAAGACATTTAAAGTTGTTTTGGCCACATAGCGTTCTTCTTAGCTCTTTGCTGTGCTTACATTCTAGGTACCTTTGACACTGAATTAATAAAAGCAGGCATGGAATAGTGGTTAGCGTTATACTAAGCAATATATATGTATATATACATACATATATATACATACATACATACATACATACATATATATATATATTTATATATTTGTTTTCTGAGGTTTTCACGGGTGTTTGTATATAGGTCTTTGGTTGTTCGGGTTTTCTCCCGTGTAAAATTGGAAGTGTCTTGGCGACGTTTCGATGAAGTCTCATTCGTCATCTTCAGGCTTCAGCTTCGTGCTTCTGGGAGCAATGTGTGATCGCAGCTGTTTCTTCCTTTTAACTGCTAGTGGGGGTTTGAACTGATTGGGTGGGAGCTTGGCTGTGCTCTGATTGGATGGGGTTTTTTCTGTGCTCTGATTGGCTGGGGGTGTGTCCTGTGTTGGTGGGGGCTTGGTTGTGCTCAGTCTAGTTTGTGCTGCAGGGGGATTTGAGCTGGTGAGCTGCATAGCGTTGTTTGGCTTTGTGGTCGTGCTACATCTTCATAGTGGGTGTCAGTCTGCTGCATGAATGGATTGGAGGGGTTTGAAATGGCTAATGTTGCAGCTGCGGTCTGGCTTCTGGTCCTTGGTCGTGCTTCATGATCAGTGTGGGTTTGGGTCTGCTTTCTGGGTGGATGTGCGGTGGTGACATCCTGTGTGGACCTTGTGAGTGTGGGTCTGGTGTCATTCCTTGTGTTAGGGATGACACTGCTGTTATGCAGCTCACCAGCTCAAATCCCCCTGCAGCACAAACTAGACTGAGCACAACCAAGCCCCCACCAACACAGGACACACCCCCAGCCAATCAGAGCACAGAAAAAACCCCATCCAATCAGAGCACAGCCAAGCTCCCACCCAATCAGTTCAAACCCACTAGCAGTTAAAAGGAAGAAACAGCTGCGATCACACATTGCTCCCAGAAGCACGAAGCTGAAGCCTGAAGATGACGAATGAGACTTCGTCGAAACGTCGCCAAGACACTTCCAATTTTACACGGGAGAAAACCCGAACAACCAAAGACCTATATATATATATATATATATATATATATATGTTTTCTGAGGTTTTCACGGGTGTTTGTATATAGGTCTTTGGTTGTTCGGGTTTTCTCCCGTGTAAGATTGGAAGTGTCTTGGCGACGTTTCGACGAAGTTTCGACAAACACAACATCAAGACAGCATTCTGCACAAACAGAAAAATATCCACCATCCTAAGAAACCCCAAAGACAAAATTGAGTTAGAAAATCAAGGAGTATATGAAATCCCATGCACCGCCTGCCCCACCACATACATTGGACAAACCAACAGAAGAATAAGTGCACGCATTGAAGAACACAAGAACTCATTCAAAAAAGAGGAACCAACTTCTTCCCTGGTCCAACATTTTAAAGTCACAGGACATGATATTGAATTTAAAAAGACCAGAACTATCGCCAAAACTGAACACTTTAACAACAGAATAATCAGAGAAGCCATTGAGATAGAAAAACACCCACACAGCATGAACAAACGACACCTCCCGCCTACCAGCCATTTGGAAACCCGCCCTTATTGACAAACGAGTCCCTAACACGAGGAATGACACCAGACCCACACTCACAAGGTCCACACAGGATGTCACCACCGCACATCCACCCAGAAAGCAGACCCAAACCCACACTGATCATGAAGCACGACCAAGGACCAGAAGCCAGACCGCAGCTGCAACATTAGCCATTTCAAACCCCTCCAATCCATTCATGCAGCAGACTGACACCCACTATGAAGATGTAGCACGACCACAAAGCCAAACAACAGCTATGCAGCTCACCAGCTCAAATCCCCCTGCAGCACAGACTAGACTGAGCACAACCAAGCCCCCACCAACACAGGACACACCCCCAGCCAATCAGAGCACAGAAAACCCCATCCAATCAGAGCACAGCCAAGCTCCCACCCAATCAGTTCAAACCCCACTAGCAGTTAAAAGGAAGAAACAGCTGCGATCACACATTGCTCCCAGAAGCACGGCTGAAGCCTGAAGATGACGAATGAGACTTCGTGAAATGTCGCCAAGACACTTCCAATCTTACACGGAGAAAACCCGAACAACTAAAGACCTATATATATATATATATATATATATATATATATATATATATATATATATATATACATATATACATATATACATACATACATATATATACATACATACATATATACATATATATATATATATATACATACATACATATATACATATATATATATACATATATATATATATATATATATATGAGAGCATATGCACCAAGACAAATTCCTTGTGTGTCCAATCACACTTGGCCAATAAAATCCTATTCTATAAAATCCTATAAGGCCACACTTGGAATATTGGATTCAGTTTTGGTCACCACGATGTAAAAAAGATGTTGAGACTCTAGAAAGAGTGCAGAGAAGAGCAACAAAGATGATTAGGGGACTAATCTTCGTATGTTTTATGTTCTTCATAAAACATATGGAGAACGGTTGCAGGGTATGTCTAGTTTAATGAAAAGAAGGACTAGGGAGACATGATAGCAGTGTTCCAATATCTCAGGGGTTGCCACAAAGAAGACGGAGTCAAACTATTCTCCAAAGCACCTGAGGGTAGAACAAGAAGCAATGGGTGGAAACTAATCAAGGACAGAAGCAACTTAGAACTAAGGAGAAATTTCCTGACAGAACAATTAGTCACTTGCCTCCAGAAATTGTGAATGCTCCAACACTGGAAAATTTTTAAGATGTTGAATAACCATTTTTTTTTTAATTTTGTCATAACAGTATACACAAGCATCAACATAAAACAACAACACATCACACAAGCATGTATATGAGCAAAAGTATGCAACAACTATATCAATCTGATACAATGAAAGGAAACAATAGGACAGGAACGGTAGGCATGCTGGTGCTCTTATGCACGCCCCTTACAGACCTCTTAGGAATGGGGTGAGGTCAATAGTAGACAGTTTTTGGTTAAAGCTTTTGGGATTTTGAGAAGAAACCACAGAGTCAGGTAGTGTGTTCCAAGAGTTAACAACTCTGTTACAAAAGTCATATTTTCTGCAATCAAGATTGAAGTGGTTAACATTAAGTTTAAATCTATTGTTTGTTCTTGTATTATTGTGACTGAAGCTGAAGTAGTCTTTAACAGGAAGGATATTGCAATAGATGATTCTATGTGTTAAACACAGGTCTTGTCGGAGTTGGCTGAGTTCTAAGTTTTCTAATCCCAGGATTTCAAGTCTGGTGGTATAAGGTATTTTGTTTGAATTAATAAAAGCAGGCATGGAAAACAATTGCAGACATTGATCATCGAATGTAAAAAGTATCTGGATGTTACCATTATTTAACAGTCTCTTCATCAAAAAGGCTTGAAGCCGCTGTTCCTCAGTGCCACACACAGGCCACTCAGTTGCTAAACATTTTACATTTACATGGTATCTCCACATTAATACATTTAATACTTATTAGGAAAAAGGATCTTCAGTTGGGGGCCAAATGGCATTTGTTATTACCCAGTTGCTGGTCAAAACCGACATTTTTCATATTACCTCCAAGATCCCTTCCAACTTATTTATTCTTCTCTATTCTATTATTATTATTATTATTATTACTATTATATTTATATTTCATATTTCATATTTTTTCATATTTCATATTTCATATTTTTCATATTATTATTATTATTATCATCATCATCATCATTATCATTATTATTATTCTAAGACCTAGTAAAACTAGATTACAATCTCCATTTAGCTATAATAAAGCACTCTGAGTAGCTTTTGGTCAGTTATACTGTACTGAACCAAAGTTAACTGACCAAAAGCTTTAAAAGCCATGCATGGTTTGGAGAATATATTACATTTATATATCACTATGGCTAGCTTCATTTAGCACTCTAACCAAAATAAAGCATATCACACTATAACTTAATGAAGTAAGTAAGCCTATTCGGTTTACTTCATTGGATAGAACACTATGTGGATAGTCTTGAACTCAGAAGAATAGAAAAACAGTGTTGGAAGGGACCTTAGAGGTCTTTACTACTTCTGAATTTTAGTGATGTGAATGGTCAAGGTGAAAGTAAGGTTGCAGAAGCTAATATAGATGGCTGACCAAGATTGCATATGTTGCATATCCTTGGTCTGCAGCTGTGATGGCAAACCTATGGCATGCCCTCTCTGTAGGCATGCATGCCGTTGCCAGCTGCTCTTCTGGTTTCCGTTGCGTGCGCTTGCCAGCTGATCTTTGCTCGTGCCGGAACCCCGGAAACCTGAAGACCAGCTGGCATGCGCACTGGCCAGCTGATCTTTGGATTTCCGGGATTCCGGCACATGCGAAGACCAACTGGGTGGTGCACATGCACGCACTGGAAACCAGAAGAACAGCTGCTCTCTGTGGGCACCCGCGCTGTTGCCAGTTGGTCTTCTGGTTTCCAGCAGCTGCCTGTGCGCCTGCCAGCTGATCTTCATGTGTGCCGGAGTCCTGGAAACCCGAAGACCAGCTGGCATGTGTGCTGGCCAGCTGGTCTTTGAGTTTCCAGCGCTGCGGTACGCGCACACGGGCGCACGAATGTTTTGGTTTGGGCACTCGGTGCCGAATAGGTTCACCATCACTGGTCTACAGGGAGATTATCTTTCCATAGATGCCTAAGTTTGGGCTAGTCAAGAGAATTGACTCTTGGTGGTCATCAGAAGTGGTAGAATGCAGTCTGGATTCAAAGGACGGAGGGGCTGAATTCCAGAGGATAAGAGGCACTCCCCTGGAGTGGGGTGGAAATGGAGATTTTATAGTATCCTTCCCCTGCCACGCCCACCAAGCCATGCCCACCAAGCCATGCCACGTCCACCAAGCCACACCCACAGAACTGGTGGTAAAAAAATTTGAAACCTACCACTGCTCCATATACTGTAATTCATAATGTTTGCTGCACAGTTAATGGGTCACAATGTTTTGAAGTCTTATGAACTTTTGCTGTGTGTGGAGAAAGTCTTACTCTTCTGCACAAAACTAACATGTTATGCTATATTAAAAAAAATACAATTCACTGCCATTAAGATACATTTGGAACCAACCCTGGCTTGAATTATAGAGAAGACAAATACTTCAAAAACCTTAGTAAAAAAAAATATGTCTGCATTCCAGCCGGCAGTGAATGTTGAATAGCACGGCAATATTTCTTTTTTTACTAGTTTAAAATAAAGTCCTACAGAACTGGATTTCAATATTTAGTTTTAACTACAAAATTCTTTTCTGAAGAAAATCCGTACCTGTCAGATTCCATCTCATATTATGAATTTCTTCTTTGCATTATGTTTAGGTCTATTGAAAAAGGAATATATAAATAGCAAAAAAAAAAGAAAAAAGAAAAAAACCTGATGCAAAGTTTTTAAATGCTGGCACTAGGATTGCCAATACAATGTCAGCAGGAGCAGGCTTTTTCTGAGGCCTGTCATGCCACTGCCTCGCTTTATTTCTTTTATTTAAAAC
This sequence comes from Ahaetulla prasina, assembly GCF_028640845.1. Taxonomy (NCBI): domain Eukaryota; kingdom Metazoa; phylum Chordata; class Lepidosauria; order Squamata; family Colubridae; genus Ahaetulla; species Ahaetulla prasina. The sequence goes on along the minus strand of NC_080541.1, from coordinate 83,380,952 downwards.
AATCTTTTTTATTTTAAACTAAATTAAAATTAAAAAGGGAATTGGTGAATGTGAGAGATTGGGAGCCAGAAAAGCATAACATAAATTATTTCTATTGAATAGATTTATGCCTTAATTCCTAGCATAACAAAAACAGAGGTTGCAATTGCCTTAACATAATCAAAATTTTAAAAAATATATGTTTTATTTCTATGGTTGCTTTTATTAAAAAGAATATTTTAACATTTGAATATATACTCAAAACTCGATCATGCCTGTAGATATTTTTAAAATATTCTTATTTTGAGCAGAATTATTTTAACCAAATTAAACTTACATAGAGAAATACAATACTAATTCTCTATATGATCTAATATGCTCCCAGGTTTTTTAAGTTTTATATTAATAATAAAAATTAGTCACTATTTTTTATCAAATCTTCTATTCATATGTACAAGATCATGCTGTTTTGCCTAATTTAAATAGCAAAAGGAACTAATGAAGATACAAACATTTCCCATTTCTATGTAAATTTCCAGTAGAGTTATGAGAGGAAAAAACCCTTAAGCACAAGAGAGAGAAAGATGAGAGATAATTTATATAAAGACCAATAAATTGTATCCTTTTTTAGCATTGAAATAAAGTTATGTGTAGAAATAAAAGGTGCTTTACATACATCACTGAAAGATGGCAAGGAAAGTAGGAAAAGGAGAAGAATTAAAATATAGAATCATAGGCCTGGAAGCAGGGGTGAAATCTGAACGGGTTTGCTACCTGTTCACTGGCCGTGCATGCGTGTTGCGTGCCAAGTCCACGCTATACGTGTGCATACACACCAAAGGTGCACTGCACGTTTAAAAAAAGCTAACCGGTAGTTTTAAAAAGTACTGCATGCGCAGTACACACCAGAAGGAGGCTTGGAATAGAATAGAATAGAATAGAATAGAATAGAATAGAATAGAATAGAATAGAATAGAATAGAATAGAATTTTATTGGCCAAGTGTGATTGGACACACAAGGAATTTGTCTTGGTGCATATGCTCTCAGTGTACATAAAAGAAAAGATACGTTCATCAAGGTACAACATTTATAACACAAATGATGGTCAATATATCAATATAAATCATAACGATTGCCAGCAACAAGTTATAGTCATACAGTCATAAGTGGAAAGAGATTGGTGATGGGAACTATGAGAAGATTAATAGTAGTGCAGATTCAGTAAATAGTCTGACAGTGTTGATGGAATTATTTGTTTAGCAGAGTGATGGCCTTCGGGAAAAAACTGTTCTTGTGTCTAGTTGTTCTAGTTGTTGGGAAGGTAAGTAAAACAGTGAGGGGGGATCAGCTGTAGCGGGCAGTTTAGCTTTGCTAGAAAGCCGGAAATCCTGCTTTCTAGCAAAGCTAAACCGCACGGCACAGGTGATCATCGAATCGTAGCTTTTTTTTTTACTACCGGTTCGCCTGAACCGGTAGTTTTTATCGCTACCAGTTCCCCCGAACCAGAGCGAACTGGTAGCATTTCACCCCTGCCTGGAAGGGATCTTGGAGGTCTTCTAGTCCAATCTCCTTGCTCAAGGCAGGAGCCTTATACCATCCCATTCAAACAGATGTCCTGTCTATTCTTGAAAACTCCAGTGATAGAACACTCACAATCCCAGGAAGCAAGCTATTCCATTGATTAATTGCTCTTGCTGTCAGAAAATCTCTTCTTTATTCTAGGTTGGTTTTCTCTTTAACAAGCTTCCACCCATTAGTTCTTATCCTGACCTCTAGAAATGAGAAAGTCTTACAGTTATTGGGGGAGGGGGGCACCAGAACATCAAAAGGTGTCATCAATGGTTAGAGTTTGAGTAGGGAAGCACAGGTTTTGGTCGCCACGATGTAAAAAAAGATGTTGAGACTCTGGAAAGAGTGCAGAGAAGAGCAACAAAGATACTGTAATTAGGGGACTGGAGGCTAAAACATAGGAAGAATGGTTGCAGGAACTCGGTATGTCTAGTTTAATGAAAAGAAGGACTAGGGGAGACATGATAGCAGTATTCCAATATCTCAGGGGTTGCCACAAAGAAGAGGGAGTCAAACTATTCTCCAAAGCACTTGAGGATAGAACAAGAAGCAATGGGTGGAAACTAATCCAGGAGAGAAGCAACTTAGAACTGAGGAGAAATTCCTGACAGTTAGAACAATCAATAAGTGGAACAACTTGCCTGTAGAAGTTGTGAATGCTCCAACACTGGAAATTTTAAAGAAAATGTTGGATAGCCATTTGTCTGAAATGGTATAGAGTTTCCTGCCTGGGCAGGGGGTTGGACTAGAAGACTTCCAAGGTCCCTTCCAACTCTGTTATTGTGTATGTATTAAGTCTCTAGTTCAGAAACACCACTCCTCACCACCATGACATGGAATGTTCCACTGAATATTTGGGTCGTTTCCCATCAATCAAAAAGGAATAACTTCTATGCACACTGGAGTTTTAGGAACTATAGCATCGTATGCAGAAGCAATTATAGTGTGGACACAATCACAGAAAAAATTGTAGTGCCAATTGAAACACACTACCAAATTTCTTAGAGAACATACATTCCTTCCTCACAATACCGCAACATGAGTTTACAGATCTGATACAATTTTGATCCTCCTTTCCATATCGAGAGGTGAGTGCTATCCCTTGTGCCAGAGGTCGGTTTCACTTATCTTTGCTACCGGTTCGCCTGAACCGGTAGTTTTTATCGCTACCAGTTCCCCCGAACCAGAGCGAACTGGTAGCATTTCACCCCTGCCTGGAAGGGATCTTGGAGGTCTTCTAGTCCAATCTCCTTGCTCAAGGCAGGAGCCTTATACCATCCCATTCAAACAGATGTCCTGTCTATTCTTGAAAACTCCAGTGATAGAACACTCACAATCCCAGGAAGCAAGCTATTCCATTGATTAATTGCTCTTGCTGTCAGAAAATCTCTTCTTTATTCTAGGTTGGTTTTCTCTTTAACAAGCTTCCACCCATTAGTTCTTATCCTGACCTCTAGAAATGAGAAAGTCTTACAGTTATTGGGGGAGGGGGGCACCAGAACATCAAAAGGTGTCATCAATGGTTAGAGTTTGAGTAGGGAAGCACAGGTTTTGGTCGCCACGATGTAAAAAAAGATGTTGAGACTCTGGAAAGAGTGCAGAAGAGCAACAAAGATACTGTAATTAGGGACTGGAGGCTAAAACATAGGAAGAATGGTTGCAGGAACTCGGTATGTCTAGTTTAATGAAAAGAAGGACTAGGGGAGACATGATAGCAGTATTCCAATATCTCAGGGGTTGCCACAAAGAAGAGAGTCAAACTATTCTCCAAAGCACTTGAGGATAGAACAAGAAGCAATGGGTGAAACTAATCCAGGAGAGAAGCAACTTAGAACTGAGGAGAAATTCCTGACAGTTAGAACAATCAATAAGTGGAACAACTTGCCTGTAGAAGTTGTGAATGCTCCAACACTGGAAATTTTAAAGAAAATGTTGGATAGCCATTTGTCTGAAATGGTATAGAGTTTCCTGCCTGGGCAGGGGGTTGGACTAGAAGACTTCCAAGGTCCCTTCCAACTCTGTTATTGTGTATGTATTAAGTCTCTAGTTCAGAAACACCACTCCTCACCACCATGACATGGAATGTTCCACTGAATATTTGGGTCGTTTCCCATCAATCAAAAAGGAATAACTTCTATGCACACTGGAGTTTTAGGAACTATAGCATCGTATGCAGAAGCAATTATAGTGTGGACACAATCACAGAAAAAATTGTAGTGCCAATTGAAACACACTACCAAATTTCTTAGAGAACATACATTCCTTCCTCACAATACCGCAACATGAGTTTACAGATCTGATACAATTTTGATCCTCCTTTCCATATCGAGAGGTGAGTGCTATCCCTTGTGCCAGAGGTCGGTTTCACTTATCTTTGCTACCGGTTCACCAGAACCGGGGTGAACCGGTAGCAACCCACCACTGCCTTGTGCAGTCAAAATGGTATTACAGAGAGGGATGATAAAAAATGGGGGAACGTCATGATGTGCACAAGCAGAAAAAGCTGTAGAAACAAAGTCAAAACATGATTCAATACTGCCCTCCCCACTCAATAGCCCACTGAAGCTGATGTTCAATTGTTATGGAATGTGCACATCACGCAGAAATAGAATAATTCATGAAGATTTCTGGCTGATTAGAACAAAAACTGGACATAGTTCACATCCCTATATTTTCTTGAAGATCTATTTGTTTTCCTATAATTGCTTTAGTCTGTGACCAAATAGCAATAGGAAGAGTTTTGTAACATATATTTATTCATAAATATTGATGATGAGTTTGGACAGTAAATGGAAATATATACATTATTTTTTCTTACATTTCCCTAATAGAAAATTGACCCTTCTGCACATTTTAAAAAGCTCATTTATCACACCATTTGCTGTAAAGTACCTGTAACTGGTTTACTTAAGATAGAAAATAACTATTTTATTATCTTAAGTACAGACTCAATCGGATTTGAGATCCTTTTGCTTGGGATACCAGATATGTGCTGCAAAAATCTGGATGACCACTAGATACCTCCAGCAGGCTTTCTGTATTTTCTTTTACTCTTCTAGATTTTTGCTGTCCTGGCCCAATAGCTTTACTTTGAACCAGTATATTTACAATGTATTTCTTGTTGCTTCCATCGCTCTTGGAGTGATTCACTCATTTTGGCATTGCAAAGGCTAATTTCCAAAAAATAAGTGGACCAAGACAAATTCCTTGTGTGTCCAATCACACTTGGCCAATAAAAAATTCTATTCTATTTTATTCTATGTGCAGAGCATATTTGATGATGTCTGGGCGGGTGGGCAGAGCCTACTGTCACTGCTGCTACCGGTTCACCAGAACCGGGGTGAACCGGTAGCAACCCACCACTGCCTTGTGCAGTCAAAATGGTATTACAGAGAGGGATGATAAAAAATGGGGGAACGTCATGATGTGCACAAGCAGAAAAAGCTGTAGAAACAAAGTCAAAACATGATTCAATACTGCCCTCCCCACTCAATAGCCCACTGAAGCTGATGTTCAATTGTTATGGAATGTGCACATCACGCAGAAATAGAATAATTCATGAAGATTTCTGGCTGATTAGAACAAAAACTGGACATAGTTCACATCCCTATATTTTCTTGAAGATCTATTTGTTTTCCTATAATTGCTTTAGTCTGTGACCAAATAGCAATAGGAAGAGTTTTGTAACATATATTTATTCATAAATATTGATGATGAGTTTGGACAGTAAATGGAAATATATACATTATTTTTTCTTACATTTCCCTAATAGAAAATTGACCCTTCTGCACATTTTAAAAAGCTCATTTATCACACCATTTGCTGTAAAGTACCTGTAACTGGTTTACTTAAGATAGAAAATAACTATTTTATTATCTTAAGTACAGACTCAATCGGATTTGAGATCCTTTTGCTTGGGATACCAGATATGTGCTGCAAAAATCTGGATGACCACTAGATACCTCCAGCAGGCTTTCTGTATTTTCTTTTACTCTTCTAGATTTTTGCTGTCCTGGCCCAATAGCTTTACTTTGAACCAGTATATTTACAATGTATTTCTTGTTGCTTCCATCGCTCTTGGAGTGATTCACTCATTTTGGCATTGCAAAGGCTAATTTCCAAAAAATAAGTGGACCAAGACAAAGTTATAGGGACCTTATAGCTAACAATTGTTGGAAGAAATGTCCCTCTGGGTTCAATTCCAAGTGGAAAGAAAGACACTGGAAACATGGAGACTGCTTGGAAGAATGATTTAATGGAGCAGAACCATTAAGCACATGGTCCTGATGCAGTTGAACACATGGCGTAGAGAGTGAGATATATTTATACTCTCTCTTGGGTCTTGCAAGTAATGCATCCTATTGGTTGTCAGACTCCCAGAGGACTATGCAAGGGTAACTTTGTAGGCTGTCTAGAGTCCCAGGCTTGGTTGAACCTTGCTGGGTGATGCAATCTCCCCAGGCACCATGTGGTGAGTTCTGTTGCTAAATGGGTAAAGGCAGTTATGGGATTCAAATAATTTAACAACCGGTTCTCTGCCCTAATGATTTCTTCCAACAACCAGTTTACCAAACTGCTCAGAAAGTTAACAACTGGTTCTCTCGAAGTGGTGCGAACTGGCTGAATCCCACCACAGGGTAAAGGGCTAATCCTATTATGTCCTGAAGGTGAAGGTCTTTTGTTTTGTAGATAAGCTGGCCCAGCCTTTTGTCTTTTGTCTTGTAGATAGGTTGGCACCAAAATATATGCTGGGGGCAGAGAGTTTCTGTTTCCTTTAAGATTTTTATTTGTATTTTAGGGGAAACATTCTGCCTTTTTAATATTTCCTAGAACATTTCATTCTTTTAGGAGAGGGGTGGGTGCTAACTTTCTACGCAATTAATTTTGATTTCATTTATGAATGGCACCAACATTAATATTTGATTTTCTCCTTATATTGCATTAATCTTTACATTTTGGCAGAGCTCTGAAAATTGTATCTATGGGCCTCCGTGTACCTCTGGCACCTCTTGTAATGTAGAATAGGCTTCCTGTACACACTGGACTTCTGACAGGTTTAAGTTGGTTACTTCTTGCATGCTAGTGAATACGGTAGGAAATGGTTAGAATTAGAACAGCTTTTACGTATATTTTGAAATCAAGGAAGCTCAGAGAATCTATTTGATGTTCTTTTTATTAGAGTTTACCAACTGGTTGCTCAGTTGATGCAGAGCCCAAGTACGCACTCAGTGCATAGATAGAAGGCAGAAAAACTGCCACTGGTTTATTTATTTACTCTCTAGGGACTCTTCATTATTAGAACAGCCATGTCCTGGTTCCTATGGCAACGGCTACACAGCGGCAGATTCCATCAAAATACAAGAGCAGGCTAAGAAAAGGGAAACAAAAGAATGTTAAGACTTTGAATAAATAAAAAAGAGGCTCTCTTTTTTTCTTTCATTCTCTTTCTTCCTCATTCCCCCTCTCCCACTTTCATTAAAAAAAAAAGATGGTTTTTTTTTACAAATTTTAAGAGGGAAATAATGCAGAACCCTGACAATAATTTAATTAGCCCAAAGTTCTGTTGGCTTCGAGCTCAAATAAGTAATTTTGCTCATCTTATTGGTTGATGCTGGTACTTTAGTCTTTCTGAGCCTGGCTCAGAGTGCAAATATACAATTTGGGGGAGTAATGTGGCCATGCTGATGATAAGACACGATCATTTGTGTATTTAGTGACTCTGAAATCATCGGATATTTTTCCTTGTTTCCTTGTTATGAGAACTACCATATCTCTCCAACTGGTAAGAAGTATGAGAAAAAGAATCAGAACCTTCTGATCTTAAGATGGATGGATGGAAGACAACTGTGTGTGTGTTTGTATGTGTGTTTAAGGTAGAGCACTTGCCAGAATTCTTAAGTGGTTCATTTACCTTCTACATCAGAAATCTTTCTTAACAAGGCTTTGAGAATCTGGTTCTTGAGATTAACAACATGCAAGTCCAGGTTTGTAATAGAGAAGTCTATTTTCCAAATAGACTTCTGGTTTCCAAATAGCCTTTCTTTTAATAGATCAGAGGTGGGTTTCAGCAGGTTTTGACCAGTTCTGGAGAACCGGTAGCAGAAATTTTGAGTAGTTCGGAGAACCGATAGTAGAAATTCTGACTGGCCCTGCCCCCATCTATTCTTTGCCTCCCAATTCCCACTGATTGGGAAGAAATGGGGATTTTTACAGTAACCTTCCCCTGGAGTGGGGTGGCAATGGAGTATCCTTCCCCTGCCACGCCCACCAAGCCACACCCACAGAACCGGTAGTAAAAAAATTTGAAACCCACCACTGTAATAGATGAGTGACATATGGAACTGAATGGACTTTTTTGTTATGATGGAAATGGAAAGAGACAGTTTGGTCTAATGGTTACAGTACCAACCTAGAAACATGGGTGACCATGAGTTAAAATCCCACCTTAGCCTAGAAAGCAAGCTGAGTTATCTTGGGCCAGTCACTTTCTCTTGACCCAACCCAGCTCACAGGATTTTTGTGAGGAAAATATAATCAAATAGGATCGAATTCTTTATTGGCCAAGTGTGATTGGAAACAGAAGGAATTTGTCTTTGGTGCATATGCTCTCAGTGTACATAAAAAGACAAGATACATTAATCAAGAATCATAAGGTAAAGCGCTTAATGATAGTCATAGAGTACAAATAAGCAATCAGGAAACAATATCAATATAAATTGTAAGGATACAAGCAACAAAGTTACAGTCATACAGTCATAAGTGGGAGGAGATGGGTGATTGGAATGGTGAGAAGACTAATAGTAATGCAGCCTTAGTGAATAGTTTGACAGTGTTGAGGGAATTATTTGTTTAGCAGAGTGGTGGCGTTTGGGAAGAAACTGTTCTTGTGTCTAGTTAAATAGGAGGAGGAAGAAAAGTATTATTACCTTGAGCTATTTGTAAAAATAATAAAAGTGGGATGTAAGTAAATACCGTATTTTTCAGAGTATAAGATGCACCTTCCCCCCCCCTTAAAGGGGGTGAAAATTTGGGTGCTTCTTATACACCGAATGTAGCCCCACCCACCCACTGCCCCCCACCCTTTGGCCTCTGCCTCCCAGCAATTTACCTCCTTGCAGCAAGCAGCAAGAAGAAACAGCCTATTTCAGCTTCAGCACAGCCTAATTAGCACAAGTTGATTGTTGGATCAGCCTCCCAACTCTCAGCTGTTTTGTGTGGGCCTCTGCTGCTTGCTGCAAGGAGGTAAATTGCTGGGAGCAGATTTTTTTTTCTTGTGCTAATCAAGCTATGCTGAAAACGAAAATGAAAGTAATGCAGGCTATTTGTTGTTTGCCCGCAACAAGGCAAAATTTCTGGGAGGCAAGATGCAGATTTCTTTTTCTTGTTTTCCTCTCCAAAAAAGGTAGGTGCGTCTTATAGTCCAGAGCATCTTATACGCTGAAAAATATGGTATATTTTATTTTGAACCCTGAAATAAGCGCTTGGCCTTATTGCCATGCGCTCAAAAGCCCAATTGGGTTTATTATCAGGGGATGTCTTATTTTTGGGGGAATAGGGTAACAGCACTTTGATCCCAGCATTGCAGCTGTCATCTTAATTTTTTTTTTAAGTAGCCCCCTTCTTATTAGTTTCTATCAAAAAGAGATCAAGGCAGACTTTTCTATCAAGAGAAACGAGGATAATTCTTCAGCTCTCCTTCGTGTTGCCCATATTTAACAGAAACTGTTTCTGTTTTCAGGCAATATATTACTTACATACTGTAATAAGTAGCAGCTTCTTAAGCATTCCCTGATGCACAATTAAAATCCAGCCAGAAGTCTTAGAAAGAGAGATGTGTATTTAAAAAACAAACAAAAAACCATTGCATCACACTGCTCTTCAAAATAATGGTGTTCTATTCATTTTCCTAGCCCTTCTCCAGCAAGCTTTACATTATGGTAAATAATTTTGAAGTTCAGAGAATTGGATGTTTAATATCTTTGAGACAAAATGTGTACAGCTTCCTTTTGTCCCCACCACTCAAAAGTTATGCATCAAAAGCGATGTTGTGCTTTCCTGATGCTCTGTGTAGAACTGCATAGGTCGACGTGACCTTGTGTGTTATCCAGAGTTGTCTCCCTCGATTGTCATGGACACAACATTACTTGGCTGGCTGAGCAATAGATTTTTTTTTCCAGCTTAGTTCACCAAAACAGAGCACAAGCAAATCTTCCTTGCTCAGTTTCAAGCAAGTGAATCCATCACATTCAGCAAGTTCTTTACATATTTCTGGAACATCTGCCATCAGCCTAGAGGTTGCTCTTTTTCCACAAACATTTTTTTAACAATAAGAATCAGCTGGCCTGCTGTGCCTTTAGTTGTATAACCAACTCCTTGAATTTTTGTAGTAAATACAACCCTTATTTCATAGATAGATTGGCAGATGACTACGATGGCAGGGATCAAACCCATTTTATTTTCTATGTAAAAGCAAGCTAGACAAAAGTCAGGATTGGGTAGATCAGTTCCATCCAACTTGAGGTGGTGGTGATATAAGTAAATCCATTTTCAGACTTTGTAAACTGGTAACTTAAGTTAATCTTTCAAATATTTGAGGACTGTGATGCAAGTTTTCCTTTATGGGAAAGCCACTCTACATAACATATTTTTCGGAGCATAAGACACACTTTCTCCCCCCCCCAAAAGAGGGTAAAAATTTGGGTGCGTCTTATACACTGAATGTAGCCACCCCCACCAGCCGCCGCCCCCACTCTTTGGCCTCTGCCTCCCAGCAATTTGCCTCCTTGCAGCAAACAGCCCATTTCAGTTTCAGCACAGCCTGATTAGCACAAGCAGCTGATTGTCGGTTGGATCAGCCTCCCGACCATCAGCTGTTTCAGGATGCAGGGATTGCCATTGCCTCTTGCCGCCTCTGCGTGCCCCATTTTCTGCCTCTACTGTTTGCTGCAAGGAGGCAAATTGCTGGGAGGCAGAGGCAGATTTTTTTTTTTCTTGTGCTAATCAGGCTGTACTGAAAATGAAAATGAAACAGGCTGTTTGCTGCTTGCTGCAAGGAGGCAAATTGCTGGGAGGCAGAGGCAGATTTTTTTTTTCTTGTGCTAATCAGGATATGCTGAAACTGAAACAAGCTGTCTGATGTTTGCTACAAGGAGGCAAATTGCTGGGAGGCAGAGGCAGGGTTTTTTTTTCTTCTTATTTTCCTCCCCCAAAAAGGTAGGTGCGTCTTATAGTCTGGAGCGTTTTATACTCCGAAAAATATGGTAAATCACATAAAGCGCCCAGAAACTACTTGTGTACATCAACATGAGTTCCAAGTTTTGTGACATCCCATTACTGAGTAGCTGTCCAACATCTGACCAGCATGCTGCAAGACCAGCTTTTTGCTAAGATGAAGGGGACAGTAGAAAGGCGAGCTTACAAGACCATGACATCATTGAGAGCGAATGGTTGAGTGTCCTAGCTGTGCAGTGTCTTTTGCTGTTGTCATGAAAAATCCATGCAAAATTCATCATTCTATTGTTTCCACTGGCTTCTCATTAGTTTCCGAAATCTTAATATACAACTGAAAAGGACATAAGTATCAACTAAAGCCAATTCATCTTCTGAAACAAAACTGATACATGAAACCCCAAAAGGAGTTATTATACCAATAGAGGAGAATATTTGCAGCTCAGAGTTGAAATGAGGGGCCCTTGGTGCTCCGAGCTTGCTTGTTTTCTTGAGACGTTTCGTTACCCCAATCTAGGTACCATCATCAGGACTAGTACTGATGATGTTACCTAGTTAGGGTAATGAAACTTCTGCAAGAAAACAAGCAAGCTTAGAGAGCACCAAGGAGCTATTATAGCACCTCATATGAAACATCTTGACATTATGTTTCCCATTACTGCCATGATCTCATTTTTGCATCATTGTCCAATAGATGTAAAACAACAAAAATAATAAGTAGCTGCAAAAGGCAGCTTTACTTGGAACAGCTTACATCTTGTGACAGTGCCTTTAACACTATCAAACAACAATATTTGCCTATTCCAGATCCTTGGAAAGGACTCAATAGATGGATGAAAGTGCCAAATCCAGGCGAAATGTCTGGCCAACCATCATAATTTGAAATCATCAAAATAGGATACAAGTATCCATTGTGAAACTGGGCATCCATTACTAGTTCTATGCTAGATACTCCAATTCCTTAGTTTATGCTTCCCAACATTTGGAATACATTTACTCTGGATTTTAAACTGTTGTGTTTTCCTTGGTCATTGTTGTGACCCAGGCCCAAGTAGTAGTAATAAACTTAGTCCGTGGAAAAACAAGCAAACTTTATTCGAACAGCTGAGAATTACTTCATTCCCAGCCTCGTTCAACTCAAAGTAAAACAAATGCCTCAGTTATCTTGCAAACCTTGGTCCAATTAGGCAAACTGCCACAGGCCCTTCCTGGCAAACATCCAGAAGCCACAAAGATGTAGACGAAGCAGAAGACGAAGCAGAAGACACAGCTACAGCGTTGTTTTTTTGGCAAAGCTCAAATGCTGGTGCTGGTCTGTTTAAAGCCTGATGGGAGGGGCCAATCATCTCTTGGCCCTACTCCCAAGTTGTCCTCTCTGCTTGAGCTGCTCTTGCCTTCTGGCAGCTCTTCTCAGGCGTGCATTAGGAACAGGCTCTTCCTGTTCCTCTGCCTCACTATTATTAGTCTCTGGAAGCTCTGGAGTCTGCACCTCACTTCCCGATGGCCCTGGCCTCACCTCAGCCTCATCGCTGTCTGACTCCGTTGCCCGCTCTGTAGGCTGCTGACGGACTCATCTAAGGATTCTTCTATGTCAGGGATGTCAAACTCAAGGCCCGGGGGCCGGATGCGGCCCACGGGGTGCTAAGATTTGGCCCACAGGGCTGCCTGGAAACAGCAAAGGACTGGTCCACAGTGCCTCTGCCAGCGAAAACAGAGCTTGGGAGCCCATTTTTGCTTGCAGAGCACTTGGGCCGCCACAGGCACCCCCAACATGAGTGACATTGAGCTAGCTATGCCTACCCTGGACACGCCCCCTGGCCCCCCCACAGTCAAGCACAACCCTGATGCAGTCCTCAATGAAATCAAGTTTGACACCCCTGTTCTATGTGATTCATTGTTTTCTTCCAAGGCCATGTGACAATTCAATATAGTACCCATTTCTTAAACCCAAACTGCAACAAGTGGTTTATCCCTACATTTCTTATCTTCTGAATAATTATATGAAAACCAAGTTTGAGCTTAACTTTCAAGCTTTTATTCAGACCTACTTAGTGGCTATAAGAGTGGCAAAACGTAATTGTTTTTCCGCTCTTATTGCATCGGCAGATAATCACCCAGCCGCCTTGTTTAGGGTGACCCGCTCCCTACTTGAACAGGGAGCTCAGGAGGACCCCTTGCAGGGTGGCGCTGAGGACTTTGGTCAGTATCTGTCCATTAAAATCGCTCGGATCCGGGATGGTCTGGATGCTGATTGGGTGGATCCGGGTGGGATGACAGAGGCTGTTCTTGAGAATGCTATCTGGGGAGAGTTTGATGCTGTGACTCCCGACGACATGGACAGGATACTAAGGAGGCTGAATGCGACCACATGTTTATTGGACCCGTGTCCCTCCTGGTTGGTACTGGCCACACAGGAGGTTACGCAAGGCTGGCTCCTGGGAATTATCAACACCTCCTTAATGGAGGGCGTCTTTCCTACTGCCTTGAAAGAGGCGGTGGTGAGGCCCCTCCTTAAGAAGCCCTCCCTGGACCTGGCTATTATGGCAAATTATCGTCCTGTCTCCAACCTTCGCTTTGTGGCGAAGGTTGTTGAGAGTGTGGTGGCATGTCAGCTTCCTCGGTACCTGGATGAAACCGTCTATCTGAACCCGTTCCAGTCTGGCTTCAGGCCTGGGTACGGCACGGAGATGACTTTGGTCACGTTGGTGGATGATCTCTGGAGGTCTCGGGACAGGGGTTGTTCCTCTGTCCTGGTCCTGTTAGATCTCTCAGCGGCTTTTGATACCATCAACCATGGTATCCTGCTGCGGCAGTTGGGGGGTTTGGGAGTGAGGGGCACCGTTTTTCGGTGGTTCTCCTCCTATCTCTCCGACCGATCACAGATGGTGTTGGCAGGGGGGCAGAGATCGACCTCTAGGCACCTCTAGAACCGACGTTCTCTCGCCTCTCCTGTTCAACATCTATATGAAGCTGCTGGGTGAGATTATCCGTGGTTTTGGGGTAGAATACCATCTGTACGCTGATGACACTCAGCTGTACATTTCCACCCCTAACCACCCCAATGAAGCCGTCGACATGATGTCCCAGTGTCTGGAAGCCGTGCGGGTCTGGATGGGGAAGAACAACCTTCAGCTCAACCCATCCAAGACAGAGTGGCTGTGGATGCCGGCATCCCGGTACAGCCAGCTTACACCATTGCTGACTGTTGGGGGCGAATCATTGGCCCCCTGGGGGAGGGTTTGTAACTTAGGCGTTCTCCTGGACGATCGGCTGTCCTTAGAAGAACATTTGACGGCCGTCGCCAGGGGAGCTTTTTATCAGGTCCGCCTGATTCACCAGCTGCATCCCTTTCTCGACCGGGATTCCTTTAGCACGGTCACTCATGCCCTTGTCACTTCCCGCCTGGACTACTGCAATGCTCTCTACATGGGGCTCCCCTTGAAGAGCACCAGGAGGCTCCAACTGGTCCAGAATGCGGCTGCACGGGTAATAGAAGGGGCACCGTGATGCTCCCATATAACACGCTCCTGCACAGCCTGCACTGGTTACCGGTGGTCTTCCGGGTGCAATTCAAACTACTGGTTATCACCTTTAAAGCGCTCCATGGCATAGGACCGGGTTACCTTCGGGACCGCCTACTGCCACCTATAGCCTCCCATCGTCCTGTGCACTCCCATAGGGAGGGCCTCCTCAGGGTGCCGTCAGTCAAACAATGTCGCCTGGCGGCCCCCAGGGGGAGGACCTTTTCTGTGGGGACTCCAGCCCTATGGAATGAGTTGCCTCCGGGGCTGCGTCAACTCCCCGACCTCCAGTCTTTTAAACGTGAGCGTTTCTATTCCACCGTGCGGGGCTAGCTTGAGGGAATTTTAAGATGGGTTTTAGGACTGTTTATTTTAGTGCTAATTTTAAATTTGGCCTGTTTATAATTAGTTTTTAATATGTTTTTAAGCTTATTTATGTACTAGTTGTTTTTATTTGGCTGTTTACCGCCCTGAGTCCTTCGGGAGAAGGGCGGTATAAAAATCTAATTAAATAAATAAATAAATAAATAAAATAAATATGCAAAAATTGAGGACATGGTGCAGTTCAACATTGGTACCATCTAGGATATTTCACACTGGAAATGCTGGTAAGGCGGGGTGAAATGCTCCCAGTTCAGACTGATTCGGACAACCGGTAGCGATAGTGGCGGGTAGTTCGGAGAACCAGTAACGATGGCGGTGCAAGGCTCCGCCCACTTGGTCATCATTACTTACTGGTTTTAACCAGGAAGTAACCTGTTTTTTTACCCTCTGCCCATGCGTAGAAGGGTTTGCACATGCGCAGAGGGTCCAAGCGTGCACGTGATGAAGCCTGGCACCCCAAAAGCAATTCCATCAACAAACACATTGATGTACAACCAGCCTACAAAGCCCTCAGAATCCAAATCAACCACATAGCCAACCAGAGACAGTACCAACCTGTCGTGTCCCACTCCTCCGCTGACGGCCGGGTCAGGGACATCCGAATCAGGCGTGCCTCTGCAGCTCTGCCAAAGTCCTAGCAAAGTCCTCAGGGCAGGCAGGAGACCAGAAAGTGACTTCAGCAAGATTGTCGTGTCCCACTCCTCCGCTGACGGCCGGGTCAGGGAAATCCGAATCAGGCTTGCCTCTGCAGCTCTGCCCAAAGTCCTAGCAAAGTCCTCAGAGAAGGCAGGAGACCAGTAAGTGACTTCAGCAAGATAAGTTCGACTTTTGCCTGACTCAGAGACTGCCAGAAAGTAGATCCTTTATATAGGCCATGGGGTGTGGCTCCATGACTCAGCACTCATTAAGGCCTGCCCCTCCCTTCCCTCTGTTGCCTCCGCCTATCCAATCTTCTGATGCGAGGATTACTCCAATCAGCTGTTGGGAATAAACCCTCCTCAGGCTCACATGCTGTGGAGGAGGGGGAGGGGTCTAGCTGCTCCGTTTGCCTGGGCATGGAGTCAGGGCTGGGGCCGGGAGATTCTCCTTCTTCTGCAGTTTGTGTGGGCATGGAGCCAGGACTTGGGCCGGGAGGCATACATTCCTCAGTGTTCGGGAGCAGGTAAGAAGGCCCCGGCTGCTCTGAGGGCGGGCAAGACACAACAAAGATATGTTTAGACTTTGCCTGACTCAGAGAATGCCAGAAAGCAGGTCCTTTATATAGGCCATGGGGTGTGGCTCTATGACTCAGCACTTATCCACGCCTGCCCCTCCCTTCCTTCTGTTGCCTCCGTCTATCAAGTCTTCTGACGCGAGGGTCACTCCAGTCTGCAGCTGTTGGCAATTGACCTCCCTCAGGCTCACATGCTGTGAAGGAGGGGGAGGGGTCTAGTTGCTCCGTTTGCCTGTGCATGGAGCCAGAGCTGGGGGCTGGAGATACTTCCTCCTCTTCAGCCTGTCTGGGCATGGAGCCAGGGCTGGGGCCGGGAGGCATACTAGGACATTCCTCCGTGTTCGGAAGCAGATAAGAAGGCCCCGGCTGTGGTGAGATCGGACGAGACACAACACAACCTTCAACCAATCTATGCACACATCACCAGCTTTCATCTCCCAATGACCATGTAATCATGTAATCGCCTTATAACGAGACCCATCACAAGACACACTGATGACTCACACCTGAGCCATCACAAGAACCTCACTTGACACGCCCACACCTGAAGGCCTTATAAACAGAAGAACACTGACACTGGCATCCCTTAAACTCTGCCGAAGATATTACCTAGCCTGGTAACGAAAATGTTCCGAAATCAGCCAACAAGCTTGGAGAACAAACCTTCACCCTCATGCATCATTTTTCCTTGTTATCCCATTTCTTCCCTTGCTCAATTCTCCAGCCTTCTGCTATGACCTGCTGTCCTCCTAGCAAATGTTAATCAAGTTTAGAATGGAAGCTCATAAACAGAAGCACATAAGAAACTTTATCTTCTCTTCATGAAGACGTATCATTTTGCCCCAGAGAATACAAGTTCTAATCACTCTCAATTATTCTTCTTTCCTTGACTTGTGTTACATTAAAGATTCAGAAGATGATAAAATGCCGACTAAGGAACCATTTCTTAATCTTTGAGCCTCAGTAGATGAGAGAGAGAGAGAGAGAGAGAGAAGAGAGATCCAAAATCTGATTCCCCACCCCCGAAAATAATTTCTTTCAGCTGCAACAAAAAGTGAGAACCAAAGATATTTCACAAGAAGAGTCACCCACTTCTCTGCTCGCAATGAAATATCTTATGCCATCAGACTCCAAATTTTGGGCTTAGACAACTTAGAACTACGCAGACTTCAATCTGACCTAAGTATAGTACATAAATTATCTACCACAATGTCCTACCTGTCAATGACTACTTCAGCTTCAACCGCAACAATACACAAGCAAATAATAGATACAAACTCAAGGTAAACTGCTCCAAACTCGATTGCAGAAAATATGACTTCAGTAACAGAGTGGTCAAAGCCTGGAATGCACTACCTGACTCTGTGGTTTCTTCCCCAAGTCCCCAAAACTTTAAGCTTAAACTGTCTACTGTTGTTGACCTCATCCCATTCCTAAGAGGTCTATAAGGGGCGTGCATAAGTGTACCCGCATGCCTACAGTCCCTGTCCTAATATTCCTTTTTTACTTACTCTTTTCATGTATCCAAATTATGTTTACACTTTTACCTGTTATCTTATATATGACTGACAAATAAATGTTTAATACCACCTATTAACCTCCCATTTCCAAAGCTAACACCTGCCATATGTATAGGACTACAATACTTGTACATGTAGGTTATGGAAACCTTATCCTGGCCATGGAGGATGGCAGGATAGGAAACATCAGCTTAGAATGAAATGTTTACTCCCAAATAGGAAACATTGGAAGATCTGGTTTGTCTCCTCTCCTCATCTCTGCTTTGAATGAATGAATGAATTTGTTTGAACCTCCTGAAATTGAAACAATGTTATTTTATTATTATTATTATTATTATTATTATTTATTATATTTGTATACCGCCCATCTCCCGAAGGACTCAGGGCGGTTCACAGCCAATAAAACAACAGAAAAACATATAATACATATAAAACAGCAAAAAAAGAATAGAAAATTAAATTCAATTGATGCCCTAAAACTTTTAAATACAAATTTAAAACCCCATTTAAAACCCCTGATTTAAAAACCCCAATTTAAAACTACGTTTAAGCTAGTCCTGCTCTTCGAAACAGCAACATTTTCAGCTCGCGGCGGAAGGACCTGAGATCGGGGAGTTGACGAAGCCCCAGAGGGAGCTCGTTCCAGAGGGTAGGGGCCCCCACAGAGAAGGCCATCCCCCTGGAGGTCGCCAGCCGACATTGTTTAGCTGACAGTATCCGGAGGAGGCCCTCTCTGTGAGAGCACACTGGTCGGTGAGAGGCTAATGGTGGCAGTAGGCGGTCCCGTAAATATCCCGGCCCTAAGCCATGGAGCGTTTTAAAGGTGATAACAAGTACCTTGAAGTGAACCCGGAAGACCACCGGGAGCCAGTGCAGATTACGCAGGAGGGGTGTTACACGGGAGCCACAAGGTGCTCCCTCTATCACCCATTTGGTAGTACCAGTGGCCAAGAATAGCTTGATTCTAACCTGTTATATTTTCAAACTGATACAGGCAGTCTTTGACTTACAACCGTTTTTAATGAACATTCAAAATGACAATGGTAGTGGAAAAAGTGCCTCATGACCATCAAAATTCAGATGCTTGGCAGCTGGCTTATATGATCATGTATATAACCTTTTATGACCTTTTGATGAGAAAAGTCAATGGGGAAGCCAGATCCACTTAACAACTGTGCTACTAATTAAACGACTGCAATGATGGCAGTTAACAGCTGTGGCAAGAAAGGTTGTAAAATGGGGCAAAACCAGGGGTGAAATGCTACTGGTTCGGGCCGGTTCACCCGAACCGGTAGTAAAAAATACTACTGGTTCACTGAACCGGTAGTAAAAAAAATGTAAAAAAAAGTTCCAACAATCTGCTGAGCGACATGCGATCATCAGATTTTTTTTTTTTAATTCAAAAAGTTTTACAGAAAATTTTTTTCCCCCTTTCCCCACCTCCCTCCCCTCCTTCACAACCCCTCCCCCGACTTCCCGGAACGGGCACAAGGTATAGTTAAAAATAAAACAAACATATGCTAAAAAAATTTCATCCCAACTTAATTATACCCCTACAATCATCAATTCCTAACTTCCCCCGAAAACAATCAAAAATAATACATCATAATCATTCAAAAACAGTCTGATAACTCTTAGTCTGATATCTACTTTGAATATAGTCAATCCATTTTTCCCATTCCTTTAAGTATCTTTCTTGCGTATTGTCTTTCAAAAAGGCTGATATCTTCGCCATCTCAGCCAAATTGGCAACTTTCAATATCCATTCTTCTATTGTAGGTACTTCTTTTTTCTTCCAGTATTGTCCTATTAGTAATCTTGCTGCTGTTATTAGATTTAAAATCAATTTAGTCTCAATTACTGTACAGTCCGTAATAATATCAGATATTTTTTTTTTACTTTTTAAGCATTTTTTTTACTACTGGTTCTCTGGAACCGGTAGTTAAAAATGCTTTAAAAGGTAAAAAAAAAAAAGTTCCAACAATTGCGCGTCGTTCAGCTGATTGTTGGAACTTTTTTTTTTTAACCTTTTTCAAGCATTTTTAAACTACCTGTTCGGATACTGGTAGTCAAAAATGCTTTTAAAAGGTTTAAAAAAAAGTTTCCCAAGATCACAGCTGTGCTGCGCGATCGTCAGAACCTTTTTTTTTTTTTACTTTTTTAAAGCATTGTTTTTTGCTTGTGCGGCCAGCAAACTGGTAGCAAACCAATTCAGATTTCACTACTGGGCAAAACAAGACAATTTTAGGCTCAATTGTGGTTGCAGTTGCAGACTACCCATACCTGAACATAAAAAAGAAGGTTGCACTTGACTTCATAATTTGTACTTAGTACAGATTAGATGAAACCTGGCTCAATAGTAGTAATTGCGAGAGGGATCTTGGAGTCCTAGTGGACAAGTCACTTAAATATAAGTCAGCAGTGTGCTGCAGCTGCCAAAAAAGCCAATGCAACCCTAGGTTGCATTAACAGAGGGATAGAATCAAAATCATATGAAGTGTTAGTACCACTTTATAACGCCTTGGTAAGACCACATTTGAATACTGCATCTATTTTTGGTTACCATACAGTGACGGGATTCAAAAAAAATTACTACCAATTCTGTGGGCATGGCTTGGTGGGCGTGGCAGGGAAAGGATACTGTAAAATCTCCATTCCCTCCCCACTCCAGGGGAAGGCCTCTGGTGGCTCAGCAGACTAAGTCTGTCTATTATTAACACAGCTGCTTGCAATTACTGCAAATTCAAGTCCCACCAGGCCCAAGGTTGACTCAGCCTTCCATCCTTTATAAAGGTAGGTAAAATGAGGACCCAGATTGTTGGGGGCAATAAAAGTTGACTTTGTATATAATATACAAATGGATGAAGACTATTGCTTAACACAGTGTAAGCCGCCCTGAGTCTTCGGAGAAGGGCGGGATATAAATTTTTTTAAAAAAAAAGGTTACTACAAAATCCCATTTTTCCTCCTCATCACCTGGGACTCAGGAGGCAGAGAATAGATGGGGGCGGGGCCAGTCAAAGATGGTATTTGCTGGTTCTCTGAACTGCTCAAAATTTCCACAACCAGTTCTCCAGAACTGGTCAAAACCTGCTGAATACCACCATATTATAATAAAGATGTAGAGACTCTGGAAAGCATGCAGAAATTAGGGGGCTGGAGGCTAAAACATATAAAAAACAGTTGCAGGAGTTGAGTTGCCAACTTCTGGTGGGACCAGAAGTGCTGTTTTTCGCCCTCCAGAGCCTTTCTAGGAGGCTGGTGAAGGCAAAAATGATCTTCCTCACCCTGCCCCAGGAGGCCCTCCAGAGGTTGTAAAAGGCCCATTTGCTGACTTCCGGGCAAATGGGCCTTTTCCGGCCCCCTGAGGGTCTTTGGGGGGTGGGGAAGGCCGTTTTTGGCCTCACCAACCTCCTAGAAAGGCTCTGAAGCCTGGAGAGAGCGAAAAATGGGCCTACTGGGTCCAATCTGCCATCGCGTGCCAAAAGTGGGGGGAGCGGGGGGGGGGGTCACGTGTGCATGCGTGGGTCTCATAGAGTTACAGGCGTGGGACCTCCCCCACTTTTGGCACGCGATGGCAAAAGGGTTAGCTATCACTGGTATAGGGTCTCCTGCTTGAGCAGTTGGTTGGATTAGAAGACTTCCACAGCCCCTTCCGCTAGGGTTCTGTTATACTTTTCTGCACTGAATAAAACATAAAGGAATAATGTGTGTATTGGGTGTAGCTGTGCATTTCTTCAGTTTCAAAATGAAAATGGTGCTTTGGATTCCATGCGGGTATTGATGTAGCTGTCAGAAACTCTTTAGAGCAGCTGGGATCATACAGCTGTCCTCTGCAGCTGCCGTACATTTTCCAATCCAGGAAAAAAGACAGAATTGAAGGATGGCCTTACATGCCCATCCCCATGTGTTTCAATGCAACTGTTTGCCTTGGAACCCAAAATACTGCACAGCGCTAATGCATAGCTAAAAGGCACAGTTTGTGTATCCATGATCAGGGCAGGGTCTCCTTACTGCAGAAATTTCAAATATATTGGAAGACAATGTGTCTCTCTTTAAGCATAGAATTATAGATCTCCCTTTACACAACTTCTACAGAATGAAGGGAAATGGAGTCGCCATTTTAGCTGCTATGCCATTTCATCTGTGAAATATTCTGTTTGCCTGTTGCTTTTAATGAATGAAAACCTCAGAGAATTCTCCACTTAACTAGGCAATAAGGACTGGCTTCAATAAGAAAGGACAGTACAAGCAAATTAATTGGGACTGGAATTTCAGTTGTGAGTGCAGCAGTTGTTAAGCGAGGCACCTACATGACTGCTTTGCTCAATGATCGAAATCCCAGCTCTCCTAGTTGTAGGTCATTAAGCATTTGCGTGGATCATGAACACCAGAAGCTGAGGGAAGTCCTGGGAGGTGTGTATCTTCATCTACTCCTCCTCTGGATCCTTCCAGGGGTGCTATTCAGCAGGTTCTGACAGGTTCTGGAGAACTAGTGGTGGAAATTTTGAGTAGTTCGGAAAACCGGCAAATACCACCTCTGGCTGGCCGCAGAGTGGGGTTGGAATGGAGATTTTGCAATATCCTTCCCCCAGGAGTGGGGAGGGAATGGGGATTTTGTAATATTCTTCCCCCAGGAGTGGGGAGGGAATGGGGATTTTGCAATATCCTTCCCCCAGGAGTGGGGAGGGAATGGGGATTTTACAGTATCCTTCCCCTGCCACTCCCACCAAGCCATACCACACCACGCCCACCAAGCCACGCCCACAGAACTGGTAGTAAAAAAAATTGAATTCCACCACTGGATCCTTCCCTTTTACTCCAACAGCAATGTCAGATCATATTTATTTTCCCAACTCCTTCTCCCTTTTATTATGTATTTATTTATTGCCACCCATCTCAGTAATAAAGCAATTCTGGGCAGCTTACAATATAATGAAAGTTAAAATGGAACAAAAAGTTAAAAATTAAAATTAAAAACCAAGATGATGGGTAGCCTGGGGGTAAGAATCTTCTCTGTCCTGTCAGCCAACCCTAATGTCGGAGGTCTCTGTGTGGGCCCTAGGCCGAGGGGCAGAGACAAATTTTTGGACTCTTCTGGAAGGAGAGGAGTGTGCAGGTGGATTTCACCTCTGGTGGGAGAATATTCCAGAAGGTGGAGGCCACAGCAGAAAAGATTCATCTCGTAGATCCCACCCGCCTAAATTCTTTGGCCAATGGGATTTGTAGAATGTCCCTTTCTGCTGGAAGGGGTGAGGCGGGTTAGTCTCATTAATGTAAGGCAGTTTCTTAAAAACCTTCCTTTTATTTAAGGAGTAAGCGTATTACAAAACTAAAGAGCAGATATGTTGATGTTGTATTGATGTTGTATACATGTTGTATACAGCCAAAAGAAATATTCTAACATTTGGCAAAAATACAATTTCCACTTGAGACGTGAACATGCATCACCCAAAAAGAGAACAATGCATCACCCAAAAAGTGGGGTGGGGGGGGAGAACCTATAGTTGCAGCTAACAATAGGAAGCAATAGTTCCTTGAAGAATAAAAAAAATGTATGAGATATATAGATAGATAGAGACAGACAGACAGACAGAGAGAGATAGAGACATAGAGATAGAGATAGGTGATATAGATAGATAGATGATAGAGATGGTAGATAGAGATGATAGATGATAGATAGATTATATATACACACACAAAGAGAGAGATAGAGATAGAGACATAGAGATAGGTGATAGATGATAGATAGATAGATAGATAGATAGATAGATAGATAGATAGATAGATAGATAGATAGATAGATAGATAGATAGAGCACCAAAGTGCCTACCGTTCCTGTCCTATTGTTCCCTTCATTATATCAAATTAATATAGCTGATGCATATTCTTTACTTATATATATATATATTTTCTTCATGATATGTTTTTTTTATGACAATGTTTGTGTATACTGTTGTGACAAAATGAAATAAAAAAAAGATATAGACAGATAGATATAGACAGATAGACAGAGATAGAGACATAGAGATAGAGATAGGTGATAGATTATAGACAGATGATCGAGATGATAGATGAGATAGAGATAGAGATAGATAGATAGATAGATAGATAGATAGATAGATAGATAGATAGATAGATAGATAGATAGATGGAAAGATTGATAGATAGATAGATAGACAGACAGACAGACAGACGGATAGATGTAAATATAGAAATGTAATTGCCAATTGAGAACTGCCCTCTGTAAAGCAGAAGACATGGTTACCCAATGTTTTCTAACTACTCAGAACCATTAATCTCCATTTGTTCCTTTGCTGGTCGGACGGAATTCCGTAACCGAGTATAAAGGAAAAGCAGGAAAAGGAAGTCGACATCCTCCTGGTGTTTTTCTTTACGGACAGGAACATGCAAGTGTGCACATTGTAGGAATTATTTGGCAACCCTAGATGGAAAATACGTTCATTACAGGCAGCTGTGCGTGTAACTCAGTTCCTGTAGGGAGCCAATGATTCATACTCCAGAAAGGGCTTTTGCTGATACAGTTTTGTTTTCAGAGGAAACATACGCTGTGAGATGGTGAAGATGGCAATGTCTCTGCTTCCATACTAGGGCCATTTCAATGAAGCAAAAGCAGATTGTTTGTATCCAGGAAACTATGGCTTCACACTGTCATCCAGTACCAAATTAACTGAATAACAGAACAGAATAGCAGAACTGAAAGGAACCTTGAAGGTCTTCTAGTCCAGCCCCCTGCTCAAGCAGGAAACCCTGTAATGACAAATGGTAATCCAATCTTTTCTTTAAAACTCCAGTGTTGGAGAACCCACAACTTCTGGAGGCAAGTAGTTCCGCTGATTAATTGTTCTGTCAGGAAATTTCTCCTTAGTTCTAGGTTGCTTCTCTCCTTGATTTGTTTCCATCCATTGCTTCTTGTCCTGCCTTCAGGGGATTTTGGAGAATAGCTTGACCTCCCTCTTCTTTATGGAAGTCCCTTAGATATTGGAAGACTGCTATCATATCACCCCACGTCCTTCTTTTCATACAATTAGACATTCCCAATTCCTGCCACCGTTCTTCGTAGGTTTTAACCTCCAGTCCCCTAGTCATCTTTGTTGTTCTTCTCTGCAGTATCTCTAGAATCTCAGTCAAATGCAATCATATTGTGCACTGTAGCTTGCTTCATCTTTTAAGAAGTTTCTTGGAAACAGAAGGCAAAGGCATCAATTTAAAAATATGACGTCAAGGAGTTATGTGCATCCACCTGCAAGTTATGTCAAGCTGCCAAGTGCAAGGAAGTCTTATATTGATTTATGTACACTGTAAAGGAAATGCATTCGGCTTTTCAGAATGGAAAATGACCAGGGAGGTGGGGATAGCGGTGGTCCTCAAAGGTCTTTCATGAAATGACAACATAGGAGAGATTAAAAAAATATAGAATTTTAAGATGAGCAAGAAAAGAGTTTTTGTGATAATACATATTAGAAACTCAAGTATAGTGGCCAATTTTATAGGGTGATTTGAGTATTACTTTGCTGGCTTCGTCTACAGAAAACCTTTTAAAATAAGCTCGGCAGTCAATGTACTTGGCTGATCTTGAGCACAAAGGTAGGGTAGAGAAAGATTATTATTTTTTGCTGAAACAAAAAAAAGACACACATATGCCAAATGTTGTATTTCTAATAGAAGATCAGCCACAAAGGAAATTGAAAGGATTACCCCTCCCCCAATTTTTTATTACCAAGATTAATACTCTAGGATCTGAAAAGTTATTTAATAACGCAATAGACTCAGTTCGGAGTTTTGAATTGAAGGTGATTCAATTGAATCTCGGAATTGAATGTCTAAATCAGATTGTCGGTTCACATCAAATTATTCAATTGTTTCCAAATCAGTCTGTCAATTTGATGGCCTTTTTCCTATGTACCATAATAAGTCTTTCTTTTAAACTGGAGTTACTTTCTGATCGAGTTCCAGTCAAATGGCAATCTGAATCAAATTAATATGGAGATCCAAACTTAATTAGCAATATGAATCGGATCACTCTGCCAATTCAAATCAATCCATACAATCCTATTCTTTAGATGATAAATAGATGTTAAATATCCTTCTAACTTCAATTTTAGTTTCAAAAGGCTATTAAGTCTTATTAAGCTTTCCATTTCTTGTTTATTTGCTGTGTGAAGAACATTTCCTTTCATTTCAAAAATATTATTCGGATATTCTAAAGGAATATACCATTTTAATAAATATGAGAAGAAAATTCATTCTCCACCAAGTCTTCCCCAACTGCATTTTGATTAATTATATCCAAATTGCTGTCCAAAAGAAATAAGCAAAGTAAATCTGGAATTCTGTATAAAATTAATAAATTAAATGATTTACTTAAAGGGATATCACTTAAATTTATCATTAAGTGATAAAATGACTGAAGTAGATTAACGAGACATTTTTCTTCTAAAAATGGCAAATCTTGGGAACTTTTGGTACCTAATTCCAGAATCCAGTAAATCACAAAATATTCAGCTAGCACGTATAGCTAAAACATAGCTGAAAGAAATATGCTAGTTATCCATATATTTAAGCTTTAATGGCAGAAGACTGGAATACTGGAAAAAGCAAGAGGCACTGAATGCAGGGATGCGCAAAAAGAGAACCATTTTTTAAAAGAAATAAAAATAAGATATTGGTATCAAATTTATTTCTGTCATTTGCATTCAGAAATAGCTTTCATGTAGTCCTCGACTTACAACAGTTCATTTAGTGACCATTTGAAGTTACAACAGCACTGAAAAAAGTGGTTTATGACCAGTTTTCACACTTATGCCTGTTGCAGCATCCCCATGGTCATGTTGTGTCTCGTCCGATCTCACCACAGCCGGGGCCTTCTTATCTGCTTCCGAACACGGAGGAATCTCCTAGTATGCCTCCCGGCCCCAGCCCTGGCTCCATGCCCAGACAGGCTGAAGAGGAGGAAGTATCTCCAGCCCCCAGCTCTGGCTCCATGCCCAGGCAAACGGAGCAACTAGACCCCTCCCCCTCCTCCACAGCATGTGAGCCTGAGGGAGGTCAATTGCCAACAGCTGCAGACTGGAGTGAGCCTCGCGTCAGAAGACTTGATAGACGGAGGCAACAGAAGGAAGGGAGGGGCAGGCCTGGATAAGTGCTGAGTCATGGAGCCACACCCCATGGCCTATATAAAGGACCTGCTTTCTGGCATTCTCTGAGTCAGGCAAAGTCTAACCATATCTTGCTGAAGTCACTTTCTGGTCTCCTGCCTGCCCTGAGGACTTTGCTAGGACTTTGACAGAGTTGCAGATTCGGATTTCCCTGACCCGGCCGTCAGCGGAGGAGTGGGACACGACAGGTCACATGATTTACATTCGGATGCTTGACAGCTGGTTCATATTTATGACAGTTGCAGTGTCCCATGGTCATGTGACCTTGCTACTAATTTAACAACTGCAGTGGTTCGCTTCACTAATGTGGCAAGAAAAGTCGTAAAATGGGGCAAAACGCACTTAACAAATTTCTCACTTAGCAACATAAATTCTGGGCTTGAGGACTACTTGTACTTTTTCAGAGGCAGTTGTTATTTATTTGTCTTATTTATTAATCAACTGTATACAGCTGCCCATCTCACCAAAAGCGACTCCTAGCAATGCACGACGAGATAAAATAACTATTTGCTACTATTCTCATGAAAAGCACACTTTAGCATTCTTCTTTGCTGAAATTCATTGAACCATTTGCCTGTTTGATCGTTTGCTCAAGAAGAACTGAGCTACAAAATGCGTTGGGGCAGCAATAAATTGTAATGTATATAAATGACTGGTTAACAGAAGGTTCTTATCAGCTATTTCTCTGTAGAAAGAGATTTCTTTAATCTAACAAGAACTCTGCAATTCCCAAGCTGTTTCACTGAATGTAGAATTATTCAGCATTAGGACCAGGCATTACTATTTTCTTCTGGGAATTAATTTACTTTTACTGTACCATTGACTAAGCAAATTAAGTGGGACTAGTGGTGGGTTTCAAAGTTTTTTACTACTGGTTCTGTGGGCATGGCTTGGTGGGCGAGGCTTGGTGGACGTGGCAGGGGGAGGGCAATTAAAATCTTCATTCCCTCCTAAATCCAGGGGAAGGTTACTGCAAAATCCCCATTTCCTCCCCATCAGCTGGAACTCGAGAGGCAGAGAATAGATGGGGGCGGGCAGTGGTGGGATTCAAGTAATTTAACAACCGGTTGTCTGCCCTAATAATTTCTTCCCACAACCAGTTTGCCAAACTGATCAGAAAGTTAACAACCGGTTCTCCCGAAGTGGTGCGAAATGGCTGAATCCCACCACTGGGGGCGGGGCCAGTCAGAATTTTTACTACCGATTCTCCGAACGACTCAAAATTTCTGCTACCAGTTCTCCAGAACTGGTTAGAACCTGCTGAAACCCACCTCTGAGTGGACCATGGGGTGGAGGGAAGCACACATGCAAGACAACTGTAGTATGTACTGAGTATTATAGTACTCAGGCAAGGTGTCTTTGTGGATCTCAGCACAAGAAGCACTTTATAAAGAAGAATCAACCAAGAGAAACGGTTGACTTATTGGAAGTTGTCCAAGCAAGAACATGGAGAATATAAGACGGAAGTCTAAATATCAATTGATTGCAGAGGGATTTAGTTTCCAATGGTTTTCCTATATACAGCTAAGAAAAAGATTTTAACTAGGCAAAAGAACTGAACAAGACAAGATGAAATTTGAAATGGAATTATGTACAAATGGTGAACACATAACTGTTTAAATACATAAACTTTTACTGAAATTTGATACAGAAGAACCATTAAAAGAGTGCATGACAAAATGGGCTAAGAACTTTGGTTACAATATACAGATGGATCAATAGGAAAATAGAGCAATAGCACTTAGATTAATATACCATTTCATAGTGCTTTACAGAACTCTCTAAGCGGTTTAGAGAGTCAGCATAGTGACCCCAACAATCTGGGTCCTCACTTTACTGACCTCAGAAAGATGTAAGGCTGAGTCAACCTTGAGCCGGTGAGAATCGAACTGCTGGCAGTTGGCAGAATTAGCCTGCAATACTGCATTCTAACCACTGCGCCATCATGGCTCCTATGGGGCTAAAAGGACTGAAATTTACATTATGTTATAATTTTAAAGAGAATTTTTATAAAATGATATACCTTTGCTGTATATGATACCAGAAAAACTTCGTAGAATCTATAAAGGTATTTCAAATTTATTTTGGAAATGTGGATAACATAAAGGGTCATTTTATCATGCTTGTTAAAAACAGTGAAAATTTTTAGATTCAAATACACACAGTGATGAAAATAATTTTATAGATTAATGTCTATGGAGATTCTCAGTCATCCAGGTCATGGTTATCCCAAAAGTGCTTTTTCAAGAGGCAACTGGACTTTCTGGTTTTTCTTTGAAGATGTTTCACTTCTCATCCAAGGAGCTTCTTCTCCTAAAGAAGCTTCTTGGATGATAAGCAAAATGTCTTCAAAGAAAAACCAGAAAGTCCAGTTGCCTCTTTAAAGATTAATGCTCAACTGAAACCAAAACTTTTCTTGCTGGGATTAATGGACAGCAACTAGGAAAGACTTAAGGACAATTGGTCTTTTTACATGGTAAGTGGGGTGAAATTATTATATGCACAAAAGTGGAAAATTCTATAATACCCATAGTGTAAAAATGATTAGAAAGTATAGACCAATTTTCTTTCTTCATCTTCTCTGGTTCTTTCTTTATATTGTTCTCTCTCTTTTCTTTCATTCCTGTTATTACTTTTCTTTTTTGTTTGCTCTTTACATTTGTGTTGTTTTTACTTGCAAATAGCTTCTTTAATCTAAATTAATTTAAAATAAAAAGAAAAGTGTTGGATTCTGAAGAATAATATTTTACACTTTTTCTCCCAAATCACATTTTAAAAAAAAGTCTCCTTCCAGTCAATCCCATCTTCAGGACATTCTTATCAGTGGTGGGTTTCTACCGGTTTGCCCCGGTTCAGACAAACTGGTTGCGGCAGTGGCGGGAGGCTTCGTCCACTCACCAGAGGTCATCATGGATGCTCTGCGCATGCGCAAAAGGTCCTGCACACATGCACACTCCCAATTCTGAACCAGTAGCAAAGCTAAGTGGAACACACTACTGATCCTTATGCTGTTTTCTTGATAGTAAAACAGAGGTGACTGGTCATTAAATTATTCTAATTTAGAGCACAAATATTCCCTGGAGGCATTCTGTTAAAGTAGTAACCAGGGCTAGGCTCTTCTTAGCTTCTGGACAAGGCCTCTTATGCAAGTTCCATCATAGGTAGAGTAGAAAGAAATAGGCAATTGTTCTTAATCAACTAAAAGGGTTTATGACATGATTTTAAGTTCTTAGCTGCATATGTATGAGATGCATTCATCCTGACTTTTGAAAGGAAGGCTAATATAAATATGCCCTGAATTCATTTTAGGATTCATAACGCAGTTCCATTTTCTGCATTTCTACTGAAATGCATAAGTTGAAAGGGCTGAGAAAAATACACCATCCTGTGACAATCACAATAGAAGAATGCTAGAATACCTGTGTTGACTTTGTGCTCCCAGGTGGAATTGGATTACAATCCCAACAATCGCAGACCTCTAGAGATGATGAGATTTACAGACAATAGTCTCCGAAACTGAAACTGTATAAAAAAAAGGGCCAACCGGCGAGCTCCTTTTGTGCAATTTAAAAAAAAAATGATATTCAATTGCAAATGTGACATTGAAGATGAGTAATACTTTTATTTCATTAAAATATAATGGAACCATATTTTGTAAAAGAGTTAGGGTTTTCAATAACTTATTAATATTTACAATTGCAAATGTTGCTTTACAGTTATTATACAAAAGATTCGGAAAAGCTTTAGCGATGGGGAAGATGTACCATATCCTTCCCAGCCAAGAGGGGGAAAACAGAATTAATTCATAAAATGTACTGATTTCCATTACATTATGGACATTAATCTACATTACAAGCATGTGTTGGTTTAATACTGCCTTCACTGTCATTTCCCAATCCTTGTAAACTACAGTTTGGCATCAATAATTCACTCTGCCGTAACTCTAAAATACAGAACAACGGTTCCAGAACATCTTGACAAAGGAAGCAACGACTGAAACACCTGCAGATGGGCCTCTTGTAAATAATTCAATCAGTACGTGGTTGACTGCTACCCCGTGAGCTCTATCTCAAATCAATGTTAAGGCAACAATACTCAGCAGTTGAAGCCCTGTTTTGGCTGTTGTGTTTTCATGGGTGAATCAAGTCTCTTCCTCCACCCATGTCTCATTCGTGGCCTTAGCTCTGTGCCATTTACTCTTTCACGGAAAGCAAGAATATATTGTGTATTTTTGTCTTCTGGCTTATGGCCATCTGAAAGGAAGGTCGAAGAACTACAAGGATCACTCTTTGGGGGAATGATTGTAGTCTTAACAAATGAGTACAGAAGTTAATAAAGGCTGCATGTCAATGTGTTGGTACTCTAGGCCCTCAATCTCCTTTGCTATTATTACAGGAAAAGGTGTTTCGGTTCAGTTATCACACAAGATGCTGTTACTTTCCCACTGAAGTGATACCTATTTATCTACTCACATTTGCATGCTTTCGAACTGCTAGGCTGGCAAGAACTGGGGGAGGAACAGGAGCTCACCCCGTCATACACCGCTTGGGTCTTTTTCAGTCGACAAGCCCAGTGTCTTGACTGCTCAGAGATACATGATGTCATGCTGGCCACATGACCACCGATACATCTTTGGACAGTGCTGACTCAATGGCCTCGAAACAGAGATGAGCACCACTCCCTATAGTCGGCAACAACTAGCAAAGTAAACAGGGGCTCCTTTACTTTTACCGTATCACACAAGATAAGCTGGGAAGGAAGGTTGGTGCTTAAACAGAGCAGTGAGGTAACTTTCAAATAATGATAGCTGTAATAAGCTTATTGCTGAATGAGTGGTATGGTAACAGGTAACAGTAACAGAGTTGGAAGGGACCTTGGAGGTCATTTAATCCAACCCCCTGCTCATGCTGGAGACCTATACTAGGGATTTGAACGCCCGAACTGCCAACCTTTCTGATTGACAAGCTCAGTGTCTTAGCCACTGAGTCACCTAGCCAGGCCAGTGGTGGGTTTCAAATTGTTTTTATTACCAGTTCTGTGGGCATGGGTTGGTGCGTGTGGCATGGGTTGGTGAGCATGGCTTGGTGGGCGTGGCAGGGGAAGGATACTGCAAAATCCCCATTTCCTCCTAATCAGCTGGGACTCGGGAGGCAGAAAATAGATGGGGGTGGGACCAGTCAGAATTTTTACTACCGGTTCTCTGAACTACTCAAAATTTCTGCTACCAATTCTCCAGAACTGGTCAGAACCTGCTGAAACCCATCTCTGAGGCAGGCGTATGAACTATAATTTGCATTCCTATTATTAATTGAAGAAGATATTCTCTCCTTTCACAAATATTCAAGTTTTGCCACTGTAAAATCACCTAATGCAAGATCAGATTTTTCTCGGGGCTGAAGCTCATATAGCACATGCTAGTGATGTGCCATAGAAAGCAGGGGTTTTTTTTGTGGCACATAATTCATAACATTAAAACGATTTGATAACATGAATCCGCCCCACCAAACTTCACTCCATATTCCTTTGTTGTCATTTATATTAAAGGGAGCAGTGCTGAAGATTACTCACCACGGAAATCATACTTTTGGCAAGTTATTTGTACTAGTCCATGGAAAGTTAAGTGACAGGAAGAAATGTACCCCACCTGTGTAAACATTAATACTGAGAATTGCAAAGTGTTCCTATTGTGGAAGAAAAAAATCATGGAGAATTCCTGGAAAAAACCCCAAAAGTTTAGGATGGACCATTTAAAATTCATCATCATTTCCCTTTCTCTTAGAGCTACCACTTGCTTATTTACTCTTTCATTTCACTATTATTATTTATTTCAGGAGAAAATTATAGTTGCTCAAAAGATTAAAATCCTTAGTTTCAAATTACCGTATATACTCGAGTATAAGCCGAGTTTTTCAGCACGTTTTTTGTGCTGAAAAACGTCCCCTCGGCTTATACTCGAGTATATACGGCTTATACTCGAGTTTTTTTTTTTTTCGTTTTTTTCACATTATACCGGCCGGCGCGAACTTGGCGGGCTTTTGCTTTAGCGCGGGGAAGCCCTGCCGGTGCAGTGAGAGGCGGGCGGGGAGCCGCCAGCCTTCTCGGCCGAGGAGGAGGGTTTCACGACCGGTAGGTGCCTCATTTCCCACCCTCGGCTTATACTCGAGTCCCCAGTTTACCCCAGTTTTTGGGGTAAAATTGGGGACCTCGGCTTATACTCGGATCGGCTTATATTCGAGTATATACGGTAAGTTAAACTAAGCAGTCAATTCATGAGCTTATTTCTTGTAGGCACACATTACATAAGGCATCACTTACTCTGGAATACTTCCCTGTAAACGAACTACTGGACATTTCTTGCAAGCCGTCATGAGAAATAATAATCATCATAATAAAAATCCTCTAGTGTCTGATCATAATGAATCTTTCAATTAAAAAGAGGTTCAAAATGTTGGGTGTGATTAGAGACCACTTGAAAGAGAAGGAATGTAAAAGTTTATTTTCAAATGTCACTGTAGCTATTGGTACCACTGATGCCTTTTTTCTCATTTTGGTAACATCAAAGTTTCATCACTACATCGCTTATTCTTTGAATCAACGTAGCTTTTGATGTCCTTGTTTCCTTCTTTTTGGCCATATAAAAACTTCTTTGTCCATTAGAGGAGAAAAACATCCTTGCAAGTTGACCCAGGCTCAGTGAAGAATCAAACAATGATATCAGCTTCAAGGTCTACCTTTGGTAGGAATCCTTTTTCTGTCTTGCATCAAATACTTGTAGCAGGCTTGATCAGTGCAAAGCTAGGGTGGCACTGAATGCCCCAAGAAAAGACGATTGCCTGATGTCAGCCGTAAAGTCTGTTTGACAGTCTTAGTCCAAAATATCCGTTTCAAATGGAACCAGATGATAGTATGACAAGTTGGTGACATAAGCTGTTGGGTCATCAGTGTCCTGCAACTCAGAGGTAAATTCACTAACATTTTCAAACCTAAAAATGGACAAAGCAAAGAACTGTCATTAATACTAGGACATATAATAAAGGAGATTCTGACACAAAAGGAGATACTAGTTTATGTTTTCTATGTTGTAATACCACCAAGATAATACCGTGTTTCCCTGAAAATAAGACCGGGTCTTATATTAATTTTTCCTCCAAAAGACGCATTAGGGCTCATTTTCTGGTTAGGTCTTATTTTGGGGGAAATACGGTACTAAATGCATCCATATGGCTGACAATCTTAACTGGGGCTTATTTTGGAGGAAATATGATACTAAATGCATCAATTGGGCTGACAATCTTAACTGAGGCTTATTTTGGGGTGGGTGGGTGTAGGGCTTATATTACAAGGATCCTGAAAAATCATGCTAGGACTTATTTTTTACTACCGGTTTTGTGGGCGTGGCTGGGTGGGCATGGCATGGCTTGGTGGGCATGGCAGGGAAAGGATATTGCAAAATCTCCATTCCCACCCCACTCTGGGGCCAGCCAGAGGTGATATTTGCTGGTTCTACGAACTACTCAAAATTTCTACTACCGGTTCTTCAGAACCTGTCAGAACCTGCTGGATTTCACCCCTGATTTGGCACCTGTAATTACCATGCCAGAAAAAAACATAAAACCCTGATTCCCCTTCCCATGACACAAACACCAAAGCCCTATGTCAACTGGCAAAATCCTAGAATAAATAATTGAAAAGCAATAAGCGTGATAACGTTTGAAACCAAAAGTTTTCATCTTTAAAACTCCATTCTTCAAGGAAGAGATGCAACCCAATAAAGGGCTCTCATCAAAGGCTTTGGTCTACTCTTACCATTCATCAGAGCTAGTTGGTCATTTGCAGCCACCATCCTCTGAAAACTGAGTTTACCTATCAACTGCCTTGGAATGTTGCTCAAGTTTTTTCATAATGGTAACGCATTATTTTTAAGCCGCTCACAAATGGGCGGGCAGAAGCCATAATTTTGCAATCTGCAAGAGCTTCTTCAAATGATGCAATTGACGAATCACAAAGATTCATCTTCTACCCTGAGTACATGCATTTTCATTTACAGATCATTATGACAAAGGTTTTATCTTTGGGGCTCCCATAAAATTTTATTTTATTATGAACTTGAGTGAAGAATGAAGGAGAGAAGTTAGCTAGAAAGCACTTGAGCAATGAGTGATATATCTGAAGCCCAGATGTTCCCATTTCACTCTAAAAAGCTTTTGACAGCTGCTTTGAAGGCCTTTATGCTTGGCAGAACGCAATGAAATTTGTAATTTTTTTCCCCTCTGAAAATAAAGATGGCATTTCTTTGATCATTGACATTTTCAGCACTGAAATAGAAATACTGCACTAGCGATGAGATTTTTTTCCAGGGTAAATTTATCCAAATACAGACCTTCTTGACAACGGTACATCAGCCATACTAATATCTTGGTTAACTTGTTCTGAATGGATCAAGCCTTGCAAATGGCCAGGGTGATATTACAAACTGGTTACAAAATAGCCTGTGGCAGAAGCCCTCCACAACCAGTTTCTCAGGAAACCTGGATATTTTTGAACGTGGGTTGTTGTATTTTTATAGAATGGTATTTTAAATATTTTCCAAATAAAAACATGTCGGAGAGAACATGCAGGACAGTAAACTGGTCTCCATTTCTGTCATGGACGACTGAGGTTTAGACCGTAGATCAAAAGGATATAAATTTGTGTACTCTGCCCCAAATCTCCTTTTTTAACGCTTTCCGTAAGATTCCTGATTCATATATTTTAGAGTAGGTTGTTTACTGGATAATGGTTCGTCTCCCCATTTTCTGACTCACGATGTTTACTATGGGCTGATCGTAACCTGAATTTTTATGTACAAGTGGATCATTTCACACGGTCATAACCGCAGCAACAATACGCTGTACAGATAAAGGCACAAAGGGGAGAGACTGCCACCTGCTGAATTAAAAATATCTCTTTTTGAAGGACTCATATTAGTTTATCTGCTTCCTCTTCAATCAAAAGCCAAATCACTATCCTTTCATTAGATTTGGCAGTTCATCACAGTGGAGAAATATAGTCAATATGTTATTCAATCCTGTCTTTAGATTAAATGCACAGAAGTAGAAACAGCACTATTATAGTTTGGGATATGTAAAATGATTGAACAAATTGACACAGGATTTGTTAAAATAACAACATACATACACATTCTAGGGTAGTCTAGATCAGGGATCTCCAACCTTGGTCCCTTTAAGACTTGTGGACTTCAACTCCCAGAGTCCCTCAGCCAGCAAAGCAAAGCTGGCTGAGGAACTCTGGGAGTTGAAGTCCACAAGTCTTAAAGGGACCAAAGTTGGAGACCCCTGGTCTAGATTGGGGATGGGGAGATAGAGGATTGTCCCAAAGGTGCTTTTTCAGGAGGCAACTGGTCTTTCTTGTTTTTTCTTTTGAAGATGTTTCACTTCTCATCCAAGAAGCTTTTTCAGCTCTGACAGGATGGTGGGGAATGGAAGGATTTATATTCCTTTGCATCCTTTTAGAGGGTCATTATGTCACTTGGAGGTTTATCTGTGTCCTCAGGGTCATCTGAGTAGTAGTAGGAATGGATTTCCAGAGGAAAAATGGCAGACTACAGGAACCAGGAGCACAACTCAGGTGACCCTGAGGACACGGATAAACCTCCAAGTGCTTCAACGACCCCCTAAAACGATGCAGATGACCAGCTGTTTGCAAGGAATATAAATCCTTCCATTCCCCACCATAATGTCAGAGCTGAAGAAGCTTCTTGGATGAGAAGCAAAACAGCTTCAAAAGAAAAAATAAGAAAGTCCAGTGGTCTCCTGAAAAAAGCACCTTTGGTACACTCCAAATAGTTAAACTCTTGTAAAATTCTGGCAGGGATGCATTCATCACCTGCCACAACAGAATTACCCAGGACTTCTTCTGTGAAACAGCTCAGACTGTCATCATGTTATCCACAAAGATTGGATCTAGCTGATCTAGCTACTAACCTCTAAAACCAGCTCTAGGCATGATAAAGACAATCTAGAAACAGAAAAAGAAAATAACTGCAGGCAACTGCAGCTCCAATTCTGCATTGGTAGCACGGTCCCTAATTCCCCTGCACAGGAGTCTGGTGGTGGGCGGGGAAGGAACAGCCAATTCATCTTTGCTTTTAAAACAAGCAAAACTAGTGCAACATTTAATGCAGAGCAACCAAAGAAAAATGCGTAACTTAGAAATATTTTTTGGAGAAAAAGGAAACGAGTCTTGAAATGGAGGCCCTGTAAGGGTGGAAGGAGGACTCACTGATACAGGTAGTCCTCGACTTACGACCACAATGGAGCCCAACATTTATGTTGTTAAGCAAGGCACTTCTGTTTGTTAAGTGAGTTTTGCCCCATTTTATGGCTTTTCTTGCCACAGTTGCGAAGTGAATCGCTGCAGTTGTTCAGTTAGTGACACGGTTGTTAAGTGAATCTGGCTTCTCCATTAACTGTCAGAAAGTCGCAAAAGGTGGATCCCAGGGCTGTCATAAATTCGAATCAATGGCCAAGCCTCTGCATTTTGATCATGAGATACTGCAATGGGCGTAAATGAGAATAACGGCCATAAGTCTCCTTTTCCAATGCCGCCGTAACTTTGAGTAGTCGCTAAGGGAACTGTTGTAAGCCGAGGACTACCTGTATTCACCAGGTTTATAAAGACTACTATGAGCTGCAATGGATGAGCCCCATGACCCCCATGAATGGAAAAGGACAAGGGACTTAGAATGTATCTGAGCCGCAAGGAATGCATTGGCCTCTGTTTGATCCTATTTGGACTACAATACAAGGAAGTGGCAATACGCTACTTTCCTCCTCCCCAACAGGAGTTCAATGTTTTCTTTCTCAATTACACTCAACGTGGGGGAGAAAAAAGAGGAGGTGGTTTTATACCTACAGGTGAGGGTGCATATCCAGGGATCAGGATTACTTACAAGTGTTCTGCTGAATCGGTGTCCAAGTGTCTTTCTTTGCCGTTCGGTATACTGTGATCGATCACTATTGTTTCAGTATTAGCTAAACAAAATCCATTCGAACGCATGATTTCTGAAGAAAAAAAAAGAAAAGAGAAAGATTACAAACCTGAACTGTATTTCTAAAAGGTACATGCTTAAAGGTAAGTAGTCTGCAAAAGTCTGCAAATTAAGCTCTTTTAAGACTTGTGGACTTCAACTCTGTAAGTTGAAGTCCACAAGTCTTAAAAGAGCCAAGTTTGCAGACCCCTAGTCTAGGGAATTTACAGGATTGCTATTAAAACGATCACGAAATCCCAATTTCCTGAGGCTTACTCAGAAGTTAAGTTCCACTGATATAGAGCTGCAGCTCAACTTCCAAGGAAGACAACAATAATGTGGGGTTTTTTTTTACAATTAAATAATTAAAAAAACATAACACACATAATCCTTGAAAATACAATCATAATACAGATGTTCTTTAATGGAGGAAGAGAGAGAGAGAGGAAGAGGAGGAGGAAGAGGAGGAGGAGAAGGAGGAGGACAAGGAGGAGGAGGAGGAGGAGGAGGAAGAAGAGGAGGAGGAAGAGGAGAAGGTGGTGGTGGTGGTGGAAGAGGAGGAGGAGGAAAAAGAAGAGGAGGAGGAGGAGGAGAATGGAGGAGGAGGAGGAAGAAGGAGGAGGAGGAGGAGGAGGAGGAAGAGGGGAAGAAGAAGAAGAAGAAGAAGAAGAAGAAGAAGAAGAAGAAGAAACTATTGTACTTCTAAACCCTGTTTATACAGTTTGATGGCAAGCAGCAATGGAGCTGGCAGTGTTCCTGAAGCCTGGAAGATACTCAGTAGTATGTCCCCTGGGGTTGGCAATTGCTACGAAAAAAATAGGCAGGGGCTTTTCTTCTTATTTGCAAGAAGATATTAAATTGATCTGTTCTGGCAGCGGTGAGATTTGGCAACGATGGAAAACAATAGCAGGGCTGTATAAGGCTGCTTGGAAGGCCCATGTAGCCTACAAAACGAATATTGTACAGATCTGTTCTGAAGTTACTTCTGCCACTCTTTGGGAGTGACATCATGTCTGAAACACCGAGTGGAGTTCACCAGAGTTTCTTTTTATAGGAGCTGGATTATCAAGGTTGAGAGCAAAACAATATTTGTACCTCCAAGAGTCAAGGGATCACCCTCTGCAATTTCAATATGTGATTGAATTATTCATTAAATAAATTTTAAAATGACACTTTATTTTATTAGAGGTTGGGGCATACGCAGAACAAGCGGGTTATTTTCCCATGATCAATCTGAAACTTTATAGAGCAGGGGTCCCCAACCTTGGCAACTTTAAGACTTGTGGACTTTATGCTTTGCTGGCTGTGGAATTTTGGAAGTTGAAGTCCACAAGTCTTAAAGTTGCCAAGGTTGGAGACCCTGTTATAGAGTGTTAATCTCCATCTTGAATTCATTTTTCCAAGTTCCAAAATAATTTTCTGAAAGTATGATACATGTTAGTCCAGAATACATGTATTCCGTAACAATTTCCAAATCCCATTATACACACAACACAATTCACATGCGTGCGTGCGCACATACACACATACGAACACACACTCATGGTCTTTTTTGAGAGGAACTGAGGCCAGGTGCCCCACCAAACCTTTTCCATTCTATAACCTTTTTGGTGGTTCTCTAGGATCTCTTATGCCTTTTTAATTTTAATGGTTTCGTCCTGGACAGCAAAAAACAGGACATGAACAGTTTGCAGCCTTCAACTGGTGTGAGAAATG
Source organism: Ahaetulla prasina (assembly GCF_028640845.1). Classification (NCBI taxonomy): domain Eukaryota; kingdom Metazoa; phylum Chordata; class Lepidosauria; order Squamata; family Colubridae; genus Ahaetulla; species Ahaetulla prasina. Next base: position 83,341,613 of record NC_080541.1, on the reverse strand, counting down.
CAAAAAGTTCGCCATCACGGCCTTAAATAATACACAAAGCGTGCTGTGAATAGTTATAATGAATATATTTATATTTTATCCTTTCGGTTCTGCCATAACCAAGGACACATTATTTTTTTTTATGCACAGACCTAAAAACACCATTCTATATTATATTTTGGCTCACAAAGTGCTTCAGATTAAGCCAACCTACTTCCCAACCTAGTAGCCCTTCAAATGGGCAGAATTTATTTCTCAGAAGTCTCGACAATGGTCACCAACTGCTAAGAATTCTAGATGTTGAACTCAACATACAACTGGAGGCTGCCCAAGTCAGGAATGTTGCATTAGGCTGGCTGTGTGACCCTTGCAGTGATGGTAATCAATTATTCAGTCACTTCCAACTCTTCATAACCCAAAAGACATCACTTTCAAAAGATTGTCAGGAACTGCTTGTGTTTTCTTACTTTTTATTTATTTTATAGGTTCTTGAAAGAAAGTGTAACAAAGAAAAAAAAAGAGCCAAGAAGAATAAAAGATCAGAAAAGTAATAGAAAAGAGATTTGCAAGCTGTATAAGCTGAGTAAGAGTTAACATTAGACTGGTACTGCATATAAAGGTGACTTTTAAAATCAATTTAGCACTTAAAACCATTCTGAAAATCAAATCAATATTCAGTAGTAAAATAAGGCAATCAATAGGATAAACATCATTGCCCGAATAAATAATTAATGGGAATTTATGTGTAATCTGAGAAAGCCTGCCTGTATTATAATGAATAAAGCTTTATGTTAAGAAAAATCTAGCCTTAGGATGTGGTAGAAGTGTATATGCACAATTATATCAAGTAACTGTGTTCTCTTTGCTGACGATGTCAAACTGTTTAACACCACTGACAATACATCTACCATTCAAAAAGACCTTGATCATCTAACCGCTTGGTCTAAAATTTGGCAACTACAAATCTCAACCAGCAAATGCTCAGTCTTACATATTGGAAAAAAGAACCCAATCACTAAGTACATGCTTGATGGACATTACCTTACAGATGACCCCTACCCTGTCAAAGACCTTGGAGTTTTCATATCTAATGATCTAAGTGCCAAAGCCCACTGCAACTATATAGCAAAAAAGGCTCTAAGAGTTGTTAACCTAATCTTATGTAGCTTCTTTTCCAAAAACACCACACTACTGACCAGAGCATATAAAACATTTGCTAGGCCAATTCTTGATTACAGCTCGCCTGTCTGGAACCCATACCACATTTCTGACATCAATACAGTTGAGCGTGTCCAGAGGTATTTTACGAGAAGAGTTCTCCACTCCTCTGTAACCAACAAAATACCTTATCCCACCAGACTTGAAATCCTTGGTTTAGAAAACTTGGAACTCCGTCGGCTTCAACAGGACCTGGGTTTAGCTCATAGAATCATCCATTGTAATGTACTTCCTGTTAATGACTACTTCAGTTTCAACTGCAATAATACAAGAGCTACCAATAGATTTAAACTTAATGTCAACCGCTCCAATTTGGATTGCAGAAAATACGATTTCTGTAACAGAATTGTCTGTGCTTGGAATGCATTACCTGACTCCGTGGTCTCTTCTCATAACCCCAAAAGCTTTAACCAAAATCTATCCACTGTTGACCTCACCCCATTCCTAAGAGGACTTTAAGGGGCGTGCATAAGAGCACAAACATGCCTACCGTTCCTGTCCTATTGTTTCTTTCCCTATATATATATATATGCTTATACTTCCTTGTTTCTCATCATATATATGTTTATATATTATATAATCTTTTTGTGTGATGCTTGTGTATATTGTTATGACAAAATTAAATAAATAAAATAAATAAATAAATAAAATTATAATCTATAAATAGTTTCCAGGTTAAATTAAATTCAGTACTGGATTATTAACTCTTTTTATGAGTTCTTGCAAGCTCATGCTTGTGTCATTAGTGATAACATCTAGCCATCTTATCTTCTATCAGCCATTTCTTCATTTGTCTTTGATTTTCCAAACATTGATGTCTTGCAAGATTTTATATTGTTTGGCTGGCAATGAAATTGACACCCTTGCTGTAGTGATAAAAGAATGTTCAGAGAAGAAACACGTCTAAGGTGAGTAATTGTAGCTGGTTCTCCTAATGAATAATCCAGTTTATTCTGGGCATTCTCATCCTTCTTTCTTATGCAGATCACTACCTTGCCATCAAAACCTTTTGCAGACAAAAATGTAATCCAGCAGTTACCATTGCAATACCTGGTGCTCAAATAATATCCCACTAATAATGTCCATAGGACCCCAAAATGAAATACAAATTGATTTTATGGGGGGAGCAATGTAAGGATGAAAACAGTTTAATTTTCTGAGATCATAAAATCTCATGAGATTGAATATAAAAAACACCATGAATACTCCACCAGTTCATACTGAGTTTGTATTGAGATGAATAACAATTTCTAATATTATCTAACACAACTTAAAGCAAACAACTTAAACCTTACCAGATATTTTAACTGGACTCTGGAAACTTGGTTGGATTTTATGGATGTTGTCATTTTTTAACACTTGATCTAAAGGAGACCTTTCGAAAAAGGTGAGAACAACTTCAGATCTGGAATACTGAAATAAAATTAACAAAGACAATTATAATCATTGGAGGAGATAAAATAACATTTGAGGCATATTTTATGGGCCAAACTAGAAGCCCCTTTGTTCAATCCTTGTAGATAGGACCAAGAAAGATTTCTGCCTGAAACTTCAGGTTGCAGACAACTTTCTGAAGATGCCCTTCACGAGTAAATCCCAGGGAAACACTTGTTTTCTAATTTAGACAACAACTCTGTGCCTGCCATTATTTTAAAATGGAATGAATCAGTGGTGAAATTCAAATTTTTTTACTACCGGTTCTGTGGGCATGGCTTGGTGGCCGTGGCAGGGGAAGGATAGTGCAAAATCTCCATTCCCACCCCACTCGCGGGCCAGCCAGAGGTGGCATTTGCCGGTTCTCTGAACTACTCAAAATTTCCGCTACTGGTTCTCCAGAACCAGTCAGAACCTGCTGGATTTCACCCCTGGAATGAATGGGATTTTCTCTGTAATTATCCTTGTTTAGGGGGAAATTCTGGTTCCTTCCAAAAATTACCCATAGAATTCAAAGAATAAGTAAGTGAAAAGAGAACTGGGATGTGCAGCTTAGCCCTTACTTCAACATAGATGTTTTGTACAACACAAACTAGGATCTCCTGTGTACCTTCAACTCAAAGGGATGGAATGAAGTGATATTGCTCATGAAAAATAAAGCGCCTTATTTCAATACCCGCAGCTGAGGCATTTTGCTTTACCTCAACCACTTCAATTTGATAGAAATGTTGTAAATGTTGTACCTTGATGAAGGTATCTTTTCTTTTATGTACACTGAGAGCATATGCACCAAGACAAATTCCTTGTGTGTCCAATCACACTTGGCCAATAAAATTCTATTCTATTCTATTCTATTCTATTCTATTCTATTCTATTCTATTCTATTCTATTCTATTCTATTTTATGCTATTCTATGAAAGCGTAAAACAAAGCTGCTGGAAGGTAGCTGTTCTCCTATTACACGGGTGTCAAACTCGATCACGTCACGTGATGTATCATGACGTATCACAATGTTTTTTGCCGTTGCGGAGCTGGGTTGAGCATGGCCTACATGTGACGCATCTGGCCCATGGGCCGCCAATTTTGACATAGGACTCCTATTACATCTAGAAATGGGATAACTATCTGCTTTGCAGGGCTTTATCAACAGCCGTTTGCCTCTCATGTGGAAAGGAATTAGAGCTGAATCCTCTAGCCACACAACTTGACACTATAGGCCATGAAGTAGTGCTAGAGAAATCATTTCACTTTCCTTTGCAGTATTTTCATCCCTGGAAAGGCACAACAGAGGGAAGATGGCAAGTGAAGCTCCTTTAGGAAGACAGAGAGGAAGATCAAGATGTAATAATCTTCTGAGAGAAAAGGTTTGAGATCTCCATCCTTGTACTACACGGTCTCAGCAGGTTTCCTATAACCCATGAGGCCCACTTTAAGGTTTACACTATAGTTTTAGTGTTAGCCTGTAATCTAGGCAGGTGAGTGGGCCCATCTGATCATCGGAGCTAATGGTACACCTGAACTGGTCAGAACTGGCTGAATACCACCCCTGGAACAACTGAAAAATCAGCATTGCTTAAACTTTCACTGAAGTTTATTTATTTATTTATTTATTTATTTTATTTATTTATTATATTTGTATACCGCCCTTCTCCCGAAGGACTCAGGGCGGTTCACAGCCAATAAAAAACACAATACATAGAATACAAATTAAAAACTATATAAAAAACTGATTCAATAACGGCCTAAAAATTTAGATACAATTTAAAACCCCATTTAAAACCCCCAATTAAAACCCATAAATTTAAAAAACTAACCCAGTCCTGCGCAGATGAATAAATGCGTTTTAAGCTCGCGACGAAAGGTTCGGAGGTCCGGAAGTTGACGGAGTCCTGGGGGGAGTTCGTTCCAGAGGGCGGGAGCCCCCACAGAGAAGGCCCTTCCCCTGGGCGTCGCCAGACGACACTGTCGCGCCGACGGCACCCTGAGGAGTCCCTCTCTGTGAGAGCGCACGGGTCGGTGGGAGGTATTCGGTAGCAGTAGGCGGTCCTGTAAATAGCCCGGCCCTATGCCATGGAGCGCTTTGAAGACTTTCACCAGAACCTTGAAGCGCACCCGGAAGGCCACAGGTAGCCAGTGCAGTCTGCGCAGGATAGGTGTCACGCGGGAGCCACGAGGGGCTCCCTCTATCACCCGCGCAGCTGCGTTCTGGACTAACTGAAGCCTCCGGATGCCCCTCAAGGGGAGCCCCATGTAGAGAGCATTGCAGTATCATTCCTCTTACTTACCTTCCAAGGCATATTTATAATATTCTTTAGGAGCTTCTCTACCTCGTTCAGCCTGGCTTCTATGTCATGAGACTCTTTAATTGTAATTAAGCCTAGAAAAAAGAAGAAGAAAATCTTTAAGGAAGTATTCTGAGGGAAAGCTACATTTTTTATTCTTGATTATACACATTTCAACCTGTATTTTATGTTCTCAATATATGAGAATATAACTTCAGTATGTAAGAACAAGTAAGACAAAATAATCCCCACTTACACATATAAAAGATGTATGAATAACAAAACTTATCCATATGCTTCAACCCTTTGCCAAATCCACCATTGCTCCTAACAATAACAGCTTAAAGAGAAAACAGAAAACAGGTTTTTGATGCCCTCTTATATCATACCTTGTAATGTGAATATAAGCCACATCATTGGCCAGAATATTCATGTGTTTTAAAAAGCAGCAAGAAGGTGAATTTAAAACTATCTGAGCTTTATAGACTATAATACCACAAATAATACACAATTGATCCTGAAGGTTAACCTTTTCCAAATGTTCATCTGGATCTCCATGGGTGACACCTTCACCTTAAATGAAAAGACCTCCTTCTGTAAATCCCCAGTGCTGATCTACCAGAAGAAAAGAATAATTTAACGCTTTCCATCAGCATGGATCCCCAAAATATGCATGCCTGTATTTCATGCTTTTATTAATGAATGATCGTATGGAAAGCACATTGCCTCCCCCTTGTTAATGAGGAAGCAAACGAAACAGATTCCTTGTCCCTTACTGCAACTGACTACAAAACTGTTATATCCTCACAAGCTCAATCTTAACAACTAATATATATATTTGGTTCTTAATTTGCTAATTTCCTTGTGTCTGACATCTCAGCAGAAGGCGGCACTGGGTTGACCTTGAATTATCTCAGAGGGTTAGTTGGTTGTGCCTGGTTGGTACTTGGACAGAAGCCTACCAAGAAATACCAGAATTGTAGGCCAGAATGAGAAGTTGAAAAAAAAGAGAGTGGCATGTCCATTTCCATATTCTCCCCCGAAAAGCAACACAAATGTGTTGTGGTCAAGGAGTCAAGACCAGGGGTGAAAAGCTACCTGTTTGGACCGGTTCAGCCATCCGGGTAGGGAAAATTTTGACTGGCCCCACTCACCTGCCCTCCCCCTCTTATCACCTCTCCTATATTCTGTTGTTTATTAGCTCAGCTGATTCACACGGCAGAGCAATTGCTGCCTCAGCTGAGCTAAGAAACAGCAAATGAGTCTTAGTCTCATTTGCCCTCAGCTAGAATAATAAAGGGAAACTTTCTGCCACTTTTTTCCTCCTTCCCCCAAGCAGGGAAAAGAATACTAGCTTTAATGAGATGTCTGGGCATTCAGCCAATGGCAATTATCACCTCCTTAAAATGCTGCTAACCTGTAAACCACCTTGCCTGAATTGAGAAACTGCCTCAAAAGAAACTGCCTTTTGCTTCCTCTGGAGCAAAAGCAGAGAGCCTCTTCCAGGGAAGATTTTTCTGTCTTCTATTTTTCTTCCACAGCAGAACAAAAAAGCCTCTTCCTGTGAAGGCTTTTCCAGCTCTTTATTCTGATTTTCTTCTGGAGCAAAAGAAAGCCCTTTCTTGTGAAGCAGTTCCACTGATTAATTGTTCTCACTGTCAGGAAATTTCTTCTTAGTTTTAGGTTGCTTCTCTCTTTGTTCAGTTTCCATTCATTGCTTCTTGCTTTGCCTTCTGGTGCTTTGGAAAATACATTGCCCCCCCCACTTCTTTCTGGCAGCCCCTTAAAAGCCTGTTGTCTATCACACTCTAAATAAAGTTGAAAAAAGGTGAATAATATTTTTACATTCTAATATTCTAAAGTTCTAATATTTTTAATAATATTTATACGTTGAAATTGGGTGTGACAAGAAATGGCTGGGAGGGGAGGGACCAGGCTAGGCCCCCCTTGACGTGATTGACATTGAGTTGGCCATGACCACCTGATCACATGACCACAAAGCCACACCCACAAAGCCACACCCACAGAACCGGTAGGGAAAGTTTTTAGATTTCACCACTAGTCAAGACTGACTTTATGAAAACTTTGCAGTTATATTTGTCAGTTCAAATCATTTATGTTCCTTCCCCAGAAGTAAGAGGAGTGGTTGTGCAGCAAGTAATTAGTTTTGATTTTCTGGTTCTACAGGATCTAACAGGGTGCACAATCATGGTAACGTCAGTCTTCTCCATTCTAGTTCTATCTCCGCCTTTGGTATCTCCCCACATATTTCTTGCTTTTACATCATTTTATCTTGGGAATGCCAAAATGGGGTATGAGAGAGGTCAAACAAGCTAGTCTAGAAAAACCTCAGGTAACGTTTGGAATTCAGATCACCTAGATCCCTGCTGCACTGTCGTTATTCATGGATGTTTTCCCTATTGGCAGGTAATGTGTTGAAGAATGAAGATAGCAAAGCCAAAACAACAATCACCTTACTTTTTACAAGTGGCACCCTCACAAATCAGGACATCATTATTAGTGGTGATTTTGAACAGATGCAATAAAAGTGGAGTAGGAATTGGAAAACGAGTAGCAAGTTTTATACCAATATCGATTGGACTGATTCAGTGATAATGCTATAGTGGGAAAAGCCCGTATTCTCATTGCAACAGAATGATGATGATGATGATGATGAATTAAACTTATTGGCCACCTATCTCGCCATGGGGCTACTCGAGGACGCTTACAGCAATTCAAAATGAAGAAATAAAAAGGGAGTTTACGCAAAGTGAAAGTAAACAATAGAACAATAAAACAAAGAAAAAGAAAACAAAGAAAATACATTAATATGACTAGTAAAATAGATGAGAGAGTAGGGAGCAGAGAGCAGAGGGAAAGGTGGAATCTGCTGTCAGTCTAGCAGCCACCTCCAGAGTAGAATTCCCCCAGAGATAAATGCTTTGAATTTATCTCTGAAATCCTAAGGGCACTAACGTACCAACGTACCCACAGGGACACCCATGTCAACCAACAGTTCCTTGTTATAGAACCAAAGGCGTGGAAGGGCCCTTGGAGGAGGTCTTCTAGGACAGGAACTCTCTTACCATGCAATTGCTTAAAACACTTAGTGCAACCCAATTAATAAGTACAGACAGCAAACCTGGGTTACTCTATTCCAAGAAATCTGTACATTTGGGTTGCCCTATTGAAGTCTAAGTACAATAATACAACAGCATTCCCATGGCTTACTAATCTTATCCCTGTCAATCAAATCAGTAAGATTTGTTTTGCACCTTTTGTTTTTAACCCAGGTTGATTTCTAATACTCATCTTGCAAACTGACAGCCTTTCCAAAAAAGTGATGTCCATCTGTTTGGTCTGTAGTTTCTTAGCCCTACATTTAAAAAAAAAAAAAAAGACCGAAATAACTTTGGCTTTTCTCTAATCTTCTGACATTTTTCTCCTGAACTCCCAAGAGTTCTCAAAAAGTATAATCAGTGGTTCTGATAATACCGTGATGGCGAACCTATGGCATGTGTGCCACAGGTGGCACGCGGAACCATATCTGTGGGCATGCAAGTGTTGCCCTAGCTCAATTCCAGCATGCATGCGCGCCAGCTGATTTTCGAGCCTTACGGACCCATCAGAAGTTGGTAAATGGCCTCTGGCGGAGGGTGGGGAAGGCTGTTTTCACTGTCCCCATGTTCCTAGAAAGCGTCTGGAGCCTGAGGAGGGTGAAAAAGGAGCCTACTGGGCCCACCGTGCCATTGTGTGCCAAAAGCAGGGGGAGCGTGGGGGGTCAAGCGCACATGCACAAGGGGTGGGGTGCATTGAATTATAGGTGTGGGCACATGCATGCGGGACCCCCCCGGACTTCCCCCGCTATTGGTACGAGACCACAAAAAGGTTAGCCATCACTGTGATAACATGCCTTATGTGTTAATGTGTTAGGAACCAGCCCAGTGGCAGAACGGAATCAGTGCCACAGAGTAACCTCATTATTTTATCTTCTGACAAATAAATATTTTATGATTGATTATAGCCTCCTTAGTTCTTTTTGCTCATCATAGTTCTGTCCCCTCCTCTCATTGTGTTCTCTAGAAAGGTTGCAAGCCCCCAACCTTTGGGGGCGCCAGGGACCGGTTCCGCAGAAAGGTATTTCCGTGGATTGGAGGGAGCATGGTTTCATGCACTGCCTGCATCCCGCAAATGGTGCTTTGCTTGTTTGCATGGCCCAATTTCTGGTCTGCGACAGACCGGTGCTGGTCCATGGACCGGAGGTTGGAAACCCTATTGTATAAATTTCTAACTTTAGAAAATCTCTGAACATGAGGTCTTTCCACTGCAATTTGGTCAGTATCCAATAGAGGGAGCCATACTTCCACACATTGCTACTTCTAAAATCTATGTTAAATTCAGCTATTTTGTCCAATTGCATGTCCTCACACGCCTGGATAAATTACCCAGATGGAAAGACCTACATTAGTAGAGCATCTCTTAGTTGACTGCCTCTCCATTTAACTGAAGTGCATTTAGCAGAGAAGCAACCATCTAGCAATGCAAGATACATTTTGAAGACTGACCTTTCAATAAAAATTATCAAGGAAAAAGGGAGACATGAGGCGGCGATGATCCTGCACAGAGAAACCTAATTGTTCAGCAAATATTAGGTAGCATTTTATCTCTTTTTCACAGTGCAACAAAAATGTAGGGGACTTTATGCTGTGGCAACGCATAATCCCAAAGCACTTTCTTACAGTTTGAAACAGCTCAGCCAAGACACAGTCTTAAGGATTGTAGGAATTTAGCACCCACCCCCCTCCTAGAAGAATGAAATATTTTAGAAAATATTTAAAAAGGCAGAATATATTTCCCTGGATGAGAAATGGAGAAACATGTTTTAAAGACAAAGCAGCTCCCTGCAACCCCCCACCTTTGTCAATGGGCCATTAAAGCCTCAACCAAGCTCACTCATTTCCCCCCACCTTTGTCAATGGGCCATCATCTGCATCATAATAGGACCCATCTAGCAACAGAAACTCACCACATGACACCACATGACACCTGGGAAGATTACATCAGCCAGCAAGGCTAGCTAAGACCCCTAGACCACCTGGGTCAGGATACTCTTCCTGTGCCCCAGAAAGTTCAAAGCTCAGAAAAAGCATAAAGCCAGGGAGCACACAGGATCTCAGCCCTTTTCTGTTCAGGAACTCAAGCCATGTGATCCTGACCACCATTAAACCATCTTTCCAAGCAGTCTCCATGTTTCCAGTGTCTTTGTCCCCACTTGGAACTGAACCCAGATGGATATTTCTTCCAACAGGATCTAGATATCAGAGATAAATCCAACATAAATCTTCCACTTAGCCAGATTGCCCAATTCATTTGGGTAACTTTGGCTTGAGCCACATGTAGATACTTGAGATAGTGGTGGAAACATGAAGGATTTCTCTTTAAGCCATCCGTCCCGCTTACTATCATCTCCAGCTATTTATTAGGGTTATCGATACGAAAGGTATCCATTGACAAGAATTCATTTTTAGGGAGCATAAAGTAGTCAACCATTAGAAGAGGTGAACTCAGACACTGAGCCTGGAAGAAACCATTTCCTTTTGAAATTTATCCATAGATGTATACAATCCTGGATATAAATTTCATGACTTCTCATACATGTTTGCTGCACGAAAATAGGCAAAATAATTTGCTTTGTTTTCTGGAGACCTGGGGCTAAAAAAATAAAATAAAATAGTGGTGGGGAATTTTGATAGTTAGGGGCTGCACTTAATATTGAGGGGAGAGAAGAAATGCCTTGATGACACTCTCTGTATTAACCACTCTCTCTCTACTAACCTAAATCATTCTTTCCCTGCTCTTTCTTTTCTATAAAAGAAAATAAGCTTTGAGCTTGTTGGTTTGACGCTTGGCTGAAGTTTTTCTGTCCCTTTAGCTCAGGGGTGTCAAAGTCGCGTGGTCACGGCATCCTCATGTGATGTATCGTGACTTTTTCACCCTTCGCTAAACTGGGCGTGGGTGTGGCCAGCGCGTGACACATCCCACCCGTGAGCTTCAACTTTGACAGCCTTGCTTTTGCATGTATGCAGGTAGTGTATACAGGTAGTCCTCGACTTACAACCTCAACTGAGCCTCAAGTTGCAAAGGGAAACATTTGTTAAGTGAATTTTGCCCCATTTTATGACTTTTCATGCCATAGTTATTAAGTGAATCACGACAGTTCTGAAATTAATAACATGATTGTTAAATGAATATGGCTTCCCCATTGACCTTGCTTGTAATAAGGTCACAAAAAGTGATCATATGAGCCCAAAACACTGCAACCATCATAAATATGAACCAGTTACCAAGCATCCAAATTTTGATCACGTGGCCATGGGGATGCTACAGTGATTGTTAAGTGTGAAAAACAGTGGTAAGTCACTTTTTTCAGTCCGGTTGTAACTTGGTCATTAAACGAACTATTGTAAGTTGAGGACTATCTGTAATTAAGTACTATGTCGCTGAGCAAGTGCATACGTATGATTTAGAATTATTCTTTTTTTCTGAATATTACTGAGGCTGTAAATGTAATTTGTATTTGCATGTGCTTATTTAGTTCCTTCCTAATCATTCAACAAGGAAAGAAAAGCTAGAGTTCCTGTTTTTGTTTTGTTTTTTGACATCCAGCCAGGAAAAGACCAAATTTGCAGATGAATTTTTAAATAATGGGATGGATGCAGATAGTTTAATATTCCTGCCTGCAAGACAGGCTTTAGGCATGAACAGCACAGACTTAACAGATGTTTTTTTTTTAAAGAAATAACTCCTTAATGACTTGTCTGGAATTAATGTAATGATTTCAGCCAGAATGCTCTCCTGCCCTGGAGGAGGTAATTTGGGCAAAAGAATTCTACACTGTGGGAAAAATTGAAAACGCAGAGCCTGTTTCATTTTTCCTACATTCTGCTTAATTAAAATGTCTCTACTTTCAAGCAAATTGCTGTTCAATGTCCAAGAAAGACTAGGGCTGGGTGCAAAAATCTAACCTAAAATGTGGCTTTTAGGTTAGGTGCAACAAAAAAGTGAGAACAATATTTTTCATACAGTAAAATGGGCATATTAACCTCTCATTTCCCAAGCTGGCACATTTATAGGACTACAATACCTCCTGTAGATGGAAGTTATGGAAAACTTATCCCTTTCTCCCTCCCACCCCCCCTCCTCTCTCTCCCTCCCCCATCTTCCTGTCATATAGCATGTTTGTATGCTCTCATCTTTCCTTTTTTGGCAATGGCCTGGCCCTTCCCTGGTATTAACTGGCAGCCAGGGGAATCCATGGAAAGTCAAAAAAGTCAAGCTAATACCAGTATCCTTGCAATTAGAGCTCTGATCACATAGTCAACTGCTTCCAAACTGACTTTTTCAATCACTTCCTGTCCCCATCTGTGCATCAGGATAGCATCGCTTTAAAAAAAATAAAAATCCAGAAATCCTCCCAAATGGCTTCATTGAAATTTGGCAGCAAAACCCCAAAAATAGGCATCATGATTGCTGATGAATTTTCCCTATTTTATATTAAAACCTCACCCTCCAATTGCCTCCAAATTCCCTTTTTTTTCCCTTGGAAAAAAATAGAACCAAGCAACTAGGGGCACAGACTGTGAAAAAACTATTAATTTTTCAAGATGCTATTGGATTTAATGTTTCCTAAAATTGGGTTTTATTTTTATCTTTAGAAATATTTAACTTTGGAACTTCATTCCCTAAAGCTCACAAGCATACCCACACACAAAAACCTCATTGGGATTTATGCCACGACCTTTAGACCAAACAACTATGGAGTGTATTCTAAAACTAACCACAAGTTATTCTGAAATATATTAGTATGATCGTTGACACACAATATGGAAATGAGGGCTATTTCCTCTCTCTTTAAACACCATCTGAAAAATCAGTGCATCCTGCCACTTACTCATAGTTTGACAAACATCTGTTCCTCTACACACTGAGTATGCGTATACTTAAAAGTGCTTTCAACAAAATTCCTTTTATCTCCCTGCTATGAAAAAACAGATGAATTTTCTGGAATTGTGATGATTGCATCTGTGTTCAGTGTTTTGAGCAGAATTTTATGTAGCGTTGTCCTGTGTGGCTGACTTAGGAAACAGCAAACTAGCAAGAGCTCGGAAGGTTGGAAGGCTGAATCAACCTTGAGGCGGGTAGAATCGAACTGCTGAACTGCTGGCAGCTGACAGTCAGCAGAATTTGGTGGCAATACCATATTCTAACCACTACACCACCATGGCTCATATGAAGCCACTGTAAAAAATATGCGGCATTAATTGTAATAATGAAATTACTCATATATATGCACAATGTGTAGGACTGACTTCATGGGCTGTGGAAAACACCACTCTTGCTTTATATTACAATTACTATGGTAACCAGAAACATTTTTGGATACTTTGCCCAGTGATTGAAATAGGCTGTATTCCCAAAATTAATTTTAACTATTGGAAACATTTTTCTGTGCAGATACAACAAAGATGGTTTTATTGATTTCTTCAAGGGATGCCGCCCCATATCATTTTAGAGTGGTAACTGTACATTGTATCCATACTACTGTGCTATCTCATACAAGCTCACCTTACTGGAGCAAGGAAAATGATTGTATCTAATGTGAAGAGCACCAAAAGAGTCCTCCGTTGAATTTGATTATAGGTAGCCCTTGACCTATGACCATTTGCTCAGCAACTATTTGCAGCACTGAATAAATGATGGTTAGGACCGGTCCTTGGATTTCTGGCTGACCTAACACCTCCGCAGTGATGTGATTGCAATCTGAGCACTTGGCAACAGGTTTGCACTTATGGCCAGTTACAATGCTGTGTGATCACATGATAATCATTTGTAACCTTCTCTGCCAGCTTCCCCAGAAAATCACTGGGGAAGACAGCAGGGAAGATTGTCGGTCTCTTGGGTATGTCTCCACCCATCCATGCACACACACACACACACACACACCCCAGATTTGTGTTTGCACCATGCCAGCCACTGGTACGTGCACACTCCCCAACCCATGCTACACCTCCCACAAATTCCCTTGCACATCCTCACTGATACTCACACCCTCCCCATCCATCCTCACACCTCTAAGCACCCCCACACTTCCTCTCCTACCTTGCAGGTTCCACTTAGCTGCCTACCACTCTGGAGCTTGTGATTTCCTGCCAGCTTCCCCACTGACTTTGGTCCCCAGTGGTGAAATCCAATTTTTTTCACTACCGGTTCTGTGGGTGTGGCTTGGTGGGTGTGATGGGTGTGGCAGGGGAAGGACACTGCAAAATCTCCATTCCCACCCCACTCTGGGGACAGCCAGAGGTGGTATTTGCTGGTTCTAGGAATTACTCAAAATTTCCGCTACCGGTTCTTCGAACTGCTCAAAATTTCTGCTACCGGTTCTCCAGAACCTGTCAGAACTGCTGGATTTTACCCCTGTTATTCCCTTAACAACTGTGGGATTTGGTTAACAGCAATCGGGATAGCAGGGATTTCCATTACTAAGCAATATGATTTATGATTGCATCACTTAGCAGTAGCAATTTCAGTCCCAATTGCCATTGTAAATCAAGGACTACGTACTGATAAAGAGCTGTCTAGTGTAGCTTTTGCTACTATCTAGTGGTCATCTGGATGTTTGCATGCTATGTATGGTAACACTATCTTAAGATTCACTTTTGAGTCAAATGCCTCTAAGTCTAAGGAATTGCATAACTGGGCAACAAACAGTCTTTCGTTGTTTGGGGAATAACGATATAATATAAGGTCTATGTATTTACTTGATATAACATTAACCATGCAAAAGAATTTTTTACAAAAGCCTTTCCTCTCCATTCAGACAACATCTGGTTATACAACATATAATCAATTGAATCCAGTCTTAGTAATACATGTGTGAATTAATTGAAACCTACGGGGGCTTAAATTGGTTCTGATTGCCTTAAGTACCACTAATGGCCATGGATTTATTCTAGATACTCCTATGTTTGCAGAGGTAAGTACAGTAAAGTTATTTACTGATGGAGAGCAGTATTTGCACTGATATTTTATGATGTAGAAGTAAATTAGCTATTTCCACACACAGTAGCTGCTGTTGCTATGCTGCAGCGATAAAGATTAGTTTCACAACAGATAAATTGCATCAACTGTGACACATTTTATTGTGCCAATGTCAAGAGTCCATTAAAAAAAAGCCCTGCCTGGTAAACAAGGGATCGGACTCTTTAATTATCTGACTGAAAGTAAGTTTTTAGCTGTATTGTTCTCCTGTAATTGCTGTTGTTTTTAATGGTGGGGGTGTGTGTTGAATATCGTGAGGCGCAGTACACAGAATCAAAAGCTTGTTTGCATTTTTGGTAAGGATCAACAACTTTCATGCATTTTGATGAAGCAATCTTGCTGATATGCTGCAAATATTTTAGCCATTCCTAGGATCATTTTTAAGGAATACAGGTAGCCATGATTTAGTAACTACAATTGGGACTAGCAATTCGGTCATTAAGCAAAGTGGTCACTTATCTTAAAAAACTTATAAGATTATGGCAGTCTTCTCTTTTAGAACTCACGAAAACATCCTACAAAATAAATAAAATTTGACAAGTCTAGAAGGATCGTTGGCTGTCGTCCCTATTTCATACGAATTTGTAATCATCTGAACTTTGGCTTAGCGTCCTATAGTCTTTTGCAACTGTTGATTTCATCAATAATATTTAACTGAAGGGTACAATACAGAGGAAAATATATATTTTATAAGGCTATTATAAAGGGCTCTGCAAAATGGACAAAAGATTTATGCTTGTAAAACAAATCTTTGCGATTCAAATTCCTACAGATTCCTACATATACAAACAGTCGTGGTGATGCAGTGGTTAGAATGCAGTATTGCAGGCTAATTCTGCCGACTGCCAGGAGTTCGATTCTGACCGGCTCAAGGTTGACTCAGTCTTCCATCCTTTCAAAGTCAGTAAAATGAGGACCCAGACTGTTGGAGGCAATATGCTGACTTTGTAAACCTTAGAGAGGGCTGTAAAGCACTGTCAATTAGAATATAAGTCTGAGTGCTATTGCTATTGCTATTGCTGTATTGTCTTTTCAAAGGAACTAAATTATCTTCTCACCTATTCTGCAACTTCCATTTCATTTCCTGCAAACTAACACACAAGATTCACTAGGTGCCTGGCACAAGCAACTTTGTCAAAATCTTTCCATTAAGCTATCTTTAAATCTACCATAAAGTATTAATATTGAGTGTCTATGGAGATTCTCAGTCATTCAAGTCATGGTTGTCCCAAAGGTGCTTTTTCAAGAGGCAACTTGCCTCTTGAAAAAACACCTTTGGAATATTTTAATATTGAGATTAAAGAATTGCATTTTTGTTGGTTGGTAGGTTTCCACAGCAGTATCGCAGATTTGACTGCAGATGGCAGCTTAGGACAGTGAGTCTCTCCAAAATTCTTTCAGCTTCTTGCTTCCAGCTGAGGAGAAACAAATGTGGGAATAACTTCACATTCCCAAGATCAGAAAAATGAAATAAGAGCCCAAACAATATAATGAAGATTACGTGGCAGAAGCAGAGGAAAGTGAAATTAAGTGAATCCCCGAGAAACAAACTGCAATACTGCAGATTAGCAGAAACACTTGAAATTTAATTGAAGATAACAGGTCTAACACTGCTAAAACAGGTAACTCTTTCTCTGTCTAACAAATATTAGAACCCCAAGGGAACTAATCCTCTGGCTGAGAACTTTCTCAGTAAACTAATTTTCTCTCTGTCATCAAGTAGACCAGGAGTCTAAAGTTAGCAACTTTAAGCCTGGCGGACTTCAACTCCCAGAATTCCCCAGCCAGCTTTGCTGACTGGGGAATTCTGGGAGTTGAAGTCCTCCAGGCTTAAAGTTGCCAAGGATGGAGATCCCTGAGGTAGACCTATGTAAATTCAGACATGCTAGTTGCCCAACTCATACACTGATGTCTGCAAGAAGACAGGCAGTCTTCAATTTTCAAAGTTACAACGGCACTGAAAAAAAATGACTTATGACCATTTTTCACACTTACGACCATTGTAGCATCCCCAGAGTCACGTGATCTACATTTGGATGCTTGGCAACTGACTCACACTTATGACAGTTGCAGTGTCCCTGGATCATATCAACCCCTTTTGCAATCTTCTGACAAGCAAAGTCAATGGGGGAAACCAGATTCACTTAACAGCCAGGTCACTAATTTAACAGCTGCCGTGATTCACTGAACAATCATGGCAAGGAAAAAGTTGTAAAGTGGAGCAAAACTTGCTTTAAACTTTCCCACCTAACAACATATATTTGGGGCTCGACTGTGGTCATAAGTCGAGGACTACATGTACTACAAGAAGTTCACGATGTAGAATTTGTTTTTTCTTCCTAGTGCTTTCCTCCAAGTGTAAGGTCTTTTTTGTGGGGGGGGAGGAGATCAACTGAGCATTGATCGATCACTTGTGTCAGGAATTGACTGACCAGGTTGTCACCTATGCCTGATATCATGGGCCGAGAGGCACCCAGATAGCTTTCATCCCTAAGGCGGAACTAGAACTCACAGGTTTCCTGCCTTAACCACTAGACCTGTGATGGCAAACCTATGGCACGTGTGCCACAGGTGGCACGCAGAGCCATATCTGTGGGCACACGAGTATTGCCTTAGCTCAGCTCCAGCACGCATGCAGGTGCTGGCCAGCTAATTTTCGGGCCTTGCGGGCCCACCAGAAGTCAGGAAAAGGCAGTTTCTGGACTTCGGCGGGCCTCTGGCGGGATGGGGAAGGCCATTTTCACCCTTCCCAGGCTCTAGGAAAGCCTCTGGAGCCTGGGGAGAGAAGTCGGGAAATGGGCTGTTTCTGACCTCTGGAGGATCCTCGGGAGGTTGCCACCTCCCAGGCTCCAAGAAAGGCTCTAGAGCCTGGGGAGGGCAAAAAAACGGGCCTACCGGGCCCACCAGTAACCTTTTTGCAGTCGCGTGCCAAAAGCAGGGGGCAATGAATTATGGGTGTGGGCACGCGTGCAAGCCCCCCCCCCCACACTCCCCACACTTTTGGCACGCGACAGCAAAAAGGTTAGCCATCACTGCACTAGACAAAAGCGGTTCGCAAAAAAAATGAAATAAAAAGCTAAATCTTGCAAAATTTGCCCTGTTAGTTTGAAATCTTATGCTCTTTCTCAATCCTATGTGTCACTGCCACCTCAGATTCTGACACGGAAATCGACAAAAAGGAGCCAGTTCCTGAACTGTTGGACAAAACCGTGGGGGGGCAGAGGCGATTGTGCCACAGTGGCCTCAGGAACCAAGAGATCCAGCTGCCCTCAGTCTCTAAAAGATGAGTTGAAGCTGCCACTCCCTCCCAGCGCAAGGGATCATTCTGAGGTGAGCAGAGCAAAAGTGATCTCCAAGGCTCTTTGCTAGAAAGGAACCTCACCCTTCCACATGACAAACATGGGGTGGGTTCTATTTAAGAAGAGCAAGGAGCTCAAGCCTTTCCAATGGTGATAACCATTTCTTGACCTACAACTTGAACATTCAAGTTTATGACTCTGGACCTGGACCAGCTGATGACTGATCTGGTTCTTGTGCCTGCTGTTTTTGATTTGGACCCTTTCTCAAGGCAAGCTTCCTGGACTTTGGGGGACTTGATTTTTCTCATCTGTGCATGCATGCTTGCACACACATTTCCTTGGCGGCTTGTTTATTTGCTTAAAAACTTTCTAGTAAGATTTTTAAACCTCTCTGGGGGTTGCATGTGTGTGGCCTGAGACAGGATACTTGTCTCTTTCGGGGTGGGAGAATGTTAGATAAGCTTAAAAATGAAATTAATGCGTTTTGGGGATACAGTCCTGAAAGAGTCATGATGCCAGGAAGTGTCACATAATTAATGCTGATTTATGCACTGGTCTTTAAAAGCCTTTGATGATGCTGTAAGGGCATGCACAAAGAAGAATGATGGGAAATGCTATTGCACACCCGACTGATTTCTGATAAATAGAAGACTTAGTGCATAAGGCTAGCTCATTCTCCTGGTGGCCTCATCAGAAAATCAAATGTTCTTGGAAATCTTCTGATGAGGCCACCAAAAACATGATCTTCTAGCCTTATGTACTTAACCTTCTATTGAGGAGAACTGTAGTTCAGAGCAGTGCAACTGAGAACCTCAATCTGATAATGATGACATAAATAAGTATCCCAATGATATTAATTAGTTCCTTACCTATACAATATCTCCCTTTCCCCTCCCTTCATCCAGTATCCCAAAAGTCAGGTAAAGACATCACAGGAGCTTATGCATAGTATGCTAAGCATAGTATGCATAATATGCTAAGCTTTATTAGCTTTAACCCTGGTTTATTTATGATAATAACATTATGAAGTTCACCCATTTGCTTAGTAATCTATGGTAGCTCAGACTGTAAGAAGCCTGTTATTAGAACACAGCAGCCTGCAATTACTGCAGGTTCAAGCCCGGCCCGAGGTTGACTCAGCCTTCCATCCTTTATAAGGTAGGTAAAATGAGGACCCAGATTGTTGGGGGGGCAATAAGTTGACTTTGTAAATATACAAATAGAATGAGACTATTGCCTTATACACTGTAAGCCGCCCTGAGTCTTCGGAGAAGGGCGGGATATAAATGTAAATAAATAAATAAAAAATTCTATAGATTGCATGATTAAAGGAATTCTGAAGGAAGATCAGTTTCTAAATTGTTACCAGACATAATAAACTTGACAGTGACACCATTCAAATATATTGTGGTCAACTGGTTTCTAATTCCACTGACCAAAGGAAGTTCCGTCTAAGTACAGTGTATGAACTCTGCCTTTAGCTCATTTAATCATTTAATAAACTGTGATCATCAACCAACTAGAGAAGATGTGGTATTCTTCTACGTTATATCTTCTGACCGTCATATAGTTGCCAGCTCAAAAGGCTTTGCAACATTCAGCAAGCTATTATTTGGGCTGCTATCCAGACTTCCAAATCTGAGACCACTTCTCCAACCAGAAAAAGAAAAACATATCAACCCAGTCACATCACAAGTGCTTTACTTAGTGGCCTGAGAAATATTATTTGAACTATCTGTATCAGTATAAAATCAGTGTTGTCAAGATGCTTTATTCCTTATGAGGATTACGAGGCATTTACAACCTGACCACAAATGCTCAAATTTCTCTAAGGATGGTAGCCCAGAGCAGAGAACTAGCTATGAGGCTCTCTGCTGTGATTTTATGCTGCCTAGCCAGGAGATCAATCCACAGAGTTGCTGAAACAGAGGACTCCATCCATTTTTCTCCCTCTGTATCCCTATCTATTCAGCAGTTTCAGCAGCACTATGTACTGCCTATGTACATAGAGCCTGAGTACCCCATTCAGTTTCCCAGCAATCAGAGCCAAAGTACAACCACAGAATTAACAACAAAACTGCCTGCCAAGGATTTCAACGTGACTTGACTGCACTGCTTGTTCTTACGGCCATCCACTTGCTATCTTATATATGACCCCATGCAAAGCCACACAAGGAACAAGCAAGGCCTTCTACAACCTAGCATTTCATTCTTCTTCTTAAAGTGTAACTGAGGCTACAATTTGGGAGGAACAATGAAATGGAGAGAAAACACTGCAGAAAGGGGCCTATATTTAAGTTTAATTTTACATCAACAATGGATATTTTACAGATGTTTTCTCTACTTTTTGTCAGTTAGCCTTTTTTCTTCTTTTTGTCACATTTAGATAAATTTAATGACCATAATAAATCTAGGATTTTTTTTCTTTCCTGTATACCACTATCATTTTTTCTTTTCTTTTCTTGAGTTTCTTTGTATTTCATTATTAAAAGCAAACTACATCTTTTAGAAAGATCCTTAATCCTTTTTTCTTTAATTATGTTTCTTTTATTTTAGTTAAAATCAACTCTAAAATGAATAAAAAAAGGTTTTTTAAAAAAATATACCTTGGGCTAGAAATATCATCCAATCAAGAGAGAAGTGTTCTGATAACAGGAATAAAAAACGTATAATATAGGATGCTTACATTTTCAAGGTGTTTTAAATCCATATAAATATTTGACTCCTACAAATGTTACCAAATAGCTGGGAGTCAAAAAGCCGTTGTTAGAACATATTTTACACATCAAATTAAATCTGCCTGTGAGAAACACACACATTACTTGAATAGATGCATATATGATGGGGAAATGGATGAACCATATAAATATCAAATATAAAACTTGCCAACATGGTGATTACATCTGTATTACAGAGTGAGAAATACAAAACTGTAGCCCTTAATTGCCCTTTGTGACAAGTGTTTTTCTGGGATTATCTTCAGTAATTACCTAGATGATTATTCGATTTTGAACAGTGAATCAATTTATCACAAGGATAAATTGGTTCTGAGGAGCTGCTCTGTCATTCCACCTGAGTCATTTTTGTTTCAACTTTTGTTTCTTATAATGAATGAAGGATATTTCTGAGAGCTGCACTATCATTATAGGATTCCCTTTGCAGACCCAGGTAAATTCAGTCCCTGCAACACTTATAATCTTGAAACGGCATGGAAAAGCTGGTTGGTGACAGCACATTTCTTACAAACTGTACTATTTTAAAGCATCTATTTTAATGAAAGTTTCAAGGTATCTAATAAGTGATTTGAATCAATGTAGTAATTTAGAAATCTGAAGGAGCAGAATAAGGCTGGAAGGGATAAAAAGTTCATTTTATATCTTTATTTATTAAATTTATATGCCGCCCAGCTCATTGTTCAAGCAACCTGGCTGACACAGGGCAACTCTGGGAGGCTCAGAAGGATCATCTGTCCTTTCACTTTGCTATCATGGATTCCTGGATTAATGTCACTTAATTTGTGTATCATACTTTGCTTCACTTATCCTGCTACAATAACTGTTTATCTACTTGTGTAGGTAAACATTTGACGAATTAGGATGTCCAGCACTCATACCAGTACACACAGAGGTGATTACTGAGAGTCCAAAGAACAAACACGACTCACTTGTATCAACAACCAGTAATTGGTATCCATAAAACAAAATGTGTTATGAGGCTATTTTTTTTGCTGTTTTCCTGTTATCAGCATCCCTACCAGTTATGAGGTTGAAATTTAAGGCGCATTGATAAAGTTGTGAACCCCATGCCAAAAGTCAGAAAATCCGAATAAATGCACATTACATCACAACTCCCCATACAACAGCAACCACAACTATAGTAAAGTTTCATTTTAGGAATGTACTTGTACACTCCTCAGAATTAAAGGGCAGTGCAACAGGCCAACCATTTTCAACACCCACAGAAGCCTACGCTCAGAAAGACCCACACAGGACTTCTCTGTCTCAAGAGCTGAACTCAAGGAAGTCTAGGGTGGGGTGGAGCTGACCAGCCACGTGGCTCTCTGCCCCCTCTATTCCTATAGCCCTCCTTTATGGCTAAGGAAAAAATATGTATTATGGCCCTATTCATTCACATCCTCTCTCTCAGTTCCCATCCTCCCTCTTCTCGTTCTTGGTCATTAGCAGAAAAAGATTTTAGCCTAAGTATTTCAATTTCCCATTTTTGTGGCGAAGCCTTGGGGGGAGGCGCTTTTAGTATACCCAGAGCCATTCTATTGATTATGAATGACAGGGACTGACTGAGACCAGGACCAGTTCTGAGTGTATGTTTGAAATGTGTATGTATAGAATAGGATTTCCTGCCTGAGCAAGGGGTTGGTCTAGATGACCTCCAAGGTCCTTTCGAAACGTTCTGTTCTGTTCTGTTAGAAACAGGCTTATAGACACTCTGCCCTATCCTGGTTGCCTTCCTCTACTACAAGGAAGGATTCAGAGAAAACGTAGGGTCTATTTACGCTTCGGCAGCCAACAGGTTTAATAGGAGGCGAAAAGTTTCCCCCACCACCCCACCCCGATCCTTCAACTGCGGCGGGAAGGAAGCGCTGCTCCTTTCCAGGGAACTTCCTCTCGCCTTAGTGGGCAGAGGATGGAGCGGGACAAGGGGCGGGGGGAGAAAGTCAGAAAACGAGGCGGTCGGCAAACCTTGGAGGAAGGGGGACTGTGACAGCTCGGGACGATCCTCCGGGAAAGAGTCCAGCAGGCGCTTGAAGAGGCGGCCCAAGTCCGAGTAGCTGCGGTGCAAGTAAAGGACGTTCCGGTCCGACCACTCGGTTCGGATCTCAAAGAACTCCTCCTCGTCCCCGCGTCGGTTGACGATCAGCCTCCGGATGCCGTTCACCCAGCAGCCCCGCACGTACATGTTCACCAGCGAGGTGCCCTCAAACACAGCCGAGGCCATCCCGCCGCTGCCCGCGCATACCAGCCCGCTGCGAGGGGGACGGCGGAAAACCCCTCCGTCCTTGGCTAAGAAGCCGCTCCGGCGTCAAGAAAAGGGAGCCACCATGGTCGAGCTGGGCGTCGACGGCACAAGGCGCTGCCTTCAAGCTCCGCGCAGGGCGGCCACAGGCGCCTCCGGCATTCTTCGCCCAGGCAAAAGACGAGGAGGGGAGGGCTCAGCCGTCCTCCTCCTACTCCTCCTCCGCCGCCGCCGCCGCCTCCTCTCCCTGACTACGGCCGCTTTTTTTTGCCGCCACCGCTTGCTAGTCACAAGCACGGGCTGAGGCGGAGGAGCTGTCGGGCAAATCAGACGGGCTTCTGCTTTTCAGGCCGAAGGGGACAGGCTTTTTGCTCGCAGGGTGGCGTGGCGTTGCATCTTGTGGCTTTGACGCTTCTTCCTCCCCGCACCCCCACCCCTCTCTTTTTTTCTTTTGCAATCTTCCTGAACGTTTGGGAGGCAGAGCGAAGAATTGAGGCTGAATTGAAAAAAAAAAAAAAAAAAGGCAAAACCACCCGCGATCTCAAGCGCAAAGTCGGGGGTTTGGACTCCGGGCTTCTTCTTTTTTTTCCCCCCACCCACTTATCCGAGGTTTTCAACACGTGGAAGAAACAAGAAAAGTGGGGTCGGGTGGGGGAGAGAAGCGAACGCGTCCCGCTCCCTGGACTCGGTAGTCCGTCCGATTCTCGTGGCAGGGGAGGTGCTAGACGGGGAGTTTTCTCGATCAGATGTTGGCAGGGTATCGATTTTGGCAGAGGCAGGCTTTTTAAAAAAGGCCGTGACGCAACCGGCCGAAGAAAATAATAATAATAGATTCGTTTGCTTGCTTTACTGGAGAAGGAGGGTGTGGGCGGAAAAGACCGCCGGGATGCTGGCTTTCTCCCCCCCCCCCCCTGTCGTAGGTTTCCCGCGCAGCTGTGGGAGCTTCAAGTTAACTTCTCCCTGTTTCCTTGCAAGAAAACTCCTTCAAAGTGATTTTCCGGAGGAAACCAGGCGATCTTTCCCGCTTCGGGAGACACCAATACCGTCTCGTAGTCGAGCAACTGGCGCGTCTCCCAATTTGCTCGCCTTTCTGCTTTCTGCCGAGCGCGGGTTAAAGCGAAGCGTCAAAAGAAGCAGAGCGTGGCGTGGATACACGCGCGACTCCCACTCCCGGCGAAGCGAGGGTTCTTATTCGGAAATGGGAGTCTCGAGCTCTGCGTGCAACAGCTGGAAAGGGCGGATCGGATCTGCTTCCTAATCGATCCACACTCACAAGCCACAGCTGAAAAAAACCAAGTAGTAGACTTACAAGGGTTGGTTTAATGAACCATTCAAAGTTACAATAGCGGTAAAAGAAAAAGTGACTTTTGTGACCGTTTTTCAAAGTAAAACAATTTTTGCAGCATCCCCTGTGGTCACATGATCAAAATTCAGATGCTGGGCAGCTGGTTCATGTTTCCTACCATTGCTGTGTCCCCGCACCTTTTGCGACCTTCAGACAAGCAAAGTCAATGAGAAACCAAGATTCACTCAACAGCCCGGTTAGTAACTTCACAACGGCAGTGATTCACTTAACAACAACTGTGGCAAGAAATGTCATAAAATGGGGCAAAATTCACTTAACAAATGTCTCACTTAACAACAGAAATTTGGGGCTCTATTATGATCATAGTTTGAGGACTACCTGTACCGATTATAAAAACTGGCCTCTGCTAAACCACGTATGCCATGGTTAGCTTCAGGTTGGCTAGACTTGGGGCGAGTCAATCCCCTTTGCAATCAATGGGACACGGTGCCTTACTTAAGATTGGAAGATGGCACAATGTTAGACTCTGTACACTATATGTCTTCAAGTTGTGGATAACTCCTGGCCACTGCCTAGTCCGTCTAGTTTTCCTGACAAGATTTTCAGAAACTCTTTGCTTGCTTCTTAGGGTTGAGAAACAGTGACTGGCCCAAGATCATCTAGCTGGCTTCGTGCAGGACTAGAATTCCTGGTCTCCTGATTTTTAATCTGGTGCCTCAGCCACAACACTAAACTGACTGTCTATGCTCAGGACTACACCCAGAATACTGGTTGCCTGAGTGTCCTCCCTGTTGGCCTGGCATAATATCCAACACAGTTATTTTGGGCCCTGAGACCTAATCCCACAGCGGTTCTCCTACCAGTTAAAAAACAGTAACAATAATTACCAATTAGCTGCTCTTTCATGACATCCAACATCTGCTGACTGCTGCAGATACCACACTGTCTAATGGTAGGGTCGGTGTTGTGCCTTGCTACCACTTTAAATTCCTACTGTGGCCTGATTAAATAGAAGCTATGCCTAGTCATCCAGCAATGTTTGGAAGAGAAGATGGAAAAATGGTATCAAAGCCTATTCTTAAGGCCAAACACTGGGCTTTTCAGTGCGTGGTGATGAGGCAACTCCTACCATCTTCACATGATTGTAGAATTTGCCTTCAGTTTACACAGATGCCTGGGCTTGACAATCTTTTTTCTTCTTTCCCTCAACAGAAGGTCATGTCCAGAAAAAGAATAGTTGATAACCACTAATTTGGAACCATTGGTCCATCCTGAAAATGAGTCCTAAAAAGCAGTGGATGCAGCTATAACATTAAAAGCAATACTTAAATAACTCTTTAAGTAGCCTAAAGTACACCAGGTGCCAGAATCGGTGATGGAATTCAATTTTTTTTTACTACCGGTTCTATGGGCGTGGCTTGGTGGAAATGGCAAGGGAAGGATACTGCCAAATCTCCATTCCAGAGGTGGGTTTCAGCAGGTTCTGACCAGTTCTGGAGAACCAGTAGCGGAAATTTTGAGTAGTTCAGAGAACCGGTAGTAAAAATTCCGACTGGCCCTGCTCCCATCTATTCTCTGCCTCCCAAGTTCCAGCTGACTGGGAGGAAATGGGGATTTTGCAGTAACT
The DNA here is from genome assembly GCF_028640845.1 of Ahaetulla prasina. Classification (NCBI taxonomy): domain Eukaryota; kingdom Metazoa; phylum Chordata; class Lepidosauria; order Squamata; family Colubridae; genus Ahaetulla; species Ahaetulla prasina. The sequence continues at coordinate 83,315,396 of NC_080541.1, read as the reverse complement.
TTCCTCTGGAGTGGGGAGGGAATGGAGATTTTACAATATCCTTCCCCTGCCATGCTCACCAAGTCACATCCACAGAACCAGGAGTAAAAAAACTTAGAAACCCACCACTGCTCCATTCCCACCCCACTCTGGGGCCAGCCAGAGGTGATATTTGCCAGTTCTCCGAACCGGGCTACCAGTTCTACAGAACCTGCTGAATTTCATCCATGGCGAGAATCCCATATGGGATTATCCATTCTAAGATTCCACTAATATTAGCTGGCGTGGGACTACTTCCTGGTGGATTTCAGCCGCTATTATTATTGGAAAAGCTTATCAACAGGATTTTCTTATTTAGGTATTAAGTTATAAGTCAGATCTAATGAAGTCACTTTTTCATCCTTCTGTTCTTTACGGTTCCTTACATATCAAGAGGAAACACCATAAAAACTCTTGGAGAAGTTTACTAATTGTTTTTTAAACACATGCTGTCCTTGAAATTAAAATATGTGAACAGGAAAAGTTTCAAAGCTGGGAAAGACTTTTGCCTTTGGTCTTGCTTAGTGCCACTGACCCACCACAGACATAATTAATGGAGGAAGTAGAGTTTTTCCCTCCTCCGCCTCAGGCTGGATCGGAGGAGATGCCTCATCAAACACAAGCACAGATGTCTGGTCTTGGCTCTGGCTTTCAGGAGACAGACAGATTTTACTTTTTTTAAAGATTATGTTGAGGAAAATCTGACGTGGGAAGCCGGGGCTGCAGAGCAAAACCTCTCGAGGGAAGACTAATCTGACAATGAGGACACACGGTGAATTGAGGCCTTGCATCAGCTTCTCCAGAAAGCAGCCTTGGACCAAAGCCCAGGGTGATGCAATGTTGCTGGAGCGACAAAAGTTTTGGCTGCGAATGCCAGTGTTTGACAACAGTGGTAACGAGGGAGAAGAGGAAGTCAAAGAGTTTTGCTTTTGGGAAAAGAAAGCCACACTGGAGAGTAGAAAGGGGATGTGGCTGCAGCGGGGGTTGGGGGGGTGCGGCTCCGTTACCTTTCTTAGAATTGAGTGGGATGGTTTTAGGTCTGCCTGGAAAGAGTGAGGGGGGGAGGATTTCAAGGGGTTTGGATTGTTCCCCGTTGATTTTAAATCTGATCCCGCAAAGGCACTTCTTTCTACAAGCAGATTGTTCCAACAGGGTTTAATTATATTGCATTCCATAAAAGATAAAGGATGGCGTCCATTACATTGTTGTTCGGTTTAATGAATGGTCTTAAAATTACAGTAATGATGGATATTTGTCAATTATGTAAAGTTGAAAAATAAGCCAGGGATATTCAGACTGGCCAAAGATATTTCTAAAAATTGACTGTTGTGAAGCAGAGGAGTCGGGGAAAATCATAATCCTCTTTCACACATTTCATTTTTTAAAAATACACTTTTACAGCAGCTGCCGGGAATTCATTTTAATGTGTACTACGGTGTTTGAAAAGTGATTAAACACTTCTGAACTCTATTTTTCTCTGCAGAAATTCAGTTTCAGTTTAAAAACCTACCCCCATGTATACTTAATCTGGGTATAAAGATGGTTTATTAGCCAAAATAGCCTCCTCACTCCCCAACCTCAATAAAATCGTTCATATCTTGTCCTCAGCCCATAAATGAAGCATACTTAAATCATCATTAATTGTACTAGTATGGAAGTAACATTTGCCTCTTTATTGTAGTTCTAACAATGATGTAAAAAGATGTAAAAAAAAATCTGCCAACTGTTGTTTTGGAGACAAAAATCAGGTGACCAGTAATAAATTTGGCTTCTTTGACCTCCGTGACTTGTAAACACACCCTGTCCTTTGGTCACTGCTTCTTTTCCAGATTTTGCTTGTTTCCCAAGTTCTTTTCTTGTCTGTCATTTCCACCCTGTTCTGTTTTTTGTAGCAGCTTCTCCACAGGTTTCCTTTGGGATAAAATAGCTTAATGTAAAGAAAAAGAGGACATGTATTTGTGATTCTCACTATTCATCAGTTTTTATCATTCCCTTCACCCATTGTATTAGAGATGGTTGCCTACCAGCTAGAAAAATACTTTTTTCTCCTATTTTGTGGGACATAGCTAGTTGCAGACTATGGTCTTGTCTCATATGTTTCTGCACTTTACATTTATTTTAATTTGGGAGATGCCCAGATCCGCTGTGGAAGGCCAAGCAGCCTGGAGAAACTGGGAGAAGCCTTGAAGTCAGACCTTCCCATTCATTCTGACTGGTAGATGTTATCTCTGCTGACTGGTAGCATTTTGGCAGGGGAGACAGCATAATCAAGGGAAAATCAATCATTTTTTCAACAGCAAGTGGAGAATACCATTCATCAATGAAGAGATACAATAGAGGCACAAAATAAGTTAGCAACTGGCAACATAGCTCATGCTGGCACTGGGGCCCAGCAAATATTATGCCTCATGCAGAGTTTAGTTTGGGTGCCTAGCAAGGGAGAACGGTCCTTTGCACTGCACTATTTGTGCGAATGTAACATGGGAGCTGTGAATTTTCCCAGTGAATTGCTATGGATAGGGAGACCACAATAGTGCTTAAGAGGGCTATTCTGTCAACCTCTCTTGCTAAGCTGGTGCAGGGGTGCTTCTTAGTTTACTGAAGCACTCCAAGAAATCAAGCACATGAAAAAATATTTTGGAGTGGTGGAAGATCAGAAATGAAAATGGTCCAATATGTAGATGGACTGAAATGTAAACATGTACGAGCAGAGAAACACCAGTGTGTCTCTACATCAGGGGTGAAATCCAGCAGGTTCTGACAGGTTCTAGAGAACCGGTAGCGGAAATTTTGAGTAGTTTGGAGAACTGGCAAATACAACCTCTGGCTGGCCCCAGAGTGGGGTGGGAATTGAGATTTTTCAATATCCTTCCCCTGCCATGCCCACCAAGCCACACCCACAGAACCGGTAGTAAAAAAAATTGCATTTCACCACCTCTCCACATTTATTGAGTCTTTGGGATGCCAATCAGCTTTGGGATGCCAATCAGCTCTGTTATTAGGATGACTCAGTTCCTCTTTTAATAATTCTGGTCTAAATGTCTTCCTGTTGTTCACTGTGGGCCGTTTACAGGCACAATCGCTCCCAGCCACTTTGAGGTAGACACCATATTGGTGGGTTCTCATGAAATGACAAGGCAACCATTTATGACATTGTTTGGAATTCTTATATGGGCTTGTGATATCTGAGGAAGTGAATAGGAATGAATCTCCTGTGGAATGAATTCAACCACTTGAAAATTAGATCTGCACACTTCCTGACTCCCGGAGAGGAAGTGGATTTGAAAGAGGAAGAAGCTTTCCTCTTTTTCAAAACAACTTTTTTTTTACCAAAATGCCCTAGACATTTAGTGATCAGTTTCCCATCTGCTTTTTTAGATAAGTTCATAGAGATGGTGATAATGCTGTAAATACCGACAGCCATATAGATTAACTGATCTATATGGTTTCTACCCCGTGTTTGGTCCAGTATCCCAAAGGAAAGGTGTCTCTTTCCTTTGGGATACTGGACCAAGCAGGGGGTAGAAACCACCTTGGCAACTTCTATGGATGACCTACACAGGAATCCAATAAGTGTGATGTAAAATCTCCTAGTCCACTAGATCTATAAATAGCATTCAGTACAGAGGTGGGTTTCAACAGGTTCTGACCAGTTTTGGCGAACCAGTAGTGGAAATTTTGAGTAGTTCGGAGAAGTAGAAGTAAAAATTCTGACTGGCTCCGTCCCCATCTATTCTCTGCCTCCCGAGTCCCAGCTGATGGGGAGGGAATGGGGATTTTGCAGTATCCTTCCCCTGGAATGGGGTGGGAATGGAGATTTTACAGTATCCTTCCCCTACCATGCCCACCAAGCCATGCCACGCCCACCAAGCCACACCCACAGAACTGGTAGTAAAAAGATTTGAAACCCACCACTGATTCAGTGGCATTGACAATGATATCCTTTCAGATTGGCTGCAAGAATTACATATTAAGGGCAGTGGTTTGGTTCCTTTGGTTTCCACTATACTTTTTATATTACATGAAGTCTCAGGAGGAAGTCATCTGTGGCAGGATCCCCAACTCCTGGGCCATCTTGTTAGGAACCCGGCCATACAGTTGGAGGTGAGTGGCAGGCAAGCGAAACTGTGCATGTGCAGGATCTAGGTTGCGTGATCCTCTCCCCACCTCCAGTCCATGGAAAAATTGTCTGGAAAAAGGAAAATGGTTTCTGTGCCAATTCAAGGTTAACAGTGACAGAGTTGGAAGGGACCTTGGAGGTCATCTAGTCCAACCCCCTGTGTGATCTTGGTTATCTAGGAAGCCCTATATGTATGACTTGAATCCTCGTCCCCTGTGGGACTACTTGTTCTAGAATGGAATCTGTTCCCACAACAAGGATTAATTATGGAGGAAAAGTAGACCAGTTGCTTTTTGCTGAGAGATCAAGGTGACAGGAGCGATAAAATGGCCTTCTCAGAAAGAGCCACCTGATTGTGGAAGAGCTTGTCACCCAAGGTCAAGATGAACCCTATCCTTCTATGGACCATATATATATAACCTCAGAAAACCTCAGAAAACATATATATATACATACATACATACATACATATACATATATATATATGTTTTCTGAGGTTTTCGCAGGTGTTTGTATGTAGGTCTTTGGTTATTCGGGTTTTCTCCCGTGTAAAATTGGAAGTGTCTTGGCGACGTTTCGACGAAGTCTCATTCGTCATCTGAAGATGACGAATGAGACTTCGTCGAAACGTCGCCAAGACACTTCCAATTTTACACGGGAGAAAACCCGAATAACCAAAGACACACACACACACACACACACACACACACACACACACACATATGTTTTCTGGGGTTTTCGCGGGTGTTTGTATGTAGGTCTTTGGTTATTCGGGTTTTCTCGAATATATATATTCGAGAATATATATATACACACACATACACACACACACACACACACACACAAATATATAAATATATATATATATCCTGCATGAGTAGGGATTGGACTAGATGACCTCCAAGATCCCTTCCAACTCTGTTACTGTTACTTCTATCATTTAGAAAGGCATTGAAAACAATCCTTTTTTTCTAAGGTGGATTTTATTGATAATACGTTATTAATTTTGTTGTTATGTTTTAGGCACATAAACTGTCTAGAGTCTGGTATGTGGACAGCATACAAATTGATGTAATAAATAAAGTATTTCGCAGATTGTGGTTTCTACATTATATTTACTTACCATAGTGGAACAGTCACACAAACAACTCTGCTAATGTTGACTATTAATATTGTTTCATAATTTTCATCTTGGAAGATACATACTTTTTTTAAAGATTAGGCTTGATAAATTAAGACTGCATCAATGTATATAATTGAATTACATCTCATTCAGTTTTGCACCAATTATTTCTAAATAATCTTTATATCATCTGGCTGGATCACACCTGATTATTGCACAGATGGTGGATCAATTTCTTTGTAGGGAAAGGTTGTAAACTATCATGACATAAGGAAGGCCCTAAAACCCGTAGCCATTCAGTCTTGTCATAATTGAACCAAAGCCTCATCCAGACTTGAAGTAACTCCAGGCATTGAGAAAACATCGTGATGACATCATTTGGACAACCCAGGGCAGAGCTGATATTTTATGTCCATGCTGATGGATGACCTAACTCAACAGTTTCATGACAATGTTAAGTGGAACAAGAATAGAGCTGTTAACCCTGTGAGGTAGTTGAGACAAGAAACACAGGTAGAAATATTGGGTTTTACACACCAGTTGTCCAATCTGCGGCTCTCCCTCCTTTCTTCCAAGTTCATTCCAACAGAGCATTACTGTTCTGTCTCTGTCCTCACTTTGGAGTAACGAGCTGGCCTACGGCCAGTGGTTACACGGCTCCTATCAGTCCTGGTCGAGAAAACGCAGCTGCCTGCCAAAAAGTTCAAAAAGATTAAGACTTCAGCTCACTTCGACACGGTTCAGCTAATTTGCTTCCTATAGAAGTGAGAGCAGTCCCAAAGCTCCTTATATACCCTTCCCTTTGATGACGACGCCTCTCTAATCTTCTGAAGCGCGGGTCAGTCCAGACTTGATTAGTATGGTTATCAGCTGCGTCTGTAGGCGTAGCCTGAGGAAGGGAGGAATCAGGGGATGTCGGCCTCATTATGTCCTCTGACTGGCCTGGTTCTGGCTCCTGGAGCCGGGCCAAAGGAATCGGTGCTCCTGAGGTAAGCCTGGTCCTTTCCCCTCACTCTCAGAGTCACTTTCGGCCATGGGGCCAGGTTCGGGGCTGGAGCCACAACAATTACAAGAATCAAGCCCTGGACTTCCTTCCCCCTCCACAAGAATGACTAAATCATGGGTGTCAAACTCGAGGAGTCACGTTGCCGTCACATGACGTATTGCAATGTTTTCCCCCAGTTTGACGCCCCGACCTAAACTGATCTTGAAAGAAGGACAACAATGCACAAGTAGGTTTCCTGCTCCTAATCTAACCCCTCAACTGGCTCAAAAGAGAACCATGATTGACAGTATTGAAAATTGCCAAGAGATCAAGGAGGGCCAAAATGGATATACTATCCTCATCCCGAGCCCATCAAAAGTCAATCAATGCCATAAGTACTATGGCCCATTTTGAAACTCAACTGTTACACGTCCAGATAACCCACTTCTTCCATAGTTCTTCTGAACAACCTTTCTTAAAAAGGGGGTGGTTGGAAAATGGACAAAGATGGGTGTTCAGACATTATATAGATAGCTAGTCCATCTTTCTATCCTTGGTAGATGTTTTTCTAATGCAGCAAGACAGAAAAAAAAACCAGTAATGAAACACAGAGGGTCTGAAACCCTGTAAAATGTTGTGCATGATGCAATGTGTATGATCAATAAAAGACTCCTTTTTTTGAATTATTTAGATTTTTTTGACATCTATTTTTAAAGATAAAAAAGAAATATCACCATACATTTGCCAGTCAGTATATATACAATATCAGGGATGTCCAACCTTGCAACATTAAGATCTATGGACTTCAACGCCTGGAATTCCCCAGTCAGCCATTAGTTGAAGTCCACAAGTCTTTAAGTTGCAGAAGTTGGACACTCCTACAATATATTATGCTGTGCTACATCAGTTATCTGAGACTAAAATATCAAGAAATTGAAACCAAGACCATAGTATTCCAAGCCATTTTTCTTTCCACAATACTTTATAGTGGTATGATTTAATTTAGGACTATATAATTCTTGAGGAAATCTGTTGATGTACCTATTGTAGATGCAGCAAATGACAGCTTGCCTAGAAGAAATAAAGTGATCAATCAAAAAAAAACAACAGTGAATTTTCATCATGGTATTATGAGGAAGACGAAAATGTCTAACTTTGTTTTTCTGCTACAGTATGTCACCCCAGTGCTTGACTATTTGTTTCCTGAGGCAATTCATTTATACTTTTTCTAAAGAGAGGATGATCATTTATATTCAACTATCTCTGCAGAGAATTGAGAAAAGAAAATCTATCTGCTTCTCCAAAGGTAATTGGAAATATTATCCACATCCCAAGGGACAGGCTTCTTAATAAATACAATTTTCTTCCATCTCTCGATTTCTTCATGCCTTTTATTTATACTGAGAATAGAAATGCTAACCAGCTTTGAGAGATCTAGAGGCACAACTTCTGATATTATTCCTATCTTAAGAACTATAATCATCAGAATGTGTCAGCTACTTCTGTGACTATTTCTAAAATTTATCTCTCTTATTAAAGGAACAATCTGTTGCTTGAACAATATATTGATATTTCAGCACATTTAAGACTTTCAATCTTTAGTCTCCAAGTACATTTCTTCCAGAGGTGGGTTTCAGCAGGTTCTGACCAGTTCTGGAGAACCAGAAGCGGAAATTTTGAGTAGTTCGGAGAACCGATAGTAAAAATTCTCAATGGCCCCGCCCCCATCTATTCTCTGCCTCCCGAGTCCCAGCTGATCGGAAGGAAATGGGGGTTTTGCAGTAACTTTCCTCTGGAGTGGGGAGGGAATGGAGATTTTACAGTATCCTTCCCCTGCTACGCCCATCAAGCCATGCCACGCCCACCAAGCCACACCCACAGAATCGGTAGGAAAATATTTTGAAACCCACCACTGATTTCTTCATATCATGTGATATTGAAGAAATGACTGTCTCAAAAGATGATCACTTTAAAAGATAAGCCAGTTCTCTGAAAACAAAAATTTTGAACATTTTTATTGAAAAGATTGATAGAAATGTTTGATAGAAATAGGTAGAAACTAAGTTTGACATTGTTATTTTAATGTACTCATTTATGCATTCATTTTTTCAATACATAGGCGGTCCTCGACTTACAACTGTTCGCTTAGTGACCATTCAACGTTACAATGGCACTGAAAAAAGTGACTTATGACCATTTTTCACACCTGTGACCATTGCAGCCTCTCCGTGGGCATGTGATCAAAATTCAAATGCTTGGCAACTGTTTCATATTTATGACAGTTGCAGTGTCCCAGGGTCATGTGGTCAACTTTTGCAACCTTCTGACAAGAAAAGTCAACGGGAAAGCCAGATTCATTTAACAACTCTGTTACTAACTTAACCGCTGCAGTGATTCACTTAGAAAAAAACTCACAACAACAGAAATGTTGGGCTCAATCGTGGTCATAGGTCAAGGACTTCCTGAATTAATTTCCCATCTTTCCTTTAACCAGGAGATCGAGGCAACATACATGTTTCCTTCTCCAATTTTTCCTGGCAAGAATGGCTGGTCCAAAAATCACCTCCATGACAGAAGGTGGACTTGAACTGAAATTTCTCCAGTCCTACTTAAGTCAACAGCTTAATTACTGTTTCCTCAAACCACTTGTAATTTGAGATGTAAGCCTTGCATTATAATCACTTAAGAATAGACTTGTCAGAGACTGCTGCCCCACTTGTATAAACACTGTGACAATTGAATAATAGAGAGTTGTCTGATCATCACTGGTATTTCACCATGTAAGTTTCACCAGTAAATTTTCATATACAAAAACTTACCAAGACAAGAATAAAGACTCTGTGGGTTCCAGTTATTGTTAGACCGAAATTCCCTCACTAGCAGCCATGATCCTTTGGAGTAATGGTCATGCAAAGGTCATGTCCATTCTCATATTAGTATGCCATGAAGTTTGTCATCCTGGAATCTCACTGTCTGCAACTGTGACAACATACCTAACAGAGTTAATAAAAGTTCAGGTAACAAGTTTAGGATTACTTTACAGTTCAACGTATTAACGCATTATGCAAATGCAGACAATTCAGTAATCAGGTAAAGTTCACTGTATAAGGCTAGCATTTGGTGTGCTTGGCCCAACTGATGTTGTACCCTACCTCATCTCCATTCCTCTGAACTGTTGGGTGTGTTATTATGATGAGCTGTGCAGCCGAAACAGAAACAGGGAGGATTGTCATCAGTAGGATTGCAGCTTCCCAGTGAGGAGGCAGTACATTCCAGAAAGAGGCACAAGAGGCAAGAGACCGCATGTAGAGCGCATCATTTAATGGGGTGCAAAATTAATTTTTGCAATTTTTTTTCTAAAATATGTGTTTTTACATCAAGAATTCAAATCTGCTGTTATTTTTGCAATTGCACAAACTTTAGCTTGTTATGGTAAATCCACAGTCCTGATGGTCTGGGAAAGAAAAGGTTCAAGGAAGCCACACCCTAGAATCTCTCAAGGTGTATCTGTTACATTAGCAGATTATAGCTTTTGTGTTACAAAGTTCTGTCTATTAAAAGGTAAATGTTTCCTGTCAGTCGTGTCCGACTCTAGGGCACGGTTCTCATCTCCATTTCTTGAACAAGGGAGCCAGTATTCAAAGAGAGTTTCTGTGGTCATGTGGCCAGCATGTCTGTATGCCAGAGATGCATACAATGCTGTTACTTTTCCACTAAAGTGGTACCTATTAATCTACTTTCATTTGCATGCTTTTGAACTGCTAGGTGCGCAGGAGCTGGGGCAAGTAACGAGCTCGCCCTGTTGCTAGAGCTCAGGTCTCGAACTCAGGCTGTCAGCTTTCCAGCTGACAAGCTCAGTGTCTTTAACCACTGAACCATCATGTCCCATCTACTAGGTATAAGCCAATAAAGATCTGGACTTGAATAGATCAGACCAGGGGTGAAATGCTACCGGTTCAGATCGGTTCGGCTGAACCGGTAGCGGCAGCGCATGGTTCGGAGAACCGGTAGCAGCGGCAGCATGAGGCTCCACCCACCCATCTGGATGTCGTTACTTCCTGGTTTTGATAAACAGGAAATGTTGACCCTTTTCTTTCCTACAGTCAGGGGTGGGATTCATACGATTCAGACTGGTTCGGGGGAACCAGTAGCTCCGATGATCAGCTGAGAACAAATTGGTTCACTCTGACAATCAGGCGGGCCTCCCCGCCTCTGCGCTATGCTGACCTTTAATTCCTTTGTTTGAAGCCCAGCAGATCGGCGTGGCAGAGCGGATTGCTGCACCTCAGCTGTTTTACTCACTGGGGCTGCAGTAGAAGGTAAGTTTTAGAAATGATTTCAAACGCACTGCGCGGGTGTGGAGCAAACCGGTTGTTACACCAGTTGAATCCCATCACTGCCTACAGTGGATATCTCCAGATAGTTTGGACTATAGTTCTTATAGCTCCTACAGCCAGTATAATCAAGGGCAGGTATTATGGGATTGTAGTCCAACTATGTCTGTGGCAATTTATTTTATTTCTAATATACAATTTTACAGAGAAGCAATGCATTCTTTATCTGGCCTATCATTAAGCTTCTCTCATCCTGGAATGAAACGCCTCTGAAATCATTTTTGAGAGGAAGCTGCAGAGTCAACAACTACGGTAGTAAGGGCAGAAGTCTTGGTAGGAAATAAAACAGTGCTTCTGAATGGAAGTTGAATGCAGGGGCTGAATTGTTTCGCTGGGCTTTTTCACTTTCATCCATTCATGCGAGATGGATAGCCTCAGGCCTGAAACGGGATGCATTTAACATCTTCTTCTTTTTTTTTCAAATAGGGGAAAGGAGACTTAGTAACTTACAAAGCCAGTGGATTTATCTCATCACCTTTTTGTTAATAATGTACACACACACACACACACACAGAGAAAGAGAGAGAGAGAGAGATTTTCCGATTTCAAGAAACATATACCATGTCTGAAAGTAGTTTGAAACATTCTCACTTCCATCCTTTTAATAGTAATGCTGAATGCCATATAATGGATGACACTAAGATTCATGCCATTAAAACATCTCTCATAAAAGTTCAAGGATGCATGAATAGCCTGTAAAGCCGGCTGTATCAATGCCATAGGGTGATTGTGTTCCATCTAAAAGATAGTGCTTTCTCAGAGAAAAAAAATAATGTTGTCTTATGTAAACTTCAGATAACAAGGAAATTATCTACAAATATTGCAAGAATTTCATTGTCAGATTTTTGTGAACAGGGTTATGAACTTATATTTCTTAATGACACTGTTCTCTATCCTGCAACCTTCCAGATTTTGGGGGGGGACTAGTTATCCCATTATCATCAGTCAACACAGAGAAGCATGTTATCAAAAAGATGCAGAATAAATTACATTAAACATTACACAGAGAAAAGAGGAACTGGACATTGTTTTGTAGGGATGGTCTGCCTATTGGCTGATGGGACATCACTGATGTAGGAAGGAAAGCTTCTTTAAAACCCAATATTGTACCGCTTTATATAAAACCATATCTGTTCAACTTACTGCTGCCTGATTTTCTGGCCAGGTGTGTACTTTTCTAAGTAAAGCACTGAATTGTAGTCCCTTACTTGTAAGAATGCCTCTAGAGCAGTGGTGGGTTTCAAAAAATTTTACTACCGGTTCTGTGGGTATGGCTTGGTGGGCATGGCAGGGGAAGGATACTGTAAAATCCCCATTTCCTCCCGATCAGCTGGGACTTAGGAGGCAGAGAATAGATGGGGGTGGAGCCAGTCAGAATTTTTACTACCGGTTCTCCAAACTACTCAAAATTTCCGCTACCGGTTCTCCAGAACTGGTCAGAACCTGCTGAAACCCACCTCTGCTTTACAGTATACAGTAGATTCAAACCAGTAAGTAATGCTTGAGGTTAGCACATATGTAGAGCTGTTCCATTTCATCTTTATAGCATCCTTTGGATTTAAAGTAGGCTAAGTGATGATGATGATGATGATGATGATGATGATGATGAAATCCATTCAATCATATCCATACTTCTTTGGGTTTTTCTATGCTCTGGCTGGTGTCCAGCCATTGTGTTCTTTGATGGCTTGGTTTCCTTTTACCTCTAACTCTTCCCAACATAATTGCTTTCTCCAGTGGATTCCCCCACATGACATAGTCAAAACAAATGAGACACAGTTTTGTGATTTTTCCTTCCTGGTGTTATGCACTCCAATACTTGCTCACTTTTGCTGTCTAAGGAATATGGAGGAGCCTTCTCCAGAGCCACAGCTTAAATGAGTTGGTTTTCTTCCTATCTTGCTTTTTTAAGATCCAACAACCGTAGGTAGCTACAGGGAACACAATAGAGTGAACCAACCTACATTTGATGTCCTATTATTATTATTATTATTATTATTATTATTATTATTATTATTATTATTATTATTATTATTATTATTATTTATTTGATTTTTATACCACCCTTCTCCCGAAGGACTCAGGGCGGTGTACAGGCAAAAGTAAAAAACAGGCAATACAATGTACAATTTAAAATGCAGATTAAAAAACTTATTTTATAATTGGCCTAAAAAGGTTTAAAATATATAATAAACTAAAACCCCATTTAAAATTATTAATAGAAAATTTAAAATCAATAAAATTTAAGCCAGCCCCGCGCGAATGAAAAGATGTGTCTTCAGTTCGCGACGGAAGGTCCGAAGGTCAGGTATTTGGCGTAAACCCGGGGAAGCCTGCTCCAGAGTGGGAGCCCCACAGAGAAGGACCTCCCCCGGGGGGCCGCCAGCCGACATTGCTTGGCGGACGGCACCCTGAGAAGTCCCTCTCTGTGAGAGCGTACGGGTCGGTGGGAGGCATGCGGTAACAGCAGGCGGTCCCGTAAGTACCCAGGCCCTAAGCCATGGAGCACTTTAAAGGTCGTAACCAAAACCTTAAAGTGCACTCGAAAGGCCACAGGTAGCCAGTGCACTCTGCGCAGGAGCGGAGTTACGTGGGAGCTACGCGTAGCTCCCTCTATCACCCGCACAGCTGCATTCTGGACTAACTGAAGCCTCCGAGTGCACCTCAAGGGGAGCCCCATGTAGAGAGCATTACAATAATCCAAGCGAGAGGTAACGAGCGCATGAGTGACTGTGCACAAGTCCTTGATTTTCCATATTTGGCTCATGTTCATCATTGCTGTCCGACCCACCCAGCACAATCTGTTGTTTTATTTTGGAGTTGCATTCACTGTTTTGAGTGATCTGTGACCCTAGGAATGTGAATTTTCCCATGCATTCTCTCTCTTCACCATCAATTTCTATTTTTATTTTTCCATTCCTTGCATTGGTCATGAACTTGGTCTTTTCCTTGTTCGGAAAGAGACCAAAATTCTCACTTTCTTCTTTGATTTTCTTAACCAGATGTTCTAAGCCTTCTTTGGTTTCTGAGAGGAGAGTTTAGGAGGACGAACCATCTCATAAAACTCAAAGCTGAACAATTATTTCAGGCATAATTCTAGCTTTTGAGGAAAAATCAGAACTCTGCCATTCTGTTTGAAGGCGAGCGCTTTCCGTTTTGCTTTATGTATTCAGCATATTGAAAAACTTTTCTAAAATCTTGAATGGGCATTTAGAAAAGCTAAAATCAAGGGCCTTTTTTGATATATGGGTAATAGCTCAAATGAACTTATTTCTGTTCCCAAAAAGACACTACATGACTAATACATAGCCCTTCTGGATTTATCACTTTAAACATTTCATGTCAAAACAAGTATAAATGATTGGAAGTGTCTGACTAGCATAATTAGAGATGTAAATGACTTCTTGTCAGAAACTGGAGCATTAGACTATGTAATTACTGTACATGAATTACACATGGAATTATTTCAGTTTAAATACTGAAATAATACACAGCACTATTATTATTTGAAAATCTTAACTTCAGCTAGCATTTTTAAAATTATTTTATTTATCAAATCTTGAAACTGCCCAATTCCCCCACAGAGATTGACTATTTTTGTTGAACATTTCTGTTTAAAACAGTTCTTTATTGATTCTTTTTAATAACACCTGGAGGGATGAGTCAATTGTCAATATTTATTCAGCTATCTTTCCTTTATGAGGGTTATTTCTAATTATCTTAACTCCCAAATTATTCTACTGTACATTATCTGAATTTTGGAACTGGAACTGTTAAATTAGCCAATCCTCAAGACTGTTCCAAATTCTGTTACTCTAATATCTCTTCAGATTATATAAATTTTCCAAGTATTGTACATACTCATTAATAAAAATATTGAGGAATGTTTTGATTTTTGCAGTTCTGGTTACCAACAGGTTTTCAAGTTAAAAATCCTCTTTGGCTTCTTGGTAAAGAAATAACTAGAACGTGAATATCTTGAATATATCTATATTCTTGTGGAAAAAATATTCCTCATTTTTTACATTCTTCCTTATTGCAAAAATGAAACAGCCTTTTTTCCTATTTCTAAATATTCATTATTGTCTCTTTAGGTATTTAAATTTGGGCAATTCTACATGGCACAATAAAATGCTGTGATTCAGCGTACAAGCTTGCAGAAAGTGTGCCAGCTTAAAGAAACACTGACTGCATGAGAAGGGGCAGAAGAAAGAGACGGGGTGGGGAAATCACCATTCTTTGGGATCAGAGAATGGACAGCAAAGTACCCATTCTGCACTATTTCTCTCCTTCTCCCATGGGAGAAACGGGGCCGAGCTTCCCCATCTCTCCCTGCTTCTTTTGCTATGGATAGCAGATGAAATGAAAATGGAGAAGGAAGGAAGCAGGTCTTCTGCTATCAGTTCTCCTGTCTGATGGAGTGATCAGTATTTCTCAACCTTGGTTATCTTAAGATGCGTGGACCTCAAGTCCCAGAATTCCCCAGCCAGCATGCCAAATATTCTTAACATACTGCAGTAGTTACTCAGCTCATCAATGCAAGAATGTCTGTGCCACACATAATAACTCTTATGTGGTTGCTCTCTGCCATTAGATGAACTATCACAGTGTTGTCATTTCCGTTTACATGTAGTCCTCATTTAGCAACCACAAATGGGACTGGTAACTCAGTTGCTAAATGATGCAATCACTAAGTGGAAAAATCACATGACCATGACTGTGCTTACAATTTTACTTCAGCTTTCCTTTTTTCCGCACTCCTCCACCCTTTTGAATGCTCACCCAGCCACTGGGATGAATAGCAAGAAGGGAATTAATGTTTGTATTTACATTCATTGAGGAGGAAAGAATTACAACAGGCATACAAAGGGGAATACACATAGAAAGGAATGCTGCACCAGCTGTTTGCCCAGCATGCTCAGGGTTGGCAGCTGCAAGCATACTTGGCAAACAGCTGCTTGTATTCTCTATTGGGTGCCTACTTACTCTCTTGAAACCCTTCCTCTCCAATATCTCCACTCTGCAAGTGGGGAGGGGGAAACAATCTCTTAGGAGAGATTGCTTAAATCAAACTCCCGGCCCGCGGTCCAGATGCGTCATGTGCTGGCCACGCCCACACCCAGATTAGGGAAGGTGGGGGAAGTCCTGATACGTCATGGGACGCTGCCATGACATGAGTTTGATACCCCTGGCCTAAATAGACTGCTTGTTTAAGCTTTCTCTCCATCTGCAGCACAGGCAAAAAAAAAGCGGGGTGGATGAGGGGGGACGGGTCAGGCACAGAAGAGCTTGCTTAAAGAGATCACTTGTTTAAGCAATCTCTCCACTCTGCAAGGAGAGAGAAAAATGGGTCAGGCACAAGACAATGCATATTGACAGACTAATGGTGAACATGTGATTGAAAGGAAGATATGTGAAGGTCATAAATGCATACCTTAGTTGCAAAGTAGTTTGTTTTTTTTTAGCACTGTCATAATGAGACTGTCAATAAGCAAGGTCTACCTGTATTATGATGGTTTACTACTCTTCACATCCACTTAGTAATGGTGTACATGTATTCTGTTTTCAAAGTAATGGTCTTTGTATCTGATGAAGTGGACTACTGTAGTCCACATGATCTTGTGTCATAATAAACATGGCATAATTAAGAAGGCACAAGATTGCTTTTAGAAAAATGGGAAACCCAGAACATCTCATGCATGTCCTCATGTGAACCTATAGACCAATGGTAGTCAACCTGGTCCCTACCGCCCACTAGTGGGAGTTCCAGCTTTCATGGTGGGCGGAAGGGGTTTTGTCCGATACTGAAGCACTTCCTTTTTTTTTAATTTAATTGACTTTTTAAAAAATTGTCATAGCATTATTTAAAAACATTTTCATTAGGTTTTCATAAAATTCCCTGTGACAATTTAAATTTCTGAAAATATACTATTTGTATCGCCCGTGCATAAGTTTAGTTCACGTTACATAAGTAAAACTAAATGGCGCTATAGTGCGACCGCAAACAAAAGAGCCTCGTCCCAGAATAGCTCACGCATCTCCCTCCATACCACCCAGCTGTAACAGATAAGCAGAGCTGGTAGCCGGTGCGGCCCCCTCCCCCGCCAAACCTACTTTATAAATCACCATTACTGTGGAATCGGTGGGCGGTTAGAAAATTTTACTACTAACAGAGATACAAAAGTGGGCAGTAGGTATAAAAAGGTTGACTACCCCTGCTATAGACCAATTAGGAAACCACAATACAGGCAGAATATGTGAAACAAACTGGCTCCAGGATGACAAAGCAATGCAACAGGGCCATATATTTATGCAATTTACGAACTCAATATGCATTAAGGCAAGGGTGAAATCTAAAAATTTTCCCTATTGGTTCTGTGGGCGTGGCTTAATTGGTGGTCGTGGCTTGGTGGTCAGATGACTGGGTGGGCGTGGCCAATAACAATAAATAATAAAAATAATTAATGAAGTATACAAAACAATAAGAGGTACCAAAAACCAACTTTCACACTTTACACACACACAACACAACACAACACAACACAACTGACTCACACAATGTAAAAGCAGCTGCCCTTCACCCAAAATGGCCCCTGCAACAAGCAGGAACCTCACACTTTCACACTTTACACCCACACAACACAACACAACTGACTCACACACACACAAAATGCCACATACAGCTTTGTGAGATTTTGTGTGTTTGTGTAGTTAGAGTGAAACACTACAGAAACACACCAAATCTCAGAAAGCTGGACAAATACTTTATTTTATTTTATTTTATTTTATTGTGGACTTCAAATCCCAGAGTTCCTCAGCCAGCAAAGCAGGAAGTCAAAGCAAGCTTTTTTTTTTCTCCTTCAGTAGCTGAAGAAAGCATAGCATTGTCAGCCCGAAAGAGCAGTAATTATAGATAAGTGAGGAGGGGGAATTGGCTGGGCATGGGTGGGGGCTCTTGTAAGTGGGGGCTGTTAAAAAGTGAGTTTAAAAGCCTGCTAGGATCAGGAAACTCCTCTGGGATCGCCAGAGGAAAAAAAGTTTTAAAGTCAGCTTCTCTGACGATCTCAGCTGAAGTTCCCCCATAGCAGCCCAGAACCTCTTAAAATAATTGTTTTAACATGTAGAAAACATGTTTTTTAAGGTTCTGGTGATGAGGAACTCACTGGGATGGCCAGAGGAGCCTTTTAAAGCCCCCCCCCCCTTTTCCTTTTTTCCCCCTTCGGCTGAAGAGGTTTTTTTTAAAAAAAACTTTTAAAGTGTTCTGATGATCTCTGCTCAGCCCCGCGATCATCAGAGGTGTTTTTTTTACTTTTAAAGGCATGTTTCAGCTGAAGAAAAACTTTTAAAAGTAAAAAAAAAAAACCTCTGCTGATGGTGCGGCTCAGCAGAGGCAGGGGGGCGGGGCCAGGGATTTTTGCTACCGGTCCTCCGAACCAGCAGCTGCCATCGCTACCTAATTGGGCAAGCTGGTGCGAACAGGGAGCATTGCACCCCTGCATTAAGGGAAACTGTTCTGGAAGAAGATGTGCATGGCTTTAAAACTGGATAAAGAAACATCAAGTACCAGTGCTATGCTGATGGCATTGCTCCGATAGCTGAAAATGCAAAGAATTTACATACTCCAGTAATGACAGTTTAGGCAGGAGCACAGTTAAGGAAAGCATGGGACTAAAATTAAACATAAAGCAAACCAAACTAATGGCAACAGGTACAACAACATTGTTAGAATTGATAATGAAGATACTGTATTGAACTGGTAGGCAGCTTCTGCCCTTTTGAGTCAACCATCAACAGTAAACGAACAAGTACTTAAGGAATGTGGCACAGATAGGCAACTTAGGAAGGCCTTGGAGAAGGTATTCATATTAGTGGTGAAATCCAAATTTTTTTATTACTGGTTCTGTGGGCGTGGCTTGGTAGGCATGGTGTGGCTTCATGGTGTGGCTTGGTGGGCGTGGCAGGAGAAGGATACTGCAAAATCTTCATTCCCACTCCACTCCAGGGGAAGGATACTGCAAAATTTCCATTCCCACCCCACTCTGGGGCCAGCCAGAGGTGGTATTTGCTGGTTCTCCGAATTACTCAAAATTTCCGCTACCGGTTCTCCAAAACCTGTCAGAACCTGCTGGATTTCATCCCTGATTCAGATGCTTTGATGACCTACAAAGGTTGAATAATGCAAGCAATGGTATTCCCTGTGACATTCTATGGAAGGGAAAGTTGGAAATGCCTGGTAGAGATTGACACTTGTGCATTTTTGTGTTAGAGAAGACTTCAAAAAATACCATGGACAGCCAAGAAAACAAACAAATGGATCTTCAGACAAATCACCTGACAGTTCTCACTCAAGGTAAAAATGATCAAGCTTGAATGATCATACTTTGGACACTTTTAGGCAAAGACCAAACTCTCTGGAGCAGGTGCTAAGGTTAGGAAGGATGGAATGAAAGAGAAGATGACCAGCACCAATGTGGATGGACTCCATTACAGTGGTGGTAGGTGCACCATTGGAAGACTTGAAGGACTAGGTTAGGGATAGATGGAGAGCATTTATGTGATTGCTAAGGCTACACCAACTTGATAGCACATAACAATAAATAAAAAATGAAGCTAGCATTCAATTTAAAGGACCTGCTTCATCTGCTGGAGCTCGGGAGTCAGAAAGAAACTGAGGCAAAGGTCTCTTCTATTGGGGAAATTGATAGTTTACAGCCCCTCCAGATCCCCTGCAACTTCTGATGGAGGACTTTGATTACATTTTAGCTGAGGTGGAAATAAATTGTGGGACTACAGATTCCTGAAACTGCTTATGAACTGGTTCAGAGCAGGGGTGAAATCCAGCAGGTTCTGACAGGTTCTAGAGAACCGGTAGCGGAAATTTTGAGCAGTTCGGAGAACCGGTAGTGGAAATTTTGAGTAGTTTAGAGAACCGGCAAATACCACCTCTGGCTGGCCCCAGAGTGGGATGGGAATGGAGATTTTGCAATATCCTTCCCCTAGAAGTGGGGAGGGCATGGGGATTTTGCAGTATCCTTCTCCTGCCAAACCCACCAAGCTACACCACGCCCACCAAGCTACGTCTACAGAACCGGTAATGAAAAAATTTGGATTTCACCACTGGTTCAGAGCCCTTGTGTGGATATTTCTGGAAGGCTAAAATAGAGTACATAACGGAGTACATAACATTTTCCTTTCAAGGCAGAAGCAAGGCAGAATTCATTTCTGGAACTTATAACTTAATATCACTGCATATATTTTGTTTCCTATCTCTTCATCCACTCAATTCCCCATCAGCAACCAATAATGTGGAGTTGAAATGTCGATGTAACGGATCTTATTTCAGGGCTAGAAGTAAGAGAAGAATCTACACAAAAAGACTGGCTTTATCACCCTTCATTGATGGGTGGGTGATGCTAGTAAATTACTAGTGAAGAAATGGCAATCTTAAATTCAGGACAACAACCTAGGGAGGAAAAATGTAAGCCAACATGATCAATAAAAACTGTCCTTCTATATTGTTGCTATCCATCTTTATTCCCATGGAAAGCATACCCAGAAAAGGGCTTTCGTGAAAAATATAAATATATGTGTAGATTCAAATAAGATTCCTCTTGAAACAAGAGTAATGGAATAACCTAGAATTATTTGCAATGTTACAAAGGAAAGAAGTCTTGAATGTTGATCTAGCTTAAATGCAGTCAGTCCCCAGGCTTTGCCCAAATGGCATAATCTAAACGAGAGAGAGGTCAAAGAAAGATTAGCGAGCTGAAAGGCAAGCATGAGTTAAGCTGAAGGTTTAGCAAAATAAGATCCATTACAAATTATATTCCCAAGGAAAATATTTACAATTATTTATAAATGTAATGAATGTATTGATGTGGAAATTGTATTAGTTGAATAAACAAGTAATAAATATTGCAAAAGAACTTTTGTGTACCAAGTGTGTTAGACATCAATTCCCATAGTTTCAATGAAACACATGTCCTGAAACCAAAAATAGGAAAATTTTAGATGAAGAACAAATAGTAATAGCCAAGCATAAATCCTATCAATTGCATCATTATTTTTATAGACTCAACCTGGATAATTCAATAGAGCTGTTGTATAAAAAGATTAAATCACCTTACAGAAAACCCTACGTCGGTATTTTGTCCAGCTGAAATAGATTTGATTTATCATAAACAAATGTAACATAATAATCTTGAATAAGCTTTTAAGAATTCAGTGCACACCCATTGGTATCCAGGCACTAAAAGGAAGGACATTCTTCCCCTGCTAAGTCAGCTGGTTGAATTATCTGCATTCATCATTTCTGCTTTGAAAGAGTATTTTGATTCATTAGATCAACTGTCATTCTAGTTAGCTTGCCTTCCAGGTATGTTCACTGGGGCCTGCCCAGGATATAATTTCATTGCTTTAAAGGGTGTAACATCAGAGGGGGACTAATAGAAAAAATATAATCCATTTCCAGTGGGTGTGCCTATTCCCCGTTTGTCTTCTGACCCATTCTTGTGTCCATCAGAATGTATTTTGAAAGTCTAAACACTGAAACTTTTCAAACCCCAATGATAAACCAGAATTTCTGGTCTGATGGGAAAGTGAGAAAGTTTATATAATAGATCCATATATCACTAAAGGATTGATTCAGCTATTACCCTGTCGCGCAGAAAGTGTTGAAAGATTTTTCCTCAGGTTGCATTTCACACAGGAGCTATCACTGGTTTTTGTTTCGCTGTGAGCAAATATTATAGATCTAACAAGATAAAAATTCCCCTTTGGGATTCAACTCATTCCAAGTGTTGAACCAGTGACCTGAAAGTTCTTAGATAGAAATCCCATCTATGAGCCATTATTTGCCTAAGATGGAAATTGTATCTTAGATAGCTATTTGGCACCAACAACCCAAAGTACTGTTTATTCTTTCAGATTAGCTCTGTTCTTTAGCATGACCAACTGGGAGATCTGCTCTTTCTATGTATGCTCAACCTTTGTCTCTGAATCTACATTTCAGATAATAGCCAATGGTGCCACTACATGACTATAACTTAGTGTAAATGGAGCTATTTGGACGGTGCTGCTGAATGGATGCTTCACTCTGGAAGTTATCCTTGTTGATGTAATGATGTGGATACTCAGCATGGTTCAAAAAAAGAACTACAGGATCTTTTCCAATCATAGGAGCTACATGGGTTGGACAATTACTCCATGGGAAAATGCACACAGCCCATCTGCTTCAATGTCCTTTGATACTTCATAACTACTACTGAGGCGACCTCTCTTTTTTCTCATTATGCTCAAATGTGAAAGCCCATAATTTCATATGATTTCATAATTAAAACAGTTAATTTTAGCAGCAATTCCTCTCCATCCCCTAGTGTAACTAGTCAATTAGATTCTTGGCGAGGAAATCACCTTGAGTAAAAACAAAACAGAAATTGTAGTGCTGTATTTATAGATATCCCGTGGGGACACCGATTGAGAAATTGCTCAGTATGACCCACAGGGTTGTATACACAGAAAATGAGAATCGTTCTGTTTGAGAAATAGGGCTACAAGTTACACAAATTACTTATCTGAAAGCTCAGAAAGAAAATATTACCATAGCAGAAACAAATCCTTATATTATACTGTCATGCATAGAATAATTCTCTTGGCTGAGAATTTGTAACCAAGGTGGTCTCCTTTTTCTCCTTCTCCTTCTCCTTTCCTCCTCCTCCTCCTCCTCTACATTTTTGCAGTTCAGAGGATCTCTCCAAGCAGGCTGATGTTTCTTTCTTGTTATAGGTGGCTCCTCAAGAAAATGGAGTTGCCATCATTATATGGCTCAAAAACTGATTGAATGAAATTATTTTCTTAGATGCTGAGGCAATAATGGTAGGATAGCCCCATTGGATATTGTTCATGGGTCTAAAACAAAAAGGGGATTATGTATTTTTTGAACATTTGGATTTAAAATTCATTTTTCAATATCCATACAATATAAACATTACAAATATAAAAAACAAGCATCAGATCAACTAGGGGAGTTATAGCATTTGTTTAACCTCAACCAGAATCAACCTGATGTATCTTTTTGAGGATAGGGGCTATTGCAAAAAAATTAAGAATCTTCCTCTTAATAATAAATAGCAATAATAATAAATAGACAATGGGCTAAAAATAAAAGGCCGTAATAGCTCAGGCTGTTAGAAGCCTGTTATTAGAACACAGCAGCCTGCAATTACTGCAGGTTCAAGCCCGGCCCAAGGTTGACTCAGCCTTCCATCCTTTATAAGGTAGGTAAAATGAGGACCCAGATTGTTGGGGGTGGCAATAAGTTGACTTTGTAAATATACAAATAGAATGAGACTATTGCCTTATACACTGTAAGCCGCCCTGAGTCTTCGGAGAAGGGCGGGATATAAATGTAAATAAATTTAAAAAAACCATATAAGAACAGATGGGGCTTCCTAAGGACATTATCCTATATATAATACAGATCTATTACTGAGATCGGTGATCTAGAAACAGCATAAATGAATACTACCCAGTTTATGCCTGAATGGCAAATTCCACAGACAGAAGAATCATACATTCCGCAACTTTATGTTGCAACCAATGAAACTGACTAAAATTAAATGGTATAATTGCTGTTATGTCTAGAGAAATAATGGAAGAAATGCATTGCAGTATAAAACCACTTATTTTTATTTCCAAGCCAACAAGATTTACAAGAATCCTGTAAAAGGAACATCAGATGGAGAGATACTATTTAGGCTTCCTGCATTACTAAACTCAAATAATGCCTCACAAATATATAAAAGATTTGTCTGACACAAATCTGCAATCTCTCAAAATATACATCTAAACGCTATTCCATATGTTTCAACTTTCTGCAGCATGAAGATGCTCCATAGACTTCTTATACAGAACATCTCCAAATGTTGCCTCCATGTCTTTGTATACCAATGTATACCAATCACTGCATCTCTAATGATCCATCTGTTAAACTACTGAAGTTCGCAAATGACACAACAGTAATTGGTCTCATTCAAGACAATGATGAATCCGCATACAGACGGGAGGTTCAACAACTAGCCTCGTGATGCGACCGGAACAATCTGGAACTGAACACACTCAAAACTGTGTTCAGTATGGAAGAAATCCTTCCATACTCTCACAATACTAGACACCATAGTATCAACAGTAAAAACCTTCAAATTTCTAGGTTCTATCATATCGTAAGATCTAAAATGGACAGCTAACATCAAAAAGTCATCAAAAAAACACAACAAAGAACGTTCTTTCTGCGCCAACTCAGAAAACTCAAACTGCCCAAGGAGCTACTGATCCAGTTCTACAGAGGAATTATTGAGTCTGTCATCTGCACCTCTATAACTGTCTGGTTTGGTTCTGCAACCCAACAAGTCAAATACAGAATTCAGAGGATAATTAGAACTGCAGAAAAAACAATTACTACCAACCTGCCTTCCACTGAGAACCTGTATACTGCACGAGTCAAAAAGAGGGCTGTGAAAATATTTACAGACCCCTCACATCCTGGACATAAACTGTTTCAACTCCTACCCTCAAAACGATGCTATAGAGCACTGCACACCAGAACAACTAGACACAAGAACATTTTTCCCCGAACGCCATCACTCTGCTAAACAAATAATTCCCTCAACACTGTCAAACTATTTACTAAATCTGCACTATTATTAATCTTCTCATCATTCCCATCACCCATCTCCTTCCACTTATGACTGTATGACTGTAACTTTGTTGCCTGTATCCTTACAATTGATATTGATATTGATTGTTTCCTGATTGCTTATTTGTACCCTATGACTATCATTAAATGTTGCATCATTAAGTGTTAAATTTGTACTCTATGACTATTATTAAGTATTGTAAGTGTTGTACCTTGATGAATAGAATAGAATAGATCTATTCTATTCTATTCTATTCTATTCTATTCTATTCTATTCTATTCTATTCTATTCTATTCTATTCTATTCTATTCTAACGTTGTCTTCATCTCACTTCCAACCCCCAGCTAAGACAACCTAGTTAGCTTAGATGTTTCAAGTGATGTCTTCCCTCTTAACCTGGGGCAAGACTTCCTAAGAGGATAATTTCGGTGCCCAAAGAACATGACAGTCTAGATCAACCATCTAGTTGGGTCCAGTTGGCCAGCAGGCCTGTTGTGGGACTGTCCTTTACTTTCAGATTTCTGAGCTTTGTAGCTATGATGTTGCTTTGGATGCAAGGCAGAACATAACCCTGTCTTCCAAAACTGCTTTATTTGCTGTTTCTAAAAAAAAATATTAAGTTATCGGTCTATAGAGTTGGAGTAAGAATATCCAAAATACTTTGCAACTTAATTTTGGCTCTTCAATGATTTATTTAGCAGCTGCATCTGGGATACACAAATCCAGGTGACCACTACATGGTAGCCAAAAGAGACAGAACGTATTCATTCTTTGCTACCAATTAATCATTGATAGATTATCGATGTAATGAAATGTGTGGATATCCTTGAGAAAGTAGGGGAAGAGATGCTGCCTAGGACACAATAGGACAAGAAAGACAGGACCCCTCAGTGGCTTAACAGTCAGAAACTTAGTAAGAAATTGCTGTAATAGTTCAAGCCATTAAAAGTGGCAGCAGGAAGTTTGTACTTTCAGACGTGCAAGATTCTGTTAATGTATCCTTAAAATAAAGTTGAGTTACAGTAGTTCATCTAGTTATGTTTCCTGTCTGGTTTATCTGGGACAGCTGACAGGTATTGATAAGCAGGGGTGAAATGTAAAATTTGCTACTACCGGTTCTGTGGATGTGGCTTGGTGGGGGGGAGAAGTAATGTGACTAGGTGGGCATGGCCAACTTTTTTTTTCTTTTAAAAGCATTTTTTCACAACCTCTTTGGCCGAAGAGGTTGTAAAAAAACGCTTTTAAAAGGTTCTGGCAATCAGCCAACTTAGTTGGGATCGCCAGAGGAGCCTTTTAAAAGCTTTTTTTTTTACAACCTCTTCAGCTGAAGAGGTTGTAGAAAAAATGCTTTTAAAGGGTTCTGACGATTCCAGCTGAGCCGCGCGATCATCAGAGGTTTTTTTTAACTTTTAAAAACATTTTTTCGGCCGAAGAAAAATGCTTTTGAAAGGAGAAAAAAAACCTCTGCTGATCGCATAGATTTTTGCTATCGGTTCTCTGAACCACCCGCCGCCATTGCTACCGGATCGGGTAATCTGGTCCAAACTGGGAGCATTTCACCCCTGCTGATAAGCCTTTTTCTAATTGAAAGATTTACAAAAAAATCTGACTGGGCAGATTGCTTGGAACACACAAGCATCAACCCGTATATGTTCACATGGTAATCGATTTTCAATCAAAGAAATCACAGTCACTGCCTTTTTTGTCTTGCACAGTATTGTAGGATCAGAAGTACAACAGAGACCCATTTTGGATGCACATTAAGGATATGCATTAATGATTCTGACTGGCTCAAGGTTGACACAGGCTTCCATCCCTCTGAGATGAGTAAAATTGCGAACTCTGTAATTCGTTTAGAGAGGGCTGCAAAACACTGTGAAGCAATATATAAGTGTAAGTGCTGTTGCTATTGATACATGCAATGTGAGCAAAATGATTTATGCCAACATGATTTTCTAGCGGTTCACATGGCAAAATAGTTATGTGGATGAGATGCGTAAGCCTTTTGCCCCATCTTTTTTTAACCTCCATTTTTTTAAAGATCAAAGATCAAACTAGTTAGAAACAGCACCTCGCTAAAGACATGGCTATGCAAAAGTACTGCACTTCCAAATGCCTCCAAAAGAGAGGTAGGGCTTTGTGTTTCTAATGGAACTCTTTGCTTCTCTTCCACCCACACCTTCCCTATTCACTTCCTCTGAACACACTTCTTATAGTGAATAGGTAGGTGTCTTAGATACCTGCTAAACATTCCAGGACAGGTAGTCCTTGACTTACGACCATAACTGAGCTCAGAATTTCTGTTGCTAAGTGAGACACTAGTTAAGTGAATTTTGCTCCATCTATGACCTTTCTTGCCACAGCTGTTAAGTAAATCACTGCAGTTCAGGGGTGAAATGTAAAATTTGTTACTAGCGGTTCTGTGGGTGTGGCTTGGTGGTGGTGGGGGTAATGTGACTGGGTGGGCGTGGCCAATTTTTTAAAAAAATATTAAAAGCATTTTTTCTACAACCTTTTTGGCCGAAGAGCTTGTAGAAAAAATGCTTTTAAAGGGTTCTGGCAATCCCAGTTGAGCCGTGTGATCATCACAGGCTTTTTTTTTTTTTTACTTTTAAAAGCATGTTTTCAGCTGAAGAAAACATTCTTTTAAAAGTAAAAAAAACAACCCTCTGATGATCATGTGGCTCAGCTGGGCATGTGCAGTGGGGCAGGGATTTTTGCTACCGGTTCTCCGAACTACCAGCCGCCATCACTATCAGATCGGGCAGTCCTGTCCGAAACGAGAGCATTTCACCCCTGCTGCAGTTGTTTAGTAAGACAGTTGTTAAGTGAATCTGGCTTCACTATTAACTTTACTTGTCAGAAGATCACAAAAAGTCGGGACACTGACATCAGGACACTGCAAGCGTCATAAATATGAGTCAATTTTCAAGCGTCTGGATTTTGATCATGTGACCACGGGGAGGCTGCAGAAGTATGAAAAACGGTTATAAGAAGTATGAAAAACGGTTATAAGTTACTTTTTTCAGTGCCATTGTAACTTCAAACAGTCACTAAATGACCAGCTATAAGTCAAGGACTACCTGTCCTTGTAATAAAAGGACAGGTAGTCCTTGACTTAAAAATAAAATAAAATATTACAAGGACCTGCCCTTTGAGATGGACTAGAATCTAGATCAAGAAACAGATTCCAGCAATGCTATGACATTGTTATAAGGTATATTAACCAAATTTTGAAAGTTTGTCCAAAATCTTCTCTGGCCCTTTTTAAGGACAATAAGGTTACGGTGGAGCTGTTCTGAGTTTCTTTATTATATTTTCTAATTCTCAAATACTGTGTAACCCTCTTATCTCCTTCTCAAGGCCGGTACTCAATTTGTCTCTATAAGATGACAGGCATTTTGACATTTGCTCAGAACTTATCGTTCCATATTTTCTTTCCAGAATGCAAGAAATATGTACCTGTTTGTATACAGAGATAGACAATTTATCCACAATAATGCATTGGAAACAAAAAACAGCTTTTTCATAGCCGGCCTTAAGTCAATCTTGTTCTATACAGGCGAAAGAGAAGAAGTGTCCTCTTCTATCAAATAAAGAGTTATTTCTTTTACACGATATGAGTGATTGTGGGGAGGCAGTGGAAACAGTGGAAGAAAACAGAGACATAAACAATCAAGAGACTGCAGTGGCCAAGTCAGCTGACAGCTTATCTCAAAAATAACACTTCAGCTCAGGTGATGAGAAATTTGGGAAGAAGCATTTTAAGGTATTCAAAGAGACTCTGCCTTAATTAACTCACAATAAGCAAGGCTGGAAAAATTCTTATTACAATTTTATTTGGGTATAGACAGGCCTCAACTTACAACCAATTGCTTAGCAACCGTTCACAGTTATGAGAGACCTCAAAAAGCTACTTATGACCCAGACCCAAAGTTCCAATGCCCAGCCCTCTCCAAAGTCATGTGAGTGAATTTTGAGTGCTTGGCAAACGACACACATTTATGGCCGTTTTTGACATCCCGTAGTCACATGACTGTGATTAACAATGTTTTTGCCTGAAACCAGTGCTTGCTTGGTATATACCTCATGGCAAACAAGGGGTTTGCTTAATGACCACAGCATTTGCTTAACAACTGCAGCATTCAAATAACAAACACTGCAAAAATGTTTATAAAATTGGGTATAGTCACGGGGTGATCTGCTTTACATCCATAGCAACTTTTGACTAAAATTGCAGGATCAATAATGGTTGTAAGTCGAGGTCTACCAGTAACGCATTCAAGGTACCTTACGGGTACTCCTCAACTTACGACCACAATGGAGCCCAAACTTTCTGTTATTAAGTGAGACATTCGTTAAGTGAGTTTTGTGCCATTTGACCTTTCTTGCCACAGTTGTTAAGTGAATCACTATAGTTGATTCATTAGTAACCCGACTGTTAAGTGAATCTGGCTTCCCCATTGACTTTGCTTGTCAAAAGGTTGCAAAAGATGATCATGTGACCCTGGGACACAGCAACGGTCCTAAATATGAGCCAGTTGCCAAGCATCTGAATTTTGATCACGTGATCATGGAGATGCTCGTAACTGTGAAAAACGGTCATAAGTCACTTTTTTTCAGAACCATTGTAATTTCAGTCACTAAACGAACTTTGTAAATAGGAGGCAGATCTGTATTTCAAAAAAAGCTTCATCTGTTGTTACAATCTATATAGGAATGTCAGTCGGATGATTATTCAGAAAGGGATGTTGAATGGCTCGTGATCCTGGAATTCCAGTTAATATTTTTAAAACAGAGGTGCCCACTTATAAGTGTGAAAATTACCCTTAAGTGCTAAGTGCAGCTGCATACAAAGGGATGTGAAGAGGAGTAGGCAGTGTGGGAGTGAAGAAAAGCTGAGATGATTAGGAAAGAGGGAAGGAAGGGATTATATTTAAAAAACAAAATTAGCAAGGGGGGAGAGGGAAGCTGCAGCAGGAGTTGGGGAAGCCAGCTAGAAGTGCATAAAATAGGCTTCTGAGGGAGCCCAGCTCTTCAAGCACAAGGGAGACCATGTTGATTTCCCTCAGCCTCAGGGAAAAGGTGTCAAACTAATAAGGTGTTACGCTGATCAAATTAAGTACTCTTGAGAGTTAGAGGGCAAAAGAAGAAGTCACACAGTTGAGACTACCTTCTCCAGAAAGATTAAATAACTTTCTATGTGTCTTTCTTTTTCTTTGATAATGTATTTTTAATCTTTGTGGTTTTTTCCTGGTGGTTTTTTTTTTGGTCATTATTTTAAAAAGCAATAAAATAAAAAAATAATATAAATAATTAAACTGTTCTGACAAAAAGTCTCAGATAATTTTCTCCTTGAGTCCATAATCCAAGCCAAGCCAAAGTAATTTAGCAGCCAGCCAGCAGGCTGCAGGGCTGTTTAGGGCTGTTATCCTGGGTCTCAGGTAACTGGCTTCCTAGGGCGAAAGGCATATACTACTTCAAGGAACTTCCTTGGAGTTAGTTGTAGAAAGTCAGCACCCACCCACCCTCCTAGAGAATGAAATATTTTGGGGAATATTAAAAAGGCAGGATATAATATTTCCCCTAAAGGAGAAATGGGGGGAAATCTTAAGGACCAGCACCAGTCTCCCTGCCCCAAGAAGAAACTGAGGAAGTCAGCTTTTAGAAATGCAGACTTGGTAATCCATTCAGAAAGACTGGGTCAATCAAAAACTCCAGATAAGCGATTAGGCAAGACAAGATTAGCTCAGACAAACACCTAGGATCTGCATTTCACCTTTTGCCTATAGAGCCAGCCATGACCCCTACATGACCACTACAGAGGTGGGTTTCAGCAGGTTCTGACCAGTTCTGGAGAACTGGTAGTGGAAATTTTGAGTAGTTTGGAGAACCTGTAAATACCACCTCTGACTGGCCCCGCCCCCATCTATTCTCTGCCTCCCAATTCCCAGCTGATCAGGAGGAAATGGGGATTTTTGCAGTATCCTTCCCCTGAAATAGGGAGGGAATGGAAATTTTACAGTATCCTTCCCCTGCCATGCCCACCAAGCCATGCCACACCCACCAAGCCACACCCACAGAACCGGTAGTAAAAAAATTTGAAACGCACCGCTGGACCCCTAACTTAGATATCGAAAAGGTATAAAAATCCACTGTACTCTCAGGTCTATTCTGTCAGCTGTCCCAGAACTGCACACTGTGTGTGTTGGTTCTATTTACCAATAAACAGAATCTTTCTTTCCAATCAGCCTCCATTTTATTCCCGGCTTGGAATGGACCTGAATTTTTCTTCCAACATAGTATACACCAAGAGGTCAAGGGGTCAGAAAAGAGAGTATTTCCTGGAGACCAGTGAAGGAGGGCAAGAGTTTTGCAGCTATTTAATTGTCAGTAAGGACTAGCAACATAGGAGTGGCAAATCATCTTGCTGATGGATTATACTGTAGCAACCAAATACGGTACAGCATGCCAGCAGTAAAAGACACAGCTCAGAGGGATGATAGCTGAGCTCATCACAATAATGACATAATAAATAGGGTGGTGTAAGTCCTTTAAAAAGTTCCTTGAGAAGGCGCAGAACCACATGCAAAGACAGCAGAGAGATGTTTTCAAAGTGGCTTCAGAAGTCTAGAAAAGGAAGCTGCTGTTTCAGCAGTGTGAAAAAAGATGCTATGTATATGTATTTGCATACTTTGCTAAGCATTTCTTTCAAAGGATTTTGCGCAGCCACAATAACAAGCAAACATTAACGTACCAAATTCCAAGAGGAATCTGATCATTGATGTTCAGCCTATGGATTGTGCCCTTAAATATTTTTTAAATAAAGTGTTCCTAGAAACATGTATTAGTTTCCTAACTTGGGAAAAGTTCTTTGACTGAAGAGAACAACATTTGACTGACTTCTGGCTCTCAATCCTCTCTAAACAATGTCAGTGGGAGTTGAGCCAGATACTTTTAATGGAAGCATGACCAAGCTATTTGAACCTCTTTTCTTTGCAATCAAATATTAAATGAATTGGCTTAAGGTTAAAAGTTAAACCATATGAATATCTAGAGCAGTGGTAGTCAACCTGGTCCCTACCGCCCACTTGTGGGTGTTCCAGCTTTCATGGTGAGCAGTAGGGGTTTTGTCCGATACTGAAGCACTTTCCTTTTTTTTAATTTAATTGACTTTTTAAAAAAAATTCATAGCATTATTTAAAAACATTTTCATTAGGTTTTCATAAAATTCTCTGTGACAATTTAAATTTCTGAAAATATACTATTTGTATCGCCCGCGCATAAGTTTAGTTCACATTACGTAAGTGAACTAAATAGCGCTATAGTGCAACCGCAAACAAAAGAGCCTTATCCCAGAATAGCTCGCGCATCTCCCCCACACCACCCAGTTGTAACAGACAAGCAGAGCTGGTAGCCGGTGCCCCCCCCAAACCCAATCCATGATGCGCGAGAGGCAGACGACGATACACGGCGCATTACTGTGGAACCGGTGGGCGGTTAGAAAATGTTACTACTAATAGAGATACAAAAGTGGGCGGTAGATATAAAAAGGTTGACTATCCCTGAACTAGGCAAAAGGGGCTGAAACTTTTTTTTAAGTCCAGAGAAAAGGCAACATTCAGAAATGACCCAGGCAAATGTTGCCCTGATTCACTGCAGTATAAGAAGGAGAAGTACAATCAAACTTGCAAGATTCTGTATATTACAGCGAATATCAATAAAAGCAGTTTTAGCCTTCCTTTGGAATTGGATTCTTAAGCTGGTCTATCTAATCGGGCTGAAAGCAAAAGCTTGATCAGAATAAAGTGCCTTTTTGTATAATCTCACTGTTTTGAACATGGAGCCAAAGCAGTCTAACTACTGTGTTTCCCCGAAAATAAGACCTTGTCTTATATTTTTCTGAACCCTGAAATAAGCGCTTGGCCTGATTGCCATGAGCTCAAAAGCCCAATTGGTTTTATTATCAGGGGATGTCTTATTTTGGGGGAAATAGGGTAGCGGTTCCTCACTAATATTTTGTTCTGCATCTCACCTGCTACCCAACCCTTTTGTCATGGATTGTGTTTTTCTGTGTTGCATTACTGACTTATTGGCTTTTATGAACCTTGGGCGTATTCTTCATGGCTGAGTAAAAGTGCTATCTACCCATCCTTGGGCCACAAGAAAAGCATATGTAGTACCATCTTTATTGCGAAACTGGGCCTTCTGCCGTGGATCTAGGACAACTCACCGCAGCCAACTCGCTGTGGCCAACTCGCTGTAGGACAATCCCTGCGGGAACAAGAGTTACACTAATATCAAAGAAATGGTGCAATAGAATCATTAAAGAAAGGATGCCAATGGAGGGAGAAAATGAAATGTGAGTGGCAAAAATATTTTCTAATTATTTAAAATAATTAAATTGAACTATTGAATTATCCCGGGGTGAGTTGTCCCACAATGAATAGGCTGTAACCGTAGAGTCAATAAAGTATAGCAGATTCCATCCATAGAGGGAAAAAAGTGGTTACAAGGTCATGTTTGTGCCATGGTTAGGGCAAATAATGAAGAGTCTTCAGCGGCAATTAAGTAAACACTCAACATTCTATAGAGGTATAGCATTCCATAGAAGATGGACAGAATATCCAAGCAGCTGCTCATATACTGACTCATCATGCCAACCCCGTGCTTAACCATGCTGAGAAAAATACAGGTATCCTCCCAAATCTGATATTCTAAGCATCTGTTGAAATTACAGCTTCCAGAATTACAGCTAATGAGTCTGATTAACCTGATTTGGTCATGAGGTTCAATTTAATTGAAGGAGGTTTCCCTATTACAATATTTAGTATATTGTAATAGCTTGGATGGGAAAGTTCCTAGGTATGATATAATGCAATCAATTAATCTGATTCCCCAGTATTATTAGATGATCCTCTTCCAATATGGAAAGAACATTATTATTATTATTTTAAAAAACAACCGCTGACGCTTTTAAGAGTAGTTGTAAACCTCTCATCGCACTGAAAGAACAAAATGAAACTATTAATAATAATAAAAAAGAAACTTGTAAATGTTACTATGAATAACTTTTCAAATTAATTATATACAAGATGTGCTTGATATTTAGAATCTTGAATTCAAGGCTATCCATCACACAGTTGCTGAGATATGTTAACTGTAATTAAAGCATTGAGGTGGGAGGAAATTTTTCTCCTTTACTTGGCTAATTAAAAATAGCACTGAGGTTGTGGGGGGGCAAGGCTCTGTAGAGAAGCTTTGTATTCTATTTGCAATTATAACTGATTTTCTGCTTCAGCCCTTTCAGCTTTACTAGGTGAGAAATTCATGTGCTGAACCTTAGGGTTAGGGCTGAAAATATATGTTCAAATTACCATCCATAGGTAACTGCTTTCATGAATGTTAAAGGACATACCTACTCACTAACATGTAATCAAATATCAGGGATGGTTAAAGCAAAGTGCTGCAGGATTTTTTTTAAGACTGCAGGGGAACTATGTCAAATATATTCTTCAAGCCCACAATGCATTTGGGTGAGTGGGAAGGAGGAACATCTAGCTTTAGTTTTGCATTAGAAGTGAAAATATTTTTAAATGCCACTGAAAGGTATTACTGTTCTACAAGGTGAGGCAAGCATGGCATGAGCCTGATTTTTCATGGCCTGCTCCTTAAACCTAACATAATATGGACCTAAAGGTGGACTTCAAAAATTTTAGCAAGGGGTTCTCTTCTTGGTTGCTGCGTAGGTGTGGCCATGATAGGTGTGGCTAGTTGGCCTCCCACAGTGGGGGAGGGCAGCGTTTTTGCCCTCCCTGGGCTCCAGAGGCATTTCTCAAGCCACCGGGAGGGCAAAAATGGCCTCCCAGGCTCTGGAGAACTTCCCAAACTTCCGGTAGGCTTGTTTTTCACCCTCCCTGAGCCTCCGTGCACGCCCTGAACTTACCTGCATCCAAAACAGGTGGGGACTCCTGGGAGGAAAGGGCAGGGGTGGGAGAGGCCAGTCAGGAGTGGGATTTGGGGGTTCTCCAAACTGCACAGAATCTTAGCTAGAGGTTCTCCCAAACTCCTGCGAACCCTCAGCAGCCCACCCCTGTATGGACCCTAGGAACATCTGGATAAATAAATTAAGAAACTGATCTAGAATATGACTCTCTGGTTTTAATAACTGCCTGGATAGGGTACCTCTTATAGATCTATTATCTGAAATACGAACATTTAGAGATTGTACTTTTTAATATAATTCTGATTAATTAAAACCTCATTTTTATTGCATGAGTACATATATCTTTCTCTCACTCTTGTCTGGTCTGCACTCTTATTCTCTGCTATATTTTCATCATTAGTTCTCAAGATATTTTACAACTTGAAGCAGAGTAGAAAACGAGTAAACTCTTTCCCACTCCAATCAACATACATAGACGCCAAGCCAGGCAAATGGCTTAGGTATACTGATTTGCTTTTAAATAAAATTTGTATTCTAAAATGTCAGCAATCAGATCTGGCAATTATCAAGAGTGAGGCCCTCGGGAACCTTGGTACTTCCAAGTCAAAAATTCAGGATTCTAGACCTAGTTCATCGGAACTGTATTCTGGAAGAGAAATTAAAAGGAACTATACAAGAAAAAGAGTTTCTTGCCTTAATCTGTGTTGCTATGAAATGCTTATCAAACCTGTTTCTGTTGAATTGTAACCCATATTTTCAAGTTCTACAAAGCTACAAATGTTGACTTTTTAAAAGTAAAAGTAAAGTAAAAAATAAAATGTGATTACAACTTCACTGAAAGGATATTATTACGTGTATAGTAATACAATTCCCATTGATAACAAGGAAAAGTTGTTTTGCCATTTTATACATGAAAAATGGTGCATTTTTTACTTTAAGTTCTTTTTTTTTCTACCCCTCTCCAAACTTCTGAATCATATGAAAAATCCATGGCAACATTTTGACATTCCAGTCATTCTCTTACAATACCGTCACAACAGGAAAAAGAGTTGTCAGAAGTTCTTAATAATTGAGGAATAGAAAAAGAAGCATCTCCTCATCCATACTTAAAATCATTTTTTCTCTTTATTTTTAATGGACGGTTGGAAGAAAACACAAAGGTTTTAACAAGCAACCATATTGCATTAAAATAGGCAAAGATATTACAGCAAGAACAAAGGAGGAAGAGAGAAAACAGCAGAGTTCTCAAGGAACCACAAAAAAATAAAGAACAGTTTTGATGTAAAATGAAAACAAATATATGCATATATACAAGCATATATAAAAGTTGTATTCCATGTCTTTATTTTCATCTGATTACATAATTATAGCCTCATATTTAAAATGGAAGGACAGCAATTTCAATCTGAATTAAAGCCAAGGTGCCATTCCTGCAGGCCCTATTCTAAGGTGGGATACACACACTGTCAGTTCAGGCTCTTGGCATCCACCTGTCAACTATTTATATTTACCTAAGAGATGTCTTTTTCATTCAGGAGATGTCAGTTCATTCTCTGGCACTGAATTCAAAGGATACAGAAGAAAGGAAAAGCTTCTTTGGCTAAAACCCTCAGAATCGCAAGTGATCGCAGCAGACAATGCTTCTGAGATGGACAAACGCAATGACCTGATATGAAATAGCTTCCATTGAATGTTCTCTCCAAATCCAGTGGCAGGTTGCTTTAAAAACTATGACATTCATTTATTTTGAACTCAAAATGCAAGTTAATAGAGCAGAAAATCTTGTTTTGTGTATGTGGAATACTTCAGAGAATGTTTTTTTCAAGAGTTAGCTCCTGCAGCTTTCCTGTTGGAGATGCAGTTCAGAAATTGAAATATTAATCTTATGGTTATGGCTTTTCCTTTTACTGCCATATTTTGTGCAAAAATTCCAAAGATTGTCAATAGGACTTTATAGTGCATATCTGTATCCTTTGGGTCTATGACAACTCGCCACGGCCAACTCGCCACAGCCAACTTACCATGGGCCAACTCGCCGCAGGACAAGAGTTGCACTAATATCAAAGACATAGTGAAATAGAATCATCAAAGAAAGGGTGCCAAAGGAGGAACAAAATGAAATGTGAATGACAAAAATTAAAATATATTAAATAAAATATATTTTTAAACAATGAAATTGCATTGTTGAATTGTCCCTCAGTGAGTTGTCCCATTACCCGAAGCAGCCCAAATATAGACTCAAAGCAATTGATAGACAGGCTTTCTGGAAGAGCGCTAATCTTGTGTTCCATAAAACACTAAACAACAATTGTGGGGAGAGTTGCATCATGAAACAGCAAAGAGGGGGTCGGTCTGTTTGGGTCAATTCATCTTTCCACATTCTGGTTTGAAAGAACCAGATTCTCCTGCTACTCCAACATGAATGACCTTGGTGGAGAGTGACCAGAGATGAGGAGGACGGCATGTTCACTAGTAGGAGCTAGACTGATCCTAGTTCCCTAGAAGTCTCTGTGTGAATGAGATATGCCAGATTGTATCAACAACAAAAGTGATGTCAGGTTAAGAATGGAAACCCCTAATTTGAAACCAAAGGAATGTTGACTTTAAGCCTGAATGATTTAAGGTTGCCTCCGGAATGGGCTGGGGATCAAATGGAAGTTACTGCATGTCATGAGGATAGTGCACAAAACAGAGGTTGCTGAGGCATGTCTGTACCATGGTTAGATACAAGCAAGGACAGGCAGTAAGAATTTTGCTGCCTGAAGCATGGCGTTGTCTCTGCTCTGTTCTTATTGCAGAAGGAGACTGGACTTATAATAGAGATTTCACCACTGTTGATGTGACGGCATTTGCCAGCTCATCTAAGACCAGGAGGATAGGTTAAGCTGTGTTTTCAAGGAACACATAGTTCTGTCCATTGGTTGAGAGGAACAACCAGGGATCTGCTATAGCTGTGACTTTGATGCCAGGTGTCTGAGGTTGTTACCACATTCTGCCTAATAGTAGGGCTGGACTTGGTCAAAAGATGAGATGTGGTTCTAAGTAAATTGATAGCAGGTTGCAGCAAGACAAGTCTGAGCTTCCTATAGTACATTATTGTCAAATGGTGACATTACTCCCTTCTCTTTTTTCCTTGTCTGACTTGAATGCCTGAATGCTTGAATCTCCCCCCCCCCCACCTCCTTTCCTTGTTTTATTTATTGGTATTTCACACATTTTAATCCTGTTTGCCTTTTGTGCTTGTTCTCTCTGAAAGCATTACCTATCTCTAGAAACAGCTGAAGGCTAATTTGAGGCATGAAATGTTTCTGCCTGTTGAAACTTGTGTCATTTAAGAGAAACTGCTAAACTTTGGGTTCTTCTTTTCCTTCTTCAAGGTCTATTACTGATATTTAGTACTTAACTGGAGGACATTCTTAGGAGGACAAAATCTGGAAAACAATTTATGCCACCAAATACAGCTCCTAAAAGAAATGGATACTGTAGTTCTGAAGATATGGTAGATTTCAATCTTGATGCTGTCCAAATCAAATCAAGCAGAGATTTGGATTTGATAATCAGCTCTTAAGTTTCACCTTAAGAAAATGATGAAGGATGCTCAGCTAAGAAATGAGGATTTTCTGGAAGTACTTCAATGTTAATATATAATTGTTCATATTTTATTTTATTTTATTTTATTATTTTATTTTATTTTATTTTATTTTATTTTATTTTCAGTATATCCCAGATCTATTATTTATGTTGGCTCAGCAAATTTGTAATGTGTTTAATATTCTATACATGCCAGATCCTAAAATATGTCCATTTAGTGAAATATGACAGATTTGGAAAATATTTCAATTCTTCCGAGTTGAAAAAAGAACTCCTATCTAAACCTAATGCAATATAACCAGTAAATTAGGGCCTCTTACTATCAGATATCAGAGTATTTTCTTCCTGGTATATGAAGAATCAGAAACTAGAATATAGGATATAAGTCAGAGACCCTTGGGCAGGGGTGAAATATAAAAATTTTCCCTACCGATTCTGTGGGCGTGGCTTAATTGGTGGGCACGGCTTGGTGGTCAGATGACTGGGTGGGTGTGGCCAATAACAATAAATAATAAAAATAATAAACAAAGTATAAAAAACAATAAGAGGTAGAAAAAAACCATTTTTCACACTTTACACACACACACAACATAACACAACACAACTGACTCACACACAATGTAAAAGCAGCTGCACTTCACCCAAAATGGCCCCTGCAACAAGCAGGAACCTCACACAGTCACAAAAAGCTCAAAAACCAACTTTCACACTATACACACACACAACATAACACAACTGACACACACACACATACACACACAAAATGCCACATACAGCTTTGTGAGATTTTGTGTGTTGTGTAGTTAGAGTGAAACACTACAGAAACACACCAAATCTCACAAAGCTGCACAAATATTTTATTTTATTTTATTATTTTATTTTATTTTATTTATATTTTTTAGATCGGGGTCTCCAACCTTAGTAACTAAGGTTTGTGGACTTCAATTCCCATTCCTCAGCCAGCAAAACAGACAGTTTCCGTTGATAGCAGATTCAGGCAGATGGATTTTACACAGGCATATTCATCTACCTGAATCTGCTAACAACTGAAATTGCCTGTTTTGCTGATTCTTTGCCAGCCCGAAAGGAGCAGGAATAAGGTAAGTGGGGAAGGGGTAATTAGGTGGGCATGGGCTGTTGTAAGAGGTAATTACAAATGATTTTAAAAGCCTGTGAGGATCAGGAAACTCCTCTGGGATCGCCAGAGAAAAAAAAGTTTTTAAAAGGCTCCTCTGACGATCCCATGAGGCTTGCCTCGTGGCCTCAAAGGCTT
Organism: Ahaetulla prasina; assembly: GCF_028640845.1. Taxonomy (NCBI): domain Eukaryota; kingdom Metazoa; phylum Chordata; class Lepidosauria; order Squamata; family Colubridae; genus Ahaetulla; species Ahaetulla prasina. The sequence goes on along the minus strand of NC_080541.1, from coordinate 83,276,252 downwards.
TTTTTTTACTTTTAAAGGCATGTTTCTGGCTGAAGAAAAACTGCTTTTAAAAGAAAAAAAAAACCTCTGCTGATGGTGCGGCTCAGCAGAGGCAGGTGGGGCGGGGCCAGGGATTTTTGCCGCCGGTTCTCCGAACCAGCAGCCGCCATCACTACCGGATCGGGGGAGCCGGTCCGAATCGGGAGCATTTCACCCCTGCCCTTGGGTGGAGAAATGATATGAAAGCTCATTTATTTACAATTTTCAAAGTTTCTGGAAGTCAGTGTCATATAAATTTAATTTATTTTATTATGGTTGGTTACTCAGACAGATATTTGGGCTGGATTTCATCCTTTTATCCATCTATCAAGTCTTTTCCCAAGGATCTAGGATAGGAAGATATTTTTGTTTGATGGTGTTAACGGTATCTTCACAAGATGCAAGCTATTCAGAGTAAAGCTGCCTTTTGCAATTGACTGGTGGTGATTTTTTCCAATGACGATGCTATTTCCAATTGTTTTGGGATTGCACAGAAAGCTCCTATCACTATTGGTGCTACCTTTGCTTTCTTTTGTCACAGTCATTCTACTTCTGTTTGCAGATCTTTAAAAAGTATTAAGAATTGTTAACCTAATCTTGGGAAGCTTCTTTTCTGGCAACATTGTATTGCTAATGAGGGCATACAAAACCTTTGCCAGATCAATTCTTGAGTACAGCTCATCTGCCTGGAATCCACACTGTATATTGGACATTAACATGATTAAGCGGGTCCAGACTGGTATTTCATGAGAAGAGTATTCCTCTCCTCTACTCACAATAGAATCCCTTATGCCACCAGACTTGAAATTCTGGGCTTGGACAATCTGGAACTGCACTGCCTGCGGTCCGATCTAAGCATAGTTCACAAAATTGTCTGCTACAATGTCTTTATCTGTCAACGACTTCTTAAGCTTCAACCACAATAAAACATGGGCAAACAATCGATACAAACTCAAGGTAAACCGTTCCAAACTCGATTGCAAAAAATATGATTTCGGCAACAGAGTGGTCAATGCCTGGAATGCGCTACCCGACTCCATTGTTACAGCCTCAAACCCTCACAGCTTCAACATCAAACTGTCTACCTCATCCCATTCCTAAGAGGTCCATAAAGGGGGTGTGCATAAGCACACCAGCGTTCCTACCGTCCCTGTCTTACTGTCCCCATTTATCTGTACTTACTTCCTTTGTTTATGTTTATATCTATACCTGCTATCTTGTACATGTTTAATTAATTAATTAAATAAATAAATAAATATTTTGTGATTTTCTCCAGTTGTTTCTTTTCTATTCTATAGAATTCTATTCTATTTCCATGTCGTCTATCCCCCCCAAAAAAATTCTCTTTCTTATTGACAGTTGTTAAGTCTGGGGTGTTATGTGGCAGCTGGTTTCTGTTTGAATTCTAAAGTCTGGGAGCACTTTAGCTTGCTCATTTTCTTTTATTTTGTCTATTTTGTGGTGCTGCCTATTCTTCCTTCCAGACAAATGGTATTTCCAATGCACTATTGTTACTACTCTGTCATGCCGTTGTTTGTAATCAGCCTCTGAAAACCTCTTGCAGCAGCTAACTAGGATCCACTGTTTCTTCAACTGCTTTCATTATTCACATAATGTAACAACTGGTTCGCCTAGCACCGAATATGTGGGCATACGCGCATGCGCGCAGCTTCAAAAACACAGTGATATAGGACAGATTAGTGGCGGGGCGGGTGGCCGGCGGGCCAACCTGTTGGTCACAACTACCGATTCACCTGAAGTGGCAGCAGCCCACTTCTGGCTGCTTTGCATTTGCTGTCTGTTGCTACTACCTCAATTCTGGTTTTGTATGCGTTTGTTCTTCAGGCTTGGTCTTGTATAGCCAGAATTAGACCCTTTGACTGTTTGTTCAAGTTTTCTATATTTACCCATTGCCGTACTAAGTTGTTCTCTGTTATCTTGCCTGCTATTTTTTTTAAAGTACTGGTCATGTACTATTATTACTATTCATTTGTTTATGTAATAATTGTTGAAACAATTGATAAATGACCATTTGCAGTTTGATGCTTGAGTTGGATATTGAGCAGGAACTGAATGTCCATCTGGATGGGGTTTTTTTTTGTATAAAAAAATTACCATTAGAATAGAATAGAATAGAATAGAATAGAATAGAATAGAATAGAATAGAATAGAACAGAATAGAATAGAATAGAATTCTTTATTAGCCAAGTGTGGTTGGACACACAAGGAATTTGTCTTGATGCATACGCTCTCAGTGTACATAAAAGAAAAGATATATTTGTCAAGAATCATAAAGTACAACACTGAATGATAGTCATAAGGAACAAATAAGCAATCAAATCATATTAGGGAACAGTCAATATAAATCGTAAGGATAATAGCAACAAGGTTACAGTCACACAGTCATAAGTGGGAGGAGATGGGTGATAGGAACGATGACAAGATTAACAGTAATGCAGACTAACTAGTTTGACAGTGTTGAGAGGGAATTATTTGTTTAGCAGAGTAATGGCATTTGGGGAAAAACTGTTCTTGTGTCTAGTTGTTCTGGTGTGCAGTGCTCTATAGCATCATTTTGAGGGTAGGAGTTGAAACAGTTTATGTCCAGGATGTGAGGGATCTGTAAATATTTTCACAGCCCTCTTTTTGACTCGTGCAGTATACAGGTCCTCAATGGAAGGCAGGTTGGTAGTAATTGTTTTTTTCTGCAGTTCTAATTATCCTCTGAATTCTGTATTTGACTTGTTGGGTTGCAGAACCAAACCAGACAGTTATAGAGGTGTAGATGACAGACTCAATAAAATTTGGGGCTAGTAAGCCTCAGTGTTAGAAAACTGGGCAGTATGAATTGGCAAATGGTTTAATGATATAGAGGTATGAAAAAATTGGATGCAACACAAGTAGTGTTTGGATAGGATAAAATTGCACTCAATTTGAAATACTCAGTGATCCAGAGCAGTCTATAATGATAACAATTGATTTGGGGGTTTGAATATTTTCCTCCACTTTTAAAAAATATTATATGTGATATGGTATCCTTTCATTGGATCTTGGGACCACTTTACAGTCAAGGATATGGCTTCTTTCTTAGTCTGTATGAGGATACCAAGACAATGATGTAATAATGATCATATTTATAGCTAGCCCTTTCTTTTGCTCTTTCTTCACTGGAATCATTCCAGGTTAATCACATGATCCACAGTTGCTTCCACAAAACTTTGGAACAAAGCAAAAATCTTGAAATGAATAAGCTTTTCAAGAGAAAAGTCAACAGATTATTGCTATAAACAGAACAGGGGGAAAGAAAATGTATTCATAGGAATGTACCAAAGCATCTGGTCCTTGGGACCAAATCGAACCACCTCATCTCAGCCATAATTGCTAAACCAGACTTAGAGCCGATTGCTCGTTTCCCAGCAGAAAAGTATTGGAAACGCATGGAAAAACTTTGTACCATTCACTTTCAGTCTAACCTAACCCACTTTGCAAGTTTGTTTTGCAAACAAAATGAACTAAGAAATGCTACCTAGATAATATTAACATAAAAAATAGTAAAATAAAATGATCCTAATTTAAAAATAAATATGCTGTGCATCTACTTATTAATCATTGTGTGAGATTCTCAACTATTTTGATATTCTTAATCAAGGAAGAAAATAAACTAATGTACAGGTAGTCCTTCATTTATAACAGCTCACGGACCGTTCGAAGTTACAATGACACTGAAAAAGGTCAGTGACCATTTTTCACACTTATGACCATTGCAACATCCCCATGGTCACGTGATTTACATTCAGATGCTTGGCAACTGACTCATACTTATGATGGTTGCAGTATCCCAGAGTCATGTGATCTGCTTTTGTGACCTTCTGACAAGCAAAGTCAATGGGGAAACCAGATTCACTCAACAACAGTATTACTAATTTAACAACTGCAGTGATTCACTTAACAAACGTGGCAAGAAAAGTTGTAAAATGAGAAAACTCACTTAGCAAATGTCTCACTTAACAACATAAATTATGGGTTCAATTTTGGTCACAACTCAAGGTCTACATGTACTAGCCAGAACTAATCAATAGGATGCTAGTGGTCATCCTTGCTGCATCCTACTCTGCCTGCCACACCTAACTTTAATTTTTAGAGCAGGTTTATATGTTTGTTTGTTTTAAAGAGGGAGGTCTCCAACCAGGTTCTAGCTTCCTCTTCATTTACAAATGTGCCCTCTGCCCCCACATGGGCATTCCTGGAATATAAAAACAGTGGATGGCTGTCACCCAGGGCTTTATTTGGAAATATACCAGCTTCCCCAAAAAGGGAGGATCAGAACCAACTTGTCAAGCTGACGAGAATCCAACAACTTCAGAGAAGTACCGTATTCCCCCGAAAATAAGACCCTGTCTTATATTTTTTTGAACCCTGAAATAAGCGCTTGGCCTTATTGCCATGAGCTCAAAAGCCCGATTGGGCTTATTATCAGGGGATGTCTTATTTTGGGGGAAACAGGGTAGTTCTTATTGAAGAAAATTTAGGAAGGCACAAGGGCAGAATTCTAACAACTGCTCTGTTTCAAGAGCAAATCCTATATATATAGAAAACTGTTTTTGCCTCTTTTTCTTTCCTGCCTTATTAATCAACTACATCCGCTCTTTTGGACAAAATGGCCATTTTTCATTTTTCTTTTGCCTTTGTGCAGTGATCAGATTTGTGGTTGTCTGGTTTTTAATGACCTGTAGAAACTAACTCCCAACACTACTGTGTTGCCTTGTCTTCTGGTATATAAGTGTCTTGTAACTGGTTGTGCCCATCATGGCAATCACTTTGTGAGTGAAGTCCATTCCATTAGATGTTGTCGGCCTTTCAGAGATGTTTACCAAACTACAGTTAAACCCATCCTTTTGACAAAGGAAATCAGAATACAGAATAACAGAATAGGAAGAAATCTTGAAGGTCTTCCAGTCCAACTGCCTGCTGGAGCAGGAGACCCTATACCAGGGGTCTGCAAACCTGGCTCTTTTAAGACTTGTGGACTTCAACTCCCAGAGTTCCTCAGCCAGCTTTGCTGGCTGAGGAACTCTGGGAGTTGAAGTCCACAAGTCTTAAAAGAGCCAGGTTTGCAGACCCCTGCCCTATACCATTCTGGACAAATGATTATTCAAGTTCTTCTTTAAAAACCTCAATGATGGATCACCCACAACTTCTGGAGGGAAGCCATTCCGCTGATTAATTGTTTTCACTATCAGGAAATTTCTCCTTAGTTCTAGGTTGGTTCTCTCTTTGATAAGCTACCCTTGGATTTTTTGGTAAATAGGTTGATTAGCATAGTCTTTCTCTCATCTCCCATTCTTAAGGGAGGAGGAAAAACCCAGCACACTCTCATGCTGTTATGTGTGCTATATGTTAGAAAAAGAAAAAGCAATTCAACAGTAATTGTTCAGAGATGTCTCAGACTGGACTCTGTAACTTGTTGTGTTTTGCTTGGTGCTTTATGTCATCAGTCTTAGATTCTTGTTTAAATAAGCTTTCCCTTATCTAGGGTGACGGGAGGGGGGAAGAGTATTTACCTTTGATAACATCATTTGTTTTGTAGATGCATTGTGTACATTGGGCCTGGCTCATCATTAAAACATCCACCAATTAGAATATGGTACTTTGATTTAACTTTCAAGCCTTCAAAAAGTCAACCGGTGCCTCATCTGTCTAGCTCATGGGTGCTTAAATCCAGCCCACAGGGCCAGCATGGAAATATCAAAGGACCGGCCTGCCAAGGGGGATGTGTGCCCCCCGCCCCGCAGCCCGTTTTCAGCCTTCCTGGCCTCCTGCAGCACTCTGTCGGTCAAAAACAGGCCAGATAGAGGCCTAGTGAGGCCTCCGCGCGGCCCATTTTTTGTCAGTAAAGTGCTGCTGAGGCTAGGGAGGCCGAAAACAGGGTGCATGTTGGCCTCAGAAGGTCCTCATGCAGCCCGCTTTTCACCAGCAGTGTGCTGCTGGAGGCCATGGACAGTGAAAAAGGGCCACATGGGGGCCTCAAAAGGCCTCCACATGGCCTGTTTTTGGCCGGCAGAGTGCAACTAGAGGCCATGGAGGGCAAAAACGAGGCACAGGGGAGCCACACACGCTCCCCCCCCACGCTCTGTTTTGGCCAGTAAAATGCTGCAGGAGGCCGTTCAAGCTGAAAACGGGGCCCCCCTTTTGGCTGACAATTTACTTTGTACTACATTCTTCTCAGCAATAGTATCATGGTATAGAATTTCATATAATGTATTATGATCCAGCTGTTGCTAAAGGATTTTAAAACATTGAATGCACCTTTTTTTAAAAAAAACTATTTTATCTGAATAAACAGATTTATGGCAATTGCCTACCCTTCTCTGAAGACAAAGTGTCTTTCTGTAGTTGCCTCTGTAAATTGGCTGCTGCTTTAATTGGACTACATGGCAACATATGACAGCCAAGTTTTAAACTATGATCTGTGGTTTCTCTCTGCAGTATGCCTATCATAACAAGGCATTTTGTAAGTAGTTATGACTCACATGAATGCTAAATATGCTTCATTTTCTGGCTGTGATCCCATGATCTTGTGCCATCAACAGAGAAGGGTCAATCCTTCTGTTCATTGACAAACAACAATAACACTGAAACCATTCTATAGGAATGCAGATAGCTAGCTACAAGACTCTGATTTTGTAATCTGTAGCTAAATTTGACAGATGCATAAACTTTGTTCTCTCTAAAAGTTTCCAAATGAAGGCAAAGGTTAAGAAGTTTAATGTTTGGCGGACTATTTAAGACCTAATAAATACATCAGCTGGACTTTATTATGCTTCCTGTAAATTTCTATTAACTTTCTTTTGGAACATTATATTGAAAAGATGTAAAATGTGCATATGGAAGACTTATGATCTCTCCATGCAAGAGAGGAAATTCCAATTAACTTGTTTTTTCCTGGCACCTGGAAACAATAATATTTAACATTCACAAGCTCATCCATTCATTCATATTAGCACAAGGAGGGAATATAATATATTCAGGAGTTATGAATTTATTTGCTTTCCATTCATCAATCAATCCTTGAGTAGAAGTTCAGTTGAAATTCAGTGTGAATGAATCTAATCTATGAGGGAATTAACATCATACCTGTTATTCATTCACCCTCCCATTGAGAAGTATGGAAAATACCTGTAAATATCGGCAAAATTCCTGCAAACAAAGAGGTGATGCAACTTATATCATAGAATGTTAGCTTCTGATAGATTGTTTTCCTAATGTGGGAAGCCTTCTCCCCGAAGAATGAAATATTTTGAGAAATATTTTAAAAAGGCAGAATATTATATTTCCCTAAATGAGAAATGGCGAAACATGTTCTTTTAGAAGCGGGAAGCAGATTCAGTCTTTCTTAATAGCTCCAGCAGATATTTCAGGCCCATTAAGAAAGATTGGGCTGGCCTATTCAGAAACCAGCCCCAGTTTCCCTGTTCCAAGCAGAAATGGAGGAGGCCAGTTTTTAGAAATGCAGATTTGGTAATCCATTCAAGACAGGATATTTTGAAACTCCCTGCAGCAAAGTCTGAACAAAGGCAGAATGGTAGGATTAGAAGCAGCTCACTCACCCAAGATCCAACACGGGCCATTAGCCACAATAGGAATTGCCCAACACCCTTTCAGAACACAAGACCCTTCATTGCATCATCCCAGAGTAGTCCAAACTTTATGTGGGAGCTCATATAAACAATAAGCCAGAGATTGACCAGATGAGCTCAAACAAACACCCAGGATTTCCATTTCCCCTTTTGCCTATAGAGTGTTGTGACCGAGGCCCACAAGGAGTGATTACCAAACACAATTCTGTCCTGAACAAACTTATTTTATTAGAACAGCTTAGAATTAATTCATTCTCAGCTTAGTCCAAAACAAATTCTTCATAAACATTCCTTCGGCCTTAACACCAACCTTTGATGTCTTTGGCAACCTGCAAAGGCTTTTCTTGGCAAAAACCCCTCAAAGTTCAAGAGACGCTGACAAGAAGCAATGGAATCAACGTTGTTTTCTGGCAAAGAGTCCAAAGCTGTTGCTGCTCTTTTAAGCCTTATGGGAGTAGCCAATCATCTTCTGGCCTTACTCCCAAGTCATCCTTTTTGCTTCAGCTGCTCTTACCTTCCAGCAGCTCTTCTCATGCGTGTACTAGGAATAGGCTCCCCCTGTTCCTCTGCTCCTCTGCTGTCTGCCTCTGGAGGCTCCGGAGTCCGCGCCTCATTCCCAGATGGCCCTGGCCCCATCTCTGCCTCCGACGCAGAGCCCTCATCCAGGCCTTCCCCTGACTCTAGGACTGGCCCATTGTCCTCCCCAGCCTCCTCACTGTCCAACTCCGCTGCCAGGTCCACAGACTGCTGGTGGACCACAAAACTGAGCACAGGTGTCAAACTCGCTGTGTTTCATTGCTGTCACGTGACGTTTCGCTAAGTTTTCCCCCTTCACAGAGCTGGAGTGGGCATGGCCTGCACGTGATGCATCCGGCCCGCAGGCCACCAGTTTGACACCCCTGCTATAGAGCCAGCTATGACCCCTACATAACCCTTACATGACCCCCATAGGAATCTGACAACAGCCAATAGAACAGGGGTCTCCAACCTTGGTCCCTTTAAGACTTGTGGACTTCAACTCCCAGAGTCCCTCAGCCAGCAAAGCTGGCTGAGGAACTCTGGGAGTTGAAGTCCACAAGTCTTAAAGGGACCAAGGTTGGAGACCCCTACAATAGAATATTAAAGGACAGGTTCTTGCACAGGAACAGTAAATTCAAATACAAAACCCAAAGAAGGTATACCCCCCCCCACCAAACTTTCAACTCCATTTTGTCAGCTGCACCAGAACCATTAACACTGGTGGTTCTGTTCATCATTAAACCATCTTTCCAATCAGCCTCCATGTCTTTCTCCCAGCTTGGAACTGAATCAGATGGATTTTCCTTCCAGCACTAACATGTCTTCAAGAAACCAGGTCAGGAATATCTGATTTAAGAAGTCTTGCAAAAGCACTTTTATATGTTGAAATTAGATATAGTTCCTATTTCAGCTGCTTCCAACCAATTCAAAATATAGTGGAATCTAAATCTGAACACATGTTCAAAGCATAGAGGCTTCAAAGGGGAAATTAAGCTATGGAAAAGTCACCATGATATATTGTTTTGATTCAGAAAACTGGTAAAATAAAACATACAGAAAGCACTGGCAATCTCTTTATAGACAGCTTTTATTTTTAAAATATTTCTTATTTTTTCTACATCATCCACGTGCCCTAAGGAAAACATGTAAAATTCACACCGATATTCGTTTTATTGCTATGGCTGCATTATAATATATAGCAAAATCTTGCCCCATCAACATGCAATGTAGTTTTGGCAAAAGATGAATCTTTAGAAGGAAGGAGGGAAAATAACTTCAAACACGGTTAATTAAAATATTATTATATACTGTTTTGAATTAGCCTAAATTTCTCATCTCCACTTTATATAACAAGTATTTTGAAAAACCAGCAACTGATTTTCTCTGCATTTGCTTGTAGCCAGACGGCATTTTTGAAATCACAGGCTAAAATTAACAGAATTGGTTTCTATTGCTTTTCTTAAAACAAATAATTGCTTGTTAAATTTCAGCAGAGTATAATTCCACCACCCCCTCCACCCACCCCCAAATACTCACAGGCACACATGTAATGTTTTCCTGATGCTTGAGGGCTGGAATGTATATCACTGCTATTAAAGTGGCCCTTGTAGAATATTTATCAGTGCTATAGAACAGTTATTATTACTTCCTACTCCATATGGTGAAAGTTTTGATCTGTTGACTCAATTATCTGCAGCAAATAACATTTAACATTTCAATAAGCCACCACAAATGGGTATGTAGGAAAGCCAAAAACAATTGGATACAAATAAAAACCAGAAAGTCCATTTGTACCTTTGGGACAACCATGACCTGGATGACTGAGAATCTCCATTGACAATTGGACACAAATGCATATAGGAATAGCACTTAGACTTATGTACCGCTTCATACTGCCCACTCTAAGAGCTTTACAGAGTCAGCATATGGCCCCCAACAATCTGGGTCCTTATTTTACCAACCTTGGAAGAATGGAAGGCTGAGTCAACCTCAAGCCGGTGAGAATTGAACTGCTGGCAATTGGCAGAATTAGCCTGGAATGCTGCATTCTAACCATGTTGATTCAACATTTTATTTTTATTTTATTTTTATTTATTTATTTTGTCACAACATCATACAAAAAGATTATATAGTATATAACCATGTAAACATATAAAGAAGAAAAGAAAAGAAAAACAATAGGACAGGAACGGTAGGCACGTTTGTGCACTTATGCACGCCCCTTATGGTCCTCTTAGGAATGGGGTGAGGTCAATAGTAGAAAGTTTTTGGTTAAAGCTTTTAGGATTATGGGAAGAGACCACAGAGTCAGGTAAAGTATTCCAAGCACTGATGATTCTGTTACAGAAGTCATATTTTCTGCATATTTTAACATATTTTAAAGATTAAGGTTCAATTGAAACCTTTTATATTTTAGACTAATGGGCAGAAAATTAGAAAAGGGTCGTGGAAATTTATTTTTATATAAGACAAGTGAAGCAAGACTATTATCTGCTAAAAAACAGAAAGCTTCAATATTATCTACAATGGAGGAATGGTTAGCAAAGATGATGGAACTTGAGATGAATAAATGAACTTCCTTGATTAGAAAAAAAGGTAATATTTACTGTCTCCCACTTGGTAATGCCATCTCTACACAATCAAGACACGGTTTAGGATAGTCTAATCTGTAGATAAAGGGAGGCCATAAGAAAGTAAGCAGCAGATGCACCATTAAGATCTGTGCACCATGTTGATCCTCAACCCATTTCATCATACCCTCCTGTTGTTTTGCTGAAGAATACAAGTCTGACTCTAGTGGTAGCCGAAAAGCTGTCATTTGTTTTATGGCGTGACTTAACCTGAGTCTTTGTGTTTTGCAAAGTCATGGCAAAAACCAATTGGGTTGAAGACGGATGTTCTTTATTCTGAGACAGATGCATCTTTCCTTTGTCTACTTTCTTTATAGCCCCCTGGCAGAACTGTGATGGCATCTTTTTCCCTGAGTAGCAGCAGTCTGACATCTGCTGGAGTTGGGAGTTGGGCCTCACCAAAGCTTTAAAGGGCCTCAGATAAGGGAGCGCCACAATCCTTCTGAACAAAATCCAAGAATCACTTGCAGGGTTTTTGTTTGCTGTGCTGGCTGATGTCTTTTTGCGTGTAATAAATCTGCTACTTGAGATAACTGGGGGGGGGGAGGGAGGGGAAGGGGGGGGGAGGGAGGGGAAGGGGGGGAGGAAGAACCCAAGTTATTCACAAACGTTGCAGTTTTGCTGGGAGACGCCCAGATTTAAATATTGCTATGGCTATATCAGAAGAGCTGGAGGGATTTTATTCACTCACGTGCTTTAACTATGTTCTTTAAGTAGGATAAATAGGATTACCTGAAATGTTAACCTTTTAAAAGTAACACATGAAAGTTTAAACAGCTCTTCACTCACGTAAGCATCCCAAATCCCATATGGTTTAAAATCCTATGGGTTCTTATTCCATTATCACTACCAAAAAGAGGTGAGGAAAGCCCTCCATCTCTTGGGTTTCCATAAAGGGATCGAACCTTTGCTCTGCAGCCTTGGTGGTGGTGGGGTTGCACAGGGGACCTTGCAAACATAGGATTGGTTAATCTCTTGACAGCCCCCCCCCATGTCATAATCCAACACTAAATGGCCATCTTAGGATCCCCCCTTTTGATATTTGTCATTATTCTAAATTTTAAAAAAATTAACCTTAATGTAACCACTCTTTGAGGGAGATGAGTTTACACACACACACACACACACACACACACACAAAACATCATCAATCTTTTGATGCACCCAAAAAGGGAAGAAATTGCACCTAAAATGGGAAATGTTTAATAGTGACATGTTTTAAATTAAGACATTCAAATAGAACATTCAAATGGAAGTTATTGAACTGAACTTTAAACTAGGATGACTTAAGTTTAGACATGTAAGTAGAATTCAGTTATAAACAGAATGGTCTCATTGGCACTCAGAAATCGGATTTTAATGGGCTTTTTGTAGGAGAGGGCATTCATTACTATCCAAAGTCCAGGAAATCAAGCAGTTTGTCATCCCATTGATGTGAATAATGCAAACGAAGCCTTTTATTATTATGAAGATGATGATGTACTTTGTGCCATTTACATCATTAGAAATATGAAATAAATTACAACAAAATGTGATCCATTGCTTGGGGAGCCATTATAATGAAGTTCTGAGAACTGAAGTTTCACTGTAGTGTCATCAGGTTATTACAGTTAGGGTTGGCTTACTTATTTCTATACGTGATGCTTCAGTAGAGAAATGAAATATAATCATCTGGTCTGCCCACTTAAGGAAACATTATAAGCAAATCAGATACAGAAGGGCACATTTTGATTTTAAAAAATTGGGACTCCAGAAGCAAATGAATGTTGGATAGAAACACACAATTCCAGAAACCTATGTAAAACAAATGAACAGAATCACAGACAAAATACAGATGTGCATTTTTAGGAGTACAATAATAACACTGGGTACACAAATGCAAATGAGAAAGCTCTAATTCTGGCCTTTTGAAAGAAAAAGTAGCTTCCCAAGGCTGTGGTTTTAAGCAGCAGATGACGAGTGGGATGGATGGTTTTACAAAATGCTCGAACATACTTCACCTCTTGCTCTTTGTGGCATTTGAGGTGCCCATTTACCTCTACAAACTTGTGCTGGGTTTATAATGGGAGGTGAGACCGTTCTGAGTAGAAGAAAAAAAAAACAAGACAGCAAAAAAGTAATTAACTTTCTCTGATCCTTTCTTCATTGCCTGCTGTTCTTCCACTTAAAATGTCAGGTCTTCATTTCATTTCGGTGTCTGATTTAATAGGAAAAATTTAAATATGAAATTGCAGCCGGAAAACTTGGCATGGGAGGATTCCACTGGTATTTTGGTCTATCACTTCATTTACCCCTGTAATAAATAACCTGTATAAACAGATTGTACAGAGAGAGTGGCTTCTCCCCTTGCGCGACAGTGTTCCACGTAGCTGATGAAAATTGGACAAATCCAATTGCTTAAGATCTCCAAGGTCTCCAATCCATTTGCACAATTCCTCCCATACGGATCTGTATGAAAAAAGTTGGAAAGTTTGCCATCTGTTGCTCCTTTTCCTGCACTTCAGTCCAAACCTATATATAGAGGTTGTAATGTTCCATGTTCTATATTGATAATCTGTATAGAAAAAGAAGAAGAAAATGCTAGGCTACTGATCAGGAAGAGATGACAAATGTCCAATGAAAGATAAGGAAGTGCAAATTGTTCCAGGTGAACTTCATCCTTAAACTCTGTCTTAGAGACTGACAACATGTTCCTAATATCTCACGCAATGAAGAATCTTTCTGTTTATTCTTTTAATTAGAGACATAGCAGAAACTGAAACTGCACCTTGTCATGTCCAACATGTGTTGCATCAATTTAGGGAGGTTGCATTAAGAGGTCGGGGATATCTTCACTACAGACAATTGGCATACTTAGTTCCCAGAATTTTTCTTTTAATTAAGTAGAGGTTGCTTTCAATAAATCAATGGGGCTGTAAATTGTTCCTTGCTGGCAAAAAACAGGCCAACTGCAGCAGACTGCAGTCAGAACTTGCTCGGATACTCACAAGTCTGGGGGGGTTTTTTTGCTGGCAAGCGGTAAGATGTGTTTGTGCAGTATCTGAACATGTCCTATGATGCAGACACATAAAGGAAGGGCTTGTGCAGTGGCAACACTATGGGACAGGACTTGCAATATCTTGTTCTACCTTGCTGCAAACGCCTTTAATACAATCCTGTGTATTAAATCCATGTATTATTATTATTATTATTATTATTATTATTATTATTATTATTATTATTATTATTATTATTATTATTATTATTATTATTTATTAGATTTATAGACCGCCCTTCTCCCGAAGGACTCAGGACGGTGTACAGCCAAGATAAAACATAAACCATGTACAATTAAAAATGAATTAAGAAACTTATTATACAGTTGGCCAAAAATTAAAATATTTAAAAATTTAAAACCCCCAGTTTAAAACATAAATAGAATTTAAAATTTTAAAAAATCTAAACAATTTAAAAGAAAAGCCTTAAGCCAGCCCCGCGCGAATGAACAGATGTGTTTTCAATTCGCGGCGAAAGGTCCGAAGGTCAGGTATTTGGCGTAAACCAGGGCGAAGCTCGTTCCAAAGAATAGGAGCCCCCACAGAGAAGGATCTTCCCCTGGGGGCCGCCAGCCGACATTCTTTGGCGGACAGCACCCTGAGAAGTCCCTCTCTGTGTGAGCGTACGGGTCGGTGGGAGGCGTGGGGTAACAGCAGGCGGTCCCGTAAGTATCCAGGCCCCAAGCCATGGAGCGCTTTGAAGGTGGTCACCAAAACCTTGAAATGCACCCGAAAGGCAACAGGTAGCCAGTGCAGTCTGCGCAGGAGAGGTGTTACATGGGAGCTACGTGGAACTCCCTCTATCACCCGCGCAGCTACGTTCTGGACCAACTGAAGCCTCCGAGTGCATCTCAAGGGGAGCCCCATGTAGAGAGCATTGCAATAATCCAGGCGAGAGGTAACGAGAGCATGAGTAACTGTGCATAAGGCATCCCGATCCATATTAAATAGAATGGGAAGAGATGTGTTTGAAACACTAAACAATTGGTTTAGCGACCTATGTATGAAAATGTAGGATAGAAATCAAAATAATACACAAACAAACAAGCAGCATTCTTTTTTTTTTTTTACATTAACATGGCTGGTTGTAATATGGTCACTTGTTCTTCCAGTTTCATAGTTATTGGAATTATACAGGGTAAATTTTGGTAGTTTAGAAATTGCATAGTGGACGTTTGTGAAAGTTCATGACTTCCCCTGAAGCAGGACATCCCTTTTCCCCACCATCACACAGTCTTGTATGACCCCTAAACCCCACCCCCGGGGCAGATTTGGGAAGTGCAGGAAGGAAGTGAGAATCAGTTTGGTTGACATATATTGTTTCTTCGGTAGAATGACTCCACCAGGTCTGATCCCTCATATGTGTTAGAGGAAATGTTGTGTGTGTATGTGTGTGTGTGTCATTTAATGGGTAAACAGATTCAGAAACTGGACAGAATGAATTTACAATTAAATATATGTACATCTGATCATAATTAAATAAAGACTGAACTGAAAATCCCTCAAGCTGAGTATATACCCTTATCTGACCCAAATATAGTGGGAGAGCAGGAATTTAGACATCACCTATTACTAAGGAATTGTATTCAATATTTGAAGTGCCAAAATATATCTGAAAGGTGTGTGTATGTGTGTGTGTGTACACAAAGAGAACAATAAATCATATTTCCAGGTTGTGGGTAGGGCAATTCTATAGTTGAAAATTCCTATGTAAGAGAGAAACAAAGAAAGGGGAAGGGAAAGGGTCTTGTGTGGAAGGGGAAATTCTATAAGTAGAAAGCTAGCCTTCTACTTATGGAATTTCCCCTTCCACAAGACCATTCCCACAGTTTATTTCCACCAGAAAACCTAGGATCATTTATCCGATGATCACATAAGTTACTTTAGTCCCAAATTCTGACTGATTTTTTTTCTTCTTCTACAGAACACAGAATCACAGGTAGGTGTTCCAATTGCTTTCTTGTCACTCAGCTTGGCAAGATGAGATAGACACACACACACACACACACACACATACAGTCCACACACCTACAGACACACGCAACTTTTGAACAAGAAGTGGGAAAGGAAACAAATAAGCTTCTGTCTTCATACTAGGTAAACAACCCATGGGAAATAAAGGCAGAACTGAAAGTAGATCTTTGTTCCATTGTGGACCGATTCAGGCAGGCATTCCAAAGCACAGCAGCTTTCAGTTATGTTACGTAGCCCAACTCCTAAATTAAAGCCCCAGCGTTCTTTGCTCTGTAGCTCGGTTGCCATATAACCTGGTAACTCAAGTGTTTCTTTTTGTTCTGATGCACCCTCTGCACTTTGACTCTACGATCCCAATGGAACATGTAAGTCCAGAGGAGGGAGATGCTGCACCATGTGCTATCAGCTAGGACAGGGATGGCTAACCTTTTCTGGACTGAGTGCCCAACGTGCATGTGCACGCCTGCGTAAGTGCGTGCGCCCCCTTGCACACGCCCCGCCCCCTGCGCATGCACGGCAGAAACCCAAAGACCAGCCGGATGGCAGGAGGCGCGCACGCATGCACAGCAGAGCTGAACTGGGCCGATGGTTCACGTGCCATCAGAGAGGGCGCTGCGTGCCACTTCAGGTACATGTGCCATAGGTTCGCCATCATGGAGCTAGGATGTAGGGCCTAATGAGATGAATGCATATGTTTAACTAGAAACAGTGTTGCAGCTTAGAGTTTTAGGATGGTGGACGTTTAATTCTTTCTCCTCAGTTCTGACTACCGACAATCCAGACAAATTCGCCTGTCTGGTCATATCATTTTCCTTTTTCGTAGAAAGCCTCTATTCGTGTGGATGGATTTCCCTTGAAATGCAAATAGCAGCTTCAGAGAAGCCACTTTTTTTTTTTACATGGTTATATGAAAGAGAGCTTCCAGGGTCACGAGGCAGCTCAGGCAACCCCACAACAGTTATTTTTAGAACAACAACAACAAAAACCTCCACATTATATTTATGCAATTAAGGATTCCTCTGGTTTAGCCATGGCAAGGCTTTGCAACCATCTGGATGCACACTGCCACCTAGTGTTATATTTTTAATGTGCAGCTTTTGAGCACCCCGGGATTGCTAGGAAAAGAGCATTTTTTAAATCTGCGCTGGAAATAACTTGTGAAGGTGTCAGTGGCTGCACATAAGCTGTTCTCTGTAGGTTGGCAGCAATGCAATAGGCAAGATTTGTTTTTATTTTGCAGTCATAAATAAACAAACGATGATATAGTCAAAGCTGTATTAAGAAGGCTTTGGCAATTAATGTACATTTTGTTTTTGTTTTTTTAAAGAATGCCTAAAGAAAGGCACACAATGAAGTGTTCAAACAGGACCTTTGAGTTCAAGTCCACCCTCAGCCAAGAGTATTCAATAAGAGACTTTGGATAAATCACCCTCTCTCAGTCCAGCCTACTTTACTGGGTTATTGTAGGAAGGAATTTGAAAAGGGATTCTTATATTTTGCTCTAAGAGGAAAGGTAGGATGAAAATCTAACATCCAAATATTAACTACATAAATTTAAAAATTATGTATTTTAGCACCATCAAATTGATAGTATTGACACTGAGATTTTAAATAAGGATTTCATTTACGATCATAATCTTTTTCTTATGGAATCAAAATCTATTGATTTATTTACTCAGGCTTATAGCACCGTGCCGCCCCCCCCCCCATCAAATAAAGGCCAAAAGCAACCTTAAGGAACTTCCCTAAAGTTTTTTTTTTTTCATTAAACATATAGGAGCCTGCTTCTGAGTAAGCTGCCTAGGGCTGAATGGAAAGACACAGGTAATAAGGCAATGCAAAGTTTTCAGTTCAGATTGGAAGAGGTGACTTGGAATGTATGGGATGGTGCACCTGGTATTATGAACTTCTGAGGACGGATCTAACAAGGTGCCAATCTCAGGAACTAAGAGGCAATCAACCATCTGAGGCTGACTCAGCAGGTGCAGGAGAAATCGGGTCACAAAGAACACAAAGATACTGGCAAAGTACCATGCCCCAGGACATGTTGGCAGGATCTGACAGCTGAGCAGAGATATCAGCAACCAGAACTGAGACACACTCGCATCTGGGCTAATTTAAGAAGAAGCCACCAGTGACAGGCCCTTTATTAGAAAGGACTCGCCAATCTCAAATCTGTGTCCCTGTATCCATGCTTCCTACTCTGCTCCTTGACTATTCTCCAAATAACCTCAAGGCAGGACAAGAGGCAATAGATGGAAACTAATTAAGGAGACAAGCCACCTAGAACTAAGAAGAAATTTCCTGACAGTGAGAACAATTAGCCAGTGGAACAGAAGTTGCCTTCAGAAGTTGTGGGTACTCCATCATTGGAGGTTTTCAAGAAGAGACTGGACAGCCATTTGTCCAGAATGGTATAGGGCTGTGATGGCAAACCTGTGGCACACAGAGCCATATCTCTGGGCATGTGAGTGTTGCCCTAGCTCAGCTCCAGTGTGCACGCATGTGCCAGTCAGCTGATTTTCGGGCCTTCCAGGCCCACCAGAAGTCAGGAAACGGGCAGTTTCTGGTCTCTGGAGGCCTCTGGGGGATGGGGAAGGCCATTTTTGCCCTCCCCAGGCTCCAGGAAAGTCTCTGGAGCCTGGGGAGAGTGAAAAAACTGGGCCTTCAGGGCCCACCGGAAGTCGGGAAATGGGCTGTTTCCGATCTCCAGAGGGCCTCTGGGGGGTGGGGAGGCAGTTTTCACCCTCCCCAGGCTCCAAGAAAGCCTCTGGAGCCTGGGGAGGGCAAAAACAGCCTTACTGGGCCCACTTGTAACCATTTTGCCGTCATGTGTCAAAACCAGGAGGCACTGAATTATGGGTGTGGTCACACATGCACATGACCCCCCGTGCAACCCCCACTTTTGGAACGCGACAGCAAAAAGGTTAGCCATCACTGGTATAGGGTATCCTGCTTGAGCAGGGGGTTGGACTAGAACAGGGGTCTCCAACCTTGGTCCCTTTAAGACTTGTGGACTTCAACTCCCAGAGTCCCTTAGCCAGCAAAGGTGGCTAAGGAACTCTAGGAGTTGAAGTCCACAAGTCTTAAAGGGACCAAGGTTGGGGACCCCTGGACTAGAAGACCTCTAAGGTCCCTCACAACTCTGTTATTCTGTTACTCTTCTGTTCTGATTCTCGACTCTTCCACATGGACCGACTAAGTAGTCTCTCTGGTATTTGACTCGTAGATTATCATGGACCTTGTTCCCTTTCTGCTGCTGCTGTGACCCATTTTGCTCAACCTGAGCTCTATTTGTATCTTACACCTAGACTCTGAAAGCAGAGTACAGCGGTAAAGTCAAGCTAACTCACCTTCAATGTCTTAAGCAGAGATATCACTCTTTTGTAATGACAGATCTAATCTAATTCTAATCTAGCAAATCCAATCTAGCAAATCCAAATTAAATTATTGCATGAGATTGGAACTCTCTTCCATGCTGCATTTTCCTTGCCCCAAAGCATGACACACAATGTTCTTATTTAAGGGGATTATTCCTGTCTTCAGTTTTTTTGTCTTGTTGGATCAAGTATAAAAATACAGTATATAAATACTGAAACAACCATAGTTGAGTACAGCAAGACATTTGTTTTAAGAATAAAACAATGCTTGTAAGAACTTAAAGTTTCAATATTTGTAATCACTGATACACTTAAAAGTACCATTTATAATAAAATCAGTTGTTTTTCTGCACATATCAGAAGCTTTTACTAGAACAAATTAAAAGGAGCAAGCCAAAACATGCTTGATAATAAATGATTCTGAGTTCATTAATCCTGCCATTTCTCATTACAGATAGGTATGTACATTCTGGAAAAGCCCAGCAGTACTTATGGCCAAATTAACATGACAGCAGACCAAATGCATCATACATATAATTGTCTAATATTTAAAGATTATTATAAGCCTCTCTCTAGGACTGCACAGATGGCTCCTAAAGTCCCACTATTTTCTTAGGAGCCGAAGATGGCTCCTAAAAATCCCACTGATTTCATCCAAATTTAAGCAGCCCAATCATATAAATAGAGTAGCGTAGCGTAGCATAGCATAGCACCCTTGAGATATCAGAACACTGCTATCATATCACTCCTAATCCTTCTTTTCATTAAATTAGACATATCCAATTCCAACAACCATTCCTTTTATGTTTTAGTCTCCAGTTCCCTAAACATCCTTGTTGCTCATTTCTGGAGTCTCAACAACTTTTTTACATTGTAGCAACCAAAACTGGATGCAGGATTCCAATTGTGGCCTCACCAGGGCATTATAAACTAGTATTAACACTTCATGTGATATTGATTCTATCCCCCTGTTAATGCAGCCTAGAACTGTGTTGGCTTTTTTGGCAGCTGTAGCACACTGCTGGCTCATATTTAAGTGATTGTCCACTAGGACTCCAAGATCCCTTTCACAGTTACTACTGTTGAACGAGGTTGTTATGTATCTTTAAATGTTTTGGCGGGAAACAAGCACGTTGCTGATTGGTTGAAGCCGCCGGTTGAACAGTATATAAGGAGAGGTTTTCCCCAGCCAGGCTGCTGGGTTCACCATATATTAAAGAGCTGTTGTCACTACCCTGGTCTCCAGCCTCGTTACTTCCCGACTTAACACTGGCGACGAAGGTGGGATTTCGAGGCTAAGGAGCACCAGAACCGAGCTGAAGCACGGAAGAACCGAACCCAGCAAACTCAGGGCAGAAACGCGGAGATGGCCAGTTACACTCCGCCCGCGCCGTTTGACCCAGCCAGAGAGAAATGGGGAACGTACATGACCCGTTTCGAAAGCTTTCTAGAAGCAAACGAACTGCAAGGAGTTCCAGACAACCGCAAAAGGGCATACTTCTTGAGCCACTGCGGTCCCGAGGTCATCGACATCGCGGAAGCCCTGGCAGAGCCAACGCCGGTACAATCAGTATCGTGGCAAACTCGGCAAACCCTACTAAAAAACCATTTCGCGCCAACGCCGTCCAAATACGTGCGGCGTTTTGAATTTGGAGAGCGCCGACAGCTAGAGGGAGAATCCATCGGCGACTACATGGCCGCCCTGCGGAAAGCCTCCAAAGATTGTGGGTACCGAGACCTGGACGAGGCGCTGCTGGAGCAACTCATCCGTGGGGTCAGAGACATGCGTTTGCGGAGGCGACTGCTATCGAAAAGCAATCTAACGCTGGCAAACGCTCTGGACGAAGCCAGAGCGCAATGAAATGTCCACCCAAGCGGCGGAGACCCTGCAACAGCCACTCACACCGAAGGCGAACACGAAATCAACCCCGGTACACCAAGAAGAGGTCCAAACCGAATCCGACGGTGAGGATGAGGAAGGGGTTTGTCGAACCGAGAAACGCGGAAAAGAAGACCGGGACGAATGCGGAAGTTGCGGAGGTCAACACCAGCGTCAACACTGCAAGTTCAAGGACGCTACATGTCGGCGGTGCGAGAAGAAGGGGCACCTAGCTCAAGTCTGTCGAGCTCCCCAACCTTCCCGCCGAAAATTCAAATCGGCCAATCAGAGCGCGGGATCGGCAAGGCGACCCGTGATTGGCTCAAACAAAAAGGGCGCGAACTCGAACCAAACGACGGTGATCATAGGCCGCGCCACAACCCGGGTGGAGAAGAAGATCTTCACCAAGCCCAAAATAGAAGGAGTACCGTGCCGACTAGAAGTGGACACCGGGTCAGCGATCACCATCATGTCCTGGGACACTTTGGCGAAAGCGTTGCCATCAGTCGCAAAGCGCCACCTGCAAACACAACGGCTACGAGTCCACGACTATCAAGGGAATCGCATCCCTGTTCGAGGGACCACCTCTGTCCGAGTCGAGTACGGACCACACAAGAAGACCCTGCCCATCACGATCGTCGAAGGGACCCTGCCTAGTTTGTTGGGACTAGACTGGTTCCGTGCATTGGGCATGGGAGTGACTGGCATCTACAGAAGTGACTGTAACCTAAAAGACATACTCATGAACGAGTTCGAAGATGTCTTCAAGGACTGCCTGGGCAAGTACAAGGGGACCCCTATTTCCTTCAACTTAGACCCCCAGGTAGCCCCCATTAGGTTAAAGGCAAGGAGAGTCCCTTTTGCCCTGAAACCTAAGATTGACAAGGAGATAGATAAGCTCATAAATCAGGGGATTCTGGTGCCAGTCGATCACGCAAAGTGGGAGACACCAATCGTCACCCCAGTCAAACCAGATGGGTCAGTTAGAATCTGCGCTGACTACAAGGCGACGTTAAACAAAGCCTTACAGAAAAGCGCTTACCCGGTTCCCGTGGTGCAACACTTGCTGCACTCGTTGGGGCAAGGGCAAGTCTTTGCAAAGTTAGACTTGGCTCAAGCCTATCAACAACTACCCATAGACGCCAACACAGCCGAAGCCCAAACGATTGTAACTCACAGAGGTGCTTTCAAGTGTACCAGATTACAATTTGGGGTGAGTGTGGCACCGGGGCTGTTCCAAAATTTAATGGAACGACTTCTGCAAGGGCTCCCAGGGGTAGTTCCCTACTTCGATGATGTATTGATATCAGCCGAAAATTTAGAGGAATTGGGGGAGCATTTGAGAAAAGTTCTGGGCATTTTCCGGTCAGCCGGACTAAAGGTTAAAGTGAACAAATGCCAGATAGGGGTAGAATCCGTCGAGTTCTTGGGCTATCGAATAGACAAGAAAGGAATTCACCCCACTGAGAGCAAGGTCAAGGCAATCAGAAAGGCTCCAGCGCCCAAAAACAAAACAGAGCTACAGGCATTCCTGGGGCTAGTGAATTTTTACGCGGTCTTTTTAAAAAACAAGGCGACCGTTGCTGAGCCGCTGCATAAGCTTCTGGGAAAAATACTGTTTGGTCTTGGGGAAAGTCGGAAGCTAGGGCTTTCAAGCAGTAAAAAACCTACTCTCGAGCGATAGCCTATTGATCCAGTATCATAGCTCATTGCCATTATTACTGGTTTGCGATGCCTCCCCTTACGGGGTGGGGGCTGTGCTCAGCCACAGACTTCCAAACGGCACAGAAGCCCCAATAGCCTTCTACTCCAGAACGATGTCCTCGACAGAGAGGAACTATAGCCAGTTGGATAAGGAAGCGCTAGCAATTGTGTCAGGGTAAAAAGTTTCACGAATCGTTTTGGTAGAGACTTTGAAATTGTTACTGACCATAGACCGCTGTTAGGGATACTGGCTGGCGACCAACGCCTGTGGCACTTTCGCCACGATTGACCCGATGGACTATCTTCTTAGCCGCTTATTCCTACAAGCTGCAGCATCGACCGGAAAAGAAGTGGGGCATGCGGATGCTAAGCAGATGCCCACTACCAGGGCGATCAAGACCCCACTCCGGGACGCCCATCCTGCTAATTGACTCTTTGGACTCTGGCCCAGTCACATCTAAGGAGGTGGCTCGGGCATCATACCGGGACATTATTTTGAGGACTGTACCGGTTGGGTACAAAGAGGGTGGCCGCTGCGCGGGCGGCGTTTAAGGAATTTGTAAAAAAACGTGGGGAAATGTCGGCTCAAGGGGGGTGCCTGCTATGGGGAGATCGAGTGGTGATCCCGGAGAAATTGAGGGAAAAGGTATTGGACCTTCTCCACGAGGGTCACCCAGGGATCGTAAGGATGAAGGGGCTAGCGAGAAGCTATGTGTGGTGGCCCTTAATGGACCCAGAAATTGCTGAAAGGGTAGGGAAATGCCAGGCTTGCCAAGAGTCCAGACCTCTACCCCCAACGGCCCCAGTCAGGGAATGGGAAAAACCCCAAGGGCCCTGGTCGAGAATCCACATTGATTTTGCTGGCCCTTTCCACGGCCAAACCTTCCTAGTGGTAGTCGACGCTTTCTCTAAATGGTTGGAAATCATTCTCATGAGATCCATGACAGCCGAGGCAGTAATCGCAGCACTGCGGCATCTATTTGCAACCCACGGGTTGCCCGACACGCTAGTATCCGATAATGGCCCGCAATTCACGGCAACCCAGTTTGAGGAATACTTGGCAGATGAGGGCATCCGACATGCCCTCTCTGCACCTTTCCACCCTGCGTCGAATGGCCTTGCAGAGCGTTCCGTCCGGAGCGCTAAGGAGGCATTGTCCAGACTCAAGCCAGGCGACTGGCAAACAAAGATAGATTTCTTTCTGGCCGTTCAGCATAGAACCCCCAGCACTGCTACAGGCAGAAGCCCAGCCGAATTATTGATGGGACGGAAGCTCCGGTGCCCACTCGACCGGTTAAATCCCCATTACACACCAGAGGGTTACAAGGGGGAACGGGAAAAAACGAGAGAAATGGGCATAGGCGACCGAGTGTGGGCCCGCAACTATGGAGACGGCCCAAGTTGGCTAGCAGGGCAAATCATAAAAGCAACCGGTCCAAAGTCATACTTGGTTGAGTTAAAAGACAACCGAGTATGGAGGCGCCACATAGATCAAATCAGAAAAAGAATAACCGGACAATCCGAACTCAATGAAACAGACCCTGACCACACATTATTTGACCCCACAGCTGATTTAAACCCGGGAGAGGCGCAAGACTTAGCTGAGTCCCCGGAGGTCCAGCGACGCCATCAGGTTCCCCTTGGAAACAGCAGGGACGACTCTGCAAGTAATCCAAGGCCGGATGGCCTAGAAAAAGAGCCTGCAAGTAATCCAGGGCCGGATGGCCTAGAGAAAGAGCTGGGAGGAGCAAACAGCCCCTCCGACCAGCTCAACCCACTCCCAAGGACTGAACCGCGCAGGTCCGAAAGAATCAGGAGACGCCCAGGTTATTTGCGTGACTACGTCGAAAAATAACATGTAAATAATATGTAAATAATAGGTAAAGTGTTTTCTGGGAGGGGAGGAGTGTTATGTATCTTTAAATGTTTTGGCGGGAAACAAGCACGTTGCTGATTGGTTGAAGCCGCCGGTTGAACAGTATATAAGGAGAGGTTTTCCCCAGCCAGGCTGCTGGGTTCACCATATATTAAAGAGCTGTTGTCACTACCCTGGTCTCCAGCCTCGTTACTTCCCGACTTAACAGAGGTGTCACCTATACTGTACCTGTTTATTTGGTTTTTCTTGCCTGAATGTTGAGCCTTACTTTTTTCACCATTGGATTTCATTTTGTTAGATAGCCCTCAATGTTCAAATCTGTCAAGATCCTTCTGTATCTTGTCTTTTTTTTTTTAAATAATTTTTATTTCCATTTTCCAACATCATATTTATGTACAAACTATTATCCATCATTAATCATTAATTTTTATTTATTACTGATTCAAGCCTGCCCGATTGCCACTTCCTTTCTTCACAACCTCCCTCTCTACCCTCTACTACTTTCACATCCTTCATCTCCTTCACTTTACTACTTCCTCTCCTCCTTCTCCACTCCTCCCTTCTTCCACCCTATCTAACCTTCTTATTCCCCTCCTCCTTCTCTACTCTTTCCTACCTACTTTTTCCCTCCTTCTACTCCTCTCTCCTTTTCTTTCTGAAATGGCAGTCGAGCATCCCCAATATCATTTTAAATTTTAATTTCATATCTTCAAAAATTACTGTACATTAATAATCAATCCATGTATCATTCCCCTTTCCCCTCCTCCCTCCCCTCTGGACTTCCCAGAGCAAATACCGGGTATTATGACCAACAAGCTAAAGTATACAAAATATACATAATCTCCCACCTTTAAAAATTTAAAACTTTAGATCCCCTCACAATAAAAATAAAGAGATAGGAAAGAATAATAAAAAGAAAAAAAGAAAAGAAGCAGTACCAACTTCACATATTACTTCTTCTTACAGTCCATTTTAAAAATTAGTCCATCTTCTAAAATTCAAATTTTTCCCCCCACTTGTATATCCCTTCAAATTTCATAAATCCATTTCTTAAATTACAGTCCATCTTCTTGAACTCAAATTTTCATCATTATATTTTCATTATATATTTCTTCAATTGCCATAACATTTAATGTCCGTTCTTCTTACAGTCCATTTTAAAAATTAGTCCATCTTCTAAAATTCAAATTTTTTCACCCACTTGTATATTCCTTCAAATTTCATAAGTCCATTTCTTAAATTACAATCCAACTTCTCAAATTCAAATTTTCATCACTTATATATTTCTTCAATTGTCATAACATTTAATGTCCAATCTTCCAATACTACTCCATCAATCAAATATCATTTCGAATAAAATCTCTCAAATACAATATTTCCAGCTTAACTTCATAACTTTTACTATCTATAAACATGTCAATTAAAACAAATAATCATTTAAACTACATCCACAATATAACAGTAAACAGTTAAAATCATTACATCCACATTATCTAAATTCATAAATTTTACTTTCCATCCTTCACAATTAAATAATATCATCCCATAGATTTATACCATACAAATAGCAAATAACGAAAATCCTATAATTTATATCCTAAACAAATCAATTCCAAAAATTAACCATAATCATCATATTCACATCTTAAACATTCCTCCCTCTCCATTCTATTTTCCATCATTTCCAAACCAATTAACTTAGCATCTAACAACAAAGGATTCCCACTCTTTAAAACATTAATATAAAATGTCTCGCTTTCATAACTGAATTAAGAAAATACTTTCTGCTTCTAAAATTCACTGACAAACCCATTGGAACTTCCCATCTAAAATATATCTGATGTTTCTTAAACTCATCCACTAAAAAGCAAATTCTCTTCTCTTTCTTAACATTTTAGGAGGAATTTCCTTCATCATTTTATATCTTGTCCCAATATTTGAAATTTATTTTTATAAAAGGCTTGCAAAATTTCATACCTAATCTTTTAGTTGTAAAATAAATAACCACATCCTCGGTACTCTATTTTGTCTTGCCCACCAAGAATTAACACGATAAATTCTTTCAATATTAATCTCAAAGTCTTCTGGCTCCACACCTTTATCTGAGCAAAGGCTTGCGTAAAAATCTCTTTTAAATTTTCCTTCCTACTTTGCTTCAACCCCCTCACCCTTATAGCATATTCCATTAATCTATATTGTAATATTACTCTTTCTTCATCTGCCCTATCTACCTTTGCCTGTATATCTTCCATCTTATTATCTAAGTTCCAATTGTTTTGATTTTTTTGTATTTCCTCTATTTTCCTTTGCAACTCTAAATTAGCTTTATTAATTTCTTCAAGATTATCTTCTATCTGAATACAAGAGCTTAATATTTGCAATTGCATCTTTTACCATTTTCATTTCCTCTTCTGCTCTTCCACCACTTCCTTAAAATCCAACATCTCTTTCTCTATTTCATCAAATTTTGATCTATTTCTAAAAATGATTCTCCAAAACTCCTGTAAAGAATTTCTTAATTCCTTTTGATTTCTTCTTTAATTTTGAATCTGAACTGAAGAAATTTCAAAGTTTTAATGACTTTTGGTACTATTTGCTTAAAAGCCATTTTTAAAAATATAACCTAATAACAGACCAAAAAAATTCAAAAGAAAAATTCAAAAACTTTTCTTCTAAATCACTATAATCCCAAAGAAGAAGAAAAATATAAATCATAAAATTCTCTTTCTTAACATTTTAGGAGGAATTTCCTTCATCATTTTATATCTTGTCCCAATATTTGAAATTTATTTTATAAAAGGCTTGCAAAATTTCATACCTAATCTTTTAGTTGTAAAATAAATAACCACATCCTCGGTACTCTATTTTGTCTTGCCCACCAAGAATTAACACGATAAATTCTTTCAATATTAATCTCAAAGTCTTCTGGCTCCACACCTTTATCTGAGCAAAGGCTTGCGTAAAAATCTCTTTTAAATTTTCCTTCCTACTTTGCTTCAACCCCTCACCCTTATAGCATATTCCATTAATCTATATTGTAATATTACTCTTTCTTCATCTGCCCTATCTACCTTTGCCTGTATATCTTCCATCTTATTATCTAAGTTCCAATTGTTTTGATTCTTTTGAATTTCCTCTATTTTCCTTTGCAACTCTAAATCAGCTTTATTAATTTCTTCAAGATTATCTTCCATCTGAATACAAGAGCTTAATATTTGTGCAATTGCATCCTTTACCATTTTCATTTCCCTCTTTTGCTCTTCCACCACTTCCTTAAAATCCAACATCTCTTTCTCTATTTCATCAAATTTTGATCTATTTCTAAAAATGATTCTCCAAAACTCCTGTAAAGAATTTCTTAATTCCTTTTGATTTCTTCTTTAATTTTGAATCTGAACTGAAGAAATTTCAAAGTTTTAATGACTTTTGGTACTATTTGCTTAAAAGCCATTTTTTAAAAATATAACCTAATAACGGACCCCCAAAAAAAATTCAAAAAGAAAAATTCAAAAAACTTTTCTTCTAAATCACTATAATCCCAAAGAAGAAGAAAAAATATAAATCATAAAATTCTCGTTTCTTCCATTTAGTCAGTATCTTCTTATATATCTTCTAATTCGACACTAGCTGTTAGTAAGCATTTCTTTAACTTTCGTTTCCAGTACACACATTCCACAAAACCGCCATTTGCTTTCTTCTCTCCTATCTTCGCAACAAATATATCCTCAGGGGCTTGCAGTCTTCTTACAAACAAATGCTAGAACTCCAGTTTCTGCTCCGTCCACGTTACAATCCATCATAAATCAATTCCTGCCGTGGAAATTGGATGCTACGTTTTGTCTGCCATAAAAGGCAGATGCCCTCCCCCAGTCTGGAGCTTTTCAGGCTATGGAAGGAGAGCTCCCCGCAAGCCTCAGAAGCTTTTTCTGTGGCTTTATTTGGGTGTCTCAACTTCAGCCTGAATGCTCATCTCTCCCTCTTTGCCCGAGGGAAGAGAATTCCAAGCTGTCGGACCAGATTTATGATGTCCTGACAGCTCTACAGACTAGGGAGTTAGCAGCCTAATCAAGGCTGCTTCTCAACGAAGCGGAGCCATACCGGAAGTCCTGTATCTTAAGTCTTTGTAAGCATCATACCAGTTGCATCTGAATCAATTCCAGACCTATGTAATCACATAATATTAGTTGGCTTTTTTATCTTATGCTAGTTTATTTACATGGCAGCCCAGCTAATGTTCTTTTTGCAATGTTATAACACTGCTAATTTTGTGAGAATTTCATTGTCTCATCAGCAAGAATTCAAGATGAAACCCGAGGATGGAACCTGTTGCCCTCCCACTGGGAATAAAAAACAATGAATACCAATTTCTTCCCCTTTTAAAAAACAATGCAAACTTACTTTTAAAGAATGGATGAAAACTCTTTGTGTATAGGAAAGGATCTGAAGCTTTGCCATCTGGGAAATTTCTCACTTTATGTGGAACTTATTTCTTTATTCCAAAGGAGGCACGGAAGTTATGTACAGTATGTATATTTGTGTACTGTATTTGTGTTTGTGTAGTGATGTGTGTTTATATAATGGAAGACAATCTCAAAGAAACTCTAGAACTAATTGATAGAAAGGCTAAAATATACATTTATTAAAAGTGAACAATTAGAAACAATTGAAATACATTATTTCAGCAGTTAGCTTAAAAATCATGCAGTTACTGTATACTGTATTGTTCCACACTTACATGACCTCAGATCAAATTCCCAGGCTACTTTGCTCCTCTCCATTGCAGTCATATCCCCTATGTCTGTCTGTCTGTCTGTCATCCTGCCTGCCTATCATCAACTATCCTCCCTCCCTTCCTCTCTCTACACTTTGTGAAGAAGCTGCTTGGATCAGTGGTGGGTTTCAAATTTTTTTATTACTGGTTCTGTGGGTGTGGCTTGGTGGGCGTGGCATGGCATGGCATGGCTTGGTGGACGTGGCAGGGGAAGGATACTGTAAAATCTCCATTCCCACCCCACTCCAAGGGAAGGATACTGTAAAATCTTCATTCCCTCTCCACTCCAGGGGAAGGATACTGTAAAATCCCCATTTCCTCCCAATCAGTTGGGACTCGGGAGGCAGAGAATAGATGGGAGCGGGGCCAGTCAGAGGTGGTATTTACCGGTTCTTCGAACTACTCAAAATTTCCACTACCGGTTCTCCAGAACTGGTCAGAACCTGCTGAAACCCACCTCTGGCTTGGACGGATGTGGGTTAAGAAGGAAGTATAAATATATTGTCTTATCCAGGGCTGTCTTTCCTCAAAAGCAGCTCTGCTTTCATCAACTGTGGGGCTGAGGCTTTGAAATACATACTTCAATTACCTGCTGAAACTTGCAAATCCAAGGATGGCTGGGGGGAAAAAAACACCCATTTTCTTAAAAATCTCCAACTTCACGTAAGGACTTGTGGCTCATAAAAAACCTGTTGACTCAAAGCTGGGGGAGCAAATGATGGAACCATCTCTTTTCGCACAACATTCTGCTTGATCTGTCTGAAAATCCAGATGAATTTTTTTAGCACTGAACCATAATGTTTTGGCAAATCATGAGAAAAACAAAACCACTATTATCCATTAAATAGACAGCCCTCCTCCGAGTAAATGGGTGTTGTATCCAAGTGCTTAAGTATGGTGATGGAATCAGCAGAAAGAGGATGGAGACTAATTCTCCATGACCATTTTTTCCCTTGCTGTGAGACTGCTCAGGAGTCTCCACTCTTAACTGCAATTTCAAGAGAATAATAAAATGTGCATTGAAATGTCATTCCCAAGGGTGCTTTTTCAAGAGGCAACTGGACTTTCTGGTTTTTCTTTGAAGACATTTCGCTTCTCATCCAAGAAGCTTCTTCAGCTCTGACTGGATGCTGGAGAATGGAAGGACTTATACTCCTTGCAGACAGCTGGTCAAGGGAACTGTCTACAAAGAGTATAAATGCTTGAACCAGCTGTCTGCAAGGAGTATAAATCCTTCCATTCCCCACCTTCCTGTCAGAGCTGAAGAAGCTTCTTGGATGAGAAATGAAACATCTTCAAAGAAAAACCACAAAGTCCAGTTGCCACTTGAAAAAACATGTTTGGGACAACCATGACCTGGATGACTGAGAATCTCCATAGACATTGAAGTGTCATGATGCAAACAGGACTTTCCACAGTCACATAAAACATTGCACAATGAATTTACAAAAAGGGTATTAGATAACAATGTTGCAATGCAAGTTTTGTCATTTGACCCTTTGTGCCAACAGTATAAGGGTATATATACCCAGAGGGTCAGGCTTTCCTTATCACAGAAAATCCAATTATGAAAAAGCATAGGCATAGAATATTGCTGAATATGGTAATTATGGAATATTTTATCAGAGCTTGCATTGCACTGAATAGAATGGGATGCTTTAGAAGCATTTGGGGGAATAGATACATAAAATTCCCTTCCTTCTATTATGCAACATCTATCTCTCAGGCAATTCTCTCAAATCCTTTGGAACATGATCCATTTTTTAAAAAGAATTATACCCTTTGAACTGAAAAGGAATGTCTGAAATTTTCAAGTAGAATTGTTGTCCAGATGAGAAACCTATTTTGATTTTTATTTTTTTTTGCATCTGTATTTTCAGAGAACATCCTGTGCTGTTGTCCATTCAAAGATGCCACACAACACAGGCTAAACCTTTTGTGGTTTTGCTCCACCTTTCGATGTTTGCTGTGAGTCTATCTTTGCTTACGATTCTCCTTCAGCTGAAGTTCCTGTGCCTCCTTTCCTATCGCAAAACTTCCTAAGCAAATAGCGAAATTTGCGTTTCTTCTTTCTGACATGAAGGGAGCTGATCAGGGAGGACTTTGTATGAACTACATTTTTAAACAAATACATTTGTTTGAGCACAGGAACAGTTACCTTTGGGGTTATTTACTTTATTTAAAAAAAACCTTTGGTGATACAGATTATTGAAGAAAGATTGTTTTAGCTGCATACAAAATATAGTTATTTCAATGGGGAGTTTGTGTGGTGTTACGTTAATTTACATTCTTAAGAAGGAAGTGGGGAGACTGAATATAAGCAAGATTAGACTGAAAACAGAAACATTGATTTAACAGTTCTCTAATTTTCACTATGTAATTTCTTTACCCCCATTCAGAAGGGATATCAGGACAGGAGAAGGAGGAAGGAACAAGAAGACAGTCATAACTGTTTGGTTGAGCCTTTGACCTTTTTGGAAACCTACTCCTCCCACCCTGCAGAATTCTATTTTTGGTACTGTAGGAAGTTAGCACCCAACTCTCTCCTAGAAGAATGAAATATTTTGAGAAATATTAAAAAGGCAGAATATATTTCCCTGGATGAGAAATGGAGAAACATGTTTTAAAGACAAAGCAACTCCCACCTTCCTGCCTCCCCCCCCCCCTTGTCAATGGACCATCATCTGCAACACAAAGAACCCATCTAGCAACAGAAACTCACCACATGACACCTGGGAAGATTACATCAGCCAGCAAGGCTAGCTATAACCTCTGACAGCAACCAATTGGGATACTTTCCCTGTGTCCCAGAAAGTTCAAAGCCAGAGAGAGTATAAAACCCAGGGACTCTCAGCATCTCAGCCCTTTTCCGCTCAGGAACTCAAACCATGTGATCCTGTCCAACATTAAACCACCTTTCCAAGCAGTCTCCATGTTTCCAGTGTCTTTTTCCCACTTGGAACTGAACCCAGAAGGATATTTCTTCCAACAATACAATCCAAAGAGGTTTGTACTTCACGATTGTATTGATTATATCAACTGTTAAATGCAGTGATCACTTTGGCTGTGAAGGAATAAAATGAGGCTTCCATGTAGAAAAGTAAACCACGATTTTACTTCAGAAAAGTAAACCACCATTTTACTTCAGAAAAATCTTGCAACTATTTTAAGAAAGACATGCTAAAAACAGCTCCCGTTACTTGTCCCAGCTTCTGCCAACTGAGCAGTTCTAATGCACGTAAAAAATTCAAGTAGAAAAATAGAGACCACCTTTGGTGGGAAGGTAACAGTGTTCCGTGCACCTTTGACATTTAGTTATGCTGGCCACATGACCACCAAGACGTCTTTGGACAGTGCTGGCTCTTTAGCTTTGAAACGGAGATTAGCACCACCGCCTAGAGTCAGGAACAACTAGCACATATGTGCGAGGGGAACCTTTACCTTTACCTTTTTAAGCATAGGGAAGAGTGAATTGTAGCATTTAGTACCTTGTCAATATGTATGTTAGGTAATCCTTTGCAGTTGTTAGGTTCTGGAAAATTCTGTTAACTTGCCATCTTTCTTCCATGGTATAATCAGACAAAACCCCTTTTTCTTATTTCTTTGTTATTGCTGGCATTATCTGAACTGTAAATAAAATACCGTGGAAAGTACCCTCCAAAAGGATAGTGCCAGGAACCACTAAAGCAGTGCCAAATAGCTAGAAGAGATAAGAATACCATCTTAAATGAACAGTGCAAAGAAATAGAAGAAAACAATAGAATGTGCGGACCGGAGATCTATGAAGGGTACGTTTCATGCAAAGATGGGCATGATAAAGAACCAAAATGGCAGGGACCTAACAGAGGCAGAAGAGATTAGGAAGAGGTGGCAAGAATACACAGAAGAACTACACAAGAATGAGCTTAACGTCCCTGATAACCATAATGGGGTAGTCACTGACCTCGAGCAAGACAGCCTAGAAAGTGAAGTCAATGGGCCTTAGGAAATCTGAGCAACAACAAAGCTAGCGGAGGTGACAGTATTCCAGCTGAACTATTCAAAATCTTAAAAGATGATGCAGTAAAAGTGCTACACTCAATTTGCCAGCAAATTTGGAAAACTCAACTGGCCACAGGATTGGAAAAGGTCAGTTTACATTCCAATTCCAAAGAAAGGTAATGCCAAAGAATGTTCAAACTATCGCACCATTGCACCCATTTCACATGCTAGTAAAGTTATGCTTAAAATCCTACAAGCTAGGCTCCAGCAGTATGTGGCTCAAGAACTACGGGAAGTACAAACAGGATTTCGAAGAGGCAAAGGAACTAGAGATCGAATTGCCAACATATGCTGGATCATGGAGAAAGCTAGGGAGTTCCAGAGAAACATCTAGTTCTGCTTTATTGACTATGCTATAAAGCCTTTGATTGTGTGGATCACAACAAATTGTGGCAAGTTCTTAAAGAGATGGGAGTTCCAGACCATCTTATTTGCCTCTTGAGAAACCTATATGTGGGTGAAGAAGCAACTGTGAGAACTGGACACGGAATCACTGATTGGTTCAAAATTGGGAAAGGAGTTCCGCAAGGCTGTATACTGTCACCCTGTCTATTTAACTTATATGCAGAGCACATTATGAGAAAGGCGGGGCTAAATGACTCAAAAATTGGAATTAAGATTGCCGGGAGAAATGTCAAAGAACTCAGATATGCAGATGATACCACTCTAATGGCACAAAGTGAAGAGGAACTAAAGAGCCTCTTAATGCGGGTAAAGAAGGAAAGTGCAAAAGTTGACTTGAAACTCAACATTAAGAAAACTAAGATCATGGCAT
Organism: Ahaetulla prasina; assembly: GCF_028640845.1. NCBI lineage: Eukaryota > Metazoa > Chordata > Lepidosauria > Squamata > Colubridae > Ahaetulla > Ahaetulla prasina. The sequence continues at coordinate 83,242,013 of NC_080541.1, read as the reverse complement.
CCGGCCTCCTCAATTCCTGGCAAAATAGATGGGGAAGAAATGGAGGTAGTGGCAGATTTTATTTTCCTGGGCTCCATGATCACCACAGATGGGGACTGCAGCCAAGAAATTAAAAGACGCTTGCTCCTGGGGAGGAAAGCTATGGCAAATCTAGATAGCGTACTAAAAAGCAGAGACATCACCCTGCCAACAAAAGTGCGTATAGTCAAGGCTACGGTTTTCCCAGCTGCAATATATGGCTGTGAAAGCTGGACCATGGCTGAGTGCCAAAGAATTGAGGCCTTTGAACTATGGTGCTGGAGAAGACTCCTGCAAGTCCCTTGGACTGCAAGATGATCAAACAGGTCAGTCCTAGAGGAATCAACCCTGACTGCTCTTTAGAAGGCCAAGTCCTGAAGATGAAACTCAAATGCTTTGGCCACCTAATGAGAAGGAAGGACCCACTGGCCTAATGCTGGGAAAGATTGAGGGCAAAAGAAGAATGGGATGACAGAGAACGAGGTGGCTGGATGGAGTCACTGAAGCAGTAGGCATGAGCTTAAATGGACTCCAGAGGATGGTAGAGGACAGGAAGGCCTGGAGGAACGTTGTCCATGGGGTTTATTTTATTTATTTTTATTTATTTATTTATTTTGTCACACAGTATATATAAGCATAAGCATGAAATAACTATACAATATATAAGCATATATATGAGTATGTAATAACTATATTAATTGGATATAACGAAAGGAAACAATAGGACAGGAATGGTAGGCACGTTTGTGCTCTTATGCACACCCCTTACAGACCTCTTAGAAATGGGGTGAGGTCAATAGTAGACAGCTTTTGGTTGAAGCTTTGCGGATTTTGGGAAGAGACCATAGTGTCAGATAGTTTATTCCAAGCATTAACAACTCTGTTACTGAAGTCATATTTTCTGCAATCAAGATTGGAGCGGTTAACATTAAATCTATTGTGTGCTCGTGTATTGTTGCAATTGAAGCTGAAGTAGTCTTCAACAGGAAGGACATTGTAATAGATGATTCTATGAGTTAAACTCAGGTCATGTCGAAGGCGGTGTAGTTCTAAATTTTCTAAACCCAGGATTTCAAGTCTGGTGGCATAAGGTATTTTGTTGTATTCAGAGGAGTGGAGAACTCCTCTTGTAAAATATTTCTGGACATGTTCAATTGTATTGATGTCAGAAATATGGTATGGGTTCCAGACAGTCAAGCTGTATTCAAGAATTGGTCTAGCAAATGTTTTATATGCTCTGGTTAGTAGTGTAGTGTTTTTGGAGAAGAAGCTACGCAAGATTAGGTTTACAACTCTTAAAGCCTTTTTTGCGATGTAGTTGCAGTGGGCTTTGGCACTTAGATCATTTGATATGAAAACTCCAAGGTCTTTGACAGGGTGGGGGTCATCCGTAAGGTAATGTCCATCAAGCTTGTACTTAGTGTTTAGGCTCTTTTTTCCAATATGTAAGACTGAGCAATTGCTGGTTGAGATTTGGAGTTGCCAAGTTTTAGACCATTCAGATACAAAGTCAAGGTCTTTTTGGAGGGTAGTTGTATTGTTGGTGGTGTTAAATAGTTTGACATTGTCAGCAAAGAGAACACAATTACTTGTAATATGGTCACAGAGATCATTAATGTATAACATGAAGAATGTTGGTCCTTGAACACTGCCTTGGGGAATGCCACTTTTGACAGGAACAGGATTTGATAGAGCATTGCCAATTTTGACCACTTGTTGTCTGTGTAGGAATTTAGCACCCACCCCCTCCTAGAAGAATGAAATATTTTAGAAAATATTTAAAAAGGCAAAATATATTTCCCTGGATGAGAAATGGAGAAACATGTTTTAAAGACAAAGCAGCTCCCTGCAACTTCCTGCCACCCCCCACCTTTGTCAATGGGTCAGAGGTAGAAACTCATTCCCCCCACCTTTGTTAATGGGCCATCATCTGCATCATAATAGAACCCATCTAGGAACTGAAACTCACCACATGGTACCTGGGAAGATTACATCAGCCAGCAAGGCTAGCTAAGACTCCCACCCCCTGAGAGTCTGACAACCAATCAGGGTACTCTTCCTGTGCCCCAGAAAGTTCAAAGCTCAGAAAAAGCATAAAACCAGGGAGCACACAGGATCTCAGCCCTTTTCTGTTCAGGAACTCAAGCCATGTGATCCTGACCACCATTAAACCATCATTCCAAGCAGCCTCCATGTTTCCAGTGTCTTTGTCCCCACTTGGAACTGAACCCAGATGGATATTTCTTCCAACAATTGGCACCCACAGATGGGACTCCAAGCTAACCTAACCAATGGACCTGGCCCAGGTAAGCCTCCCTTGCTAGCAGCAGACCCATTGAGTCTGTAGGTAAGTTTTCCTGGACCTTGGCCATTTGGAACCAGGTTTTAAAGGGATTTTGAGTGTTGAGCTCAAAGGCTGCTTGGAAAGAAGGTGAGTACCTCTAAATTTTAATCTTTAAGCATGGAAAAGTATGGGAAATATGTGTATGCCTGCATGTGTGTGAATGAGAAAGCCCTTCTCCCAATCACAGCTGGATTTTGCTTCCTCTGTGCATTTCCTAACCGCAGAAAGACCAAAAGTCTGGAGAGCATGGGGTTTTTGCCAGAGCACAGGACCTTCTGTTAGGGAAGGAGGAAGTGTGTGTTTGGGATTCCACCTGAGGAAACAGTCTGATTCCACCTCTTTGAGCAACCTCTAGCCGCACCTCTACCTACTGCTAGCTCCACCGAGCCGTGACCGGTAGGATAGAGAAAGCAAGGGGGGGAAGCCAAATGTGGAACTTTGTGTTTTCAAGGAACGGAAGCTGAGTGAAAGGAAAAGAAGTGTGAAGGGGGAAAAAGAAATATATAGGAACTATTGGTGTATCTAAAAAGGAAAGCAAAGCCTAAAGTGGTGCATGTGGAGTGAGAGGAGGTGCTCGTACCTGCTGTAGGGGCAGCAAGGTCCTCCGGGATCACTATTTTTTTTTATTGGTGATCTTCAAATAAGAGTTCCCTTAAGGAAGGGGCCCATACTTAGACAGAAGGGAGTCGGAGTCCTTCGCGGATACCTTTTTTTCCCGAAACTGCGGGAGTGCCCGGCTATGACAAAGTGAGCCTCACATTCCGAGGATCATGGGAAGCGTAAGCTCGAGGGTAGAGGGAAATCCCCTGAGAGACATGCTTGGGGCCTGGGACGCCAGGCAGGTGCCAGTGTTGACTGGCATGCGAGAAAAGAAATCGAAGAAATTGTGTAAAAAAATGGGCTTTCCTAAGAGATAACACCAGGAAGACAAATTTGGCTAAATAAAGGTACTTAAAAGAAAAGGGAAATATATAAATAGCAATGTTTGGGTTTTTGTTTTGTTTGTTTGTTTGTTTGTCTCTTTCTCTGTCTTCTATGGAACCACGTGGTCTGTCTGTTAAGATTTGTGCCTTCCCTAATTTAACTGAGATTTATGGCGGGAATGATCAGTGTGTGTGTAAATCTCAGAGTTTTGTTTTCCTCTCTTTGTCCTCCTTGTTTTTTATGTGTGTATGTCTGTCTTTGTGGGCCCTTGAGGTAATTGTAACTGTAAAATGTATCTGATCTCTAGAGACAAGAATTTTAAATTGTTAGGGAAAAACAAAAACAAAAGGTTGAAACAATGAAAATGGGGAAGAGAGAGAAAGAAAGAGCCTTTTTCCTGTCTTTGTCCGGCCAACAAAACAGTAAAAAGGACTTTTCATCCTATTTCTGTTTTTTTTTCTCCTTCTCTCTTTTTATCTTAAAGTAACAACTCAAGTTTATGAGGAAATGTTTTAAGTTCACTTACAAGAGAAAAAAAAATTCAGTCTTGCATTTACTGTGTATTTAAATGATTTTACCTGTACCTCTTCCTGAAGCATGTGAATCCAGTTTTTTTTCTTTCTCATCAGTTATGTCTCCATTTTGTTGAAACTGCATTATCTTTTAGTAACTGCAATATTGATGTGTTGTTTCTTTTCAAACTCTGCCTGCAAGATATCTACCCCCCCCCTTTAATCCTGTTACAATGCCTTTCCTGAGAAGATTACCCACAAAAGTGGGGAGGAGATCCTGTTCTAATGTCTTTCAGTCCTGGAAAGATGACTCTGCAACTGTGGAAGCAGAGCACATGGTTTCAGATGCTGCCCCCAGAGGAGACCTTCCATTTGTTGGAGCCAGGAATTGAGTTTGAATCCAGCCCCCACTGAAAGTCATCACAGCAACCAGAGTGGAGCAGACCTTTCCAAACCTGACTGACCACCAAGCATGCCACCCAAAAGATATGAAAGAAAGGACCCTGAGATGTATAAGTAAAGACCAAAAGACTCTTTTCAATTCCCAGAAGACAACTAGAAAGACTATGGGGGAGGTGGAAAATTCATTGTAAGGTTTTCTGTCTTGTCTCCTTTATATTGTAATCAGTCTAAAGTATTCATGTAAGGATTGTATTTGAGTGGCTACCACAGCAAGTTCTGAACACCTTAGATTTCTGTCTGGTGGGAGGGAAATATGTCCAAAATGTTTGTATTGCCTGTATTGTAAAAGTAGCTGCATACACAGGCACACACAGAGAGACACACCATTCAAAATTAGACTGAAACTATTCCCTTCACTTACCTCCACACAAGACTTCTAGGTTGATTTTTGCTCTGTGGCACTAAAAGCCCAAGGAGTCAGATCTCCCTGCTAATTCCATGGGGGAGGGGCATCCCCCTCAGGCAATTCCTCTCTTGAAGAGATAGCAGAAAAAGTGATATCCAAAACCCAAGCCCTGACTATGACTCACAAATGATGCTGCCCAGTTGCCCAGTAAAGCAAGATATGTTGCACTGGTGGTCTCATGAGTAGAAGTCCCAGGGCTCATTGTGTAATTTATTTTGTTAAGAAAGGAAAAAACCTGGATTGCACACTGATTAACCTCAATTTGGACCAAAAAAAAAAAAAAAGGATAGACTAAATTAAGAGCTAGGGCAGGTTCAGTAACCAACCCTTGGAAATGGGCAGCCTGTAATTTAAAGGAAAACCATGGCTGTGAAAATTTTGGGATGTGTGCTTGCTTGAAACCTGACTGGAAGCTCTCAGAAAGTGATATCTAACAGCTGAAATTAATTGGCATAGAAAATTGGATGCTGTAAAATTCTTACCAGAACTTTTGCCCTGGCTGCTAGACCTTCATGGTTGAAAGCTTTTGGGAGCCACTGAAGGAATCTTTTTTCTGTTGTCTCTATCAATGGCTTCCTTTTTATCAGAAAAATTAAAAGCACCCATCAAGTCTCCCTGATTTGATCAATTTTAATTTTTGCCAAAAGCATGTTTCAAAACTCACGTTTTGGGGAGAAAAAAAAAAGTAGGGATTGTAGGAATTTAGCACCCACCCCCCTCCTAGAAGAATGAAATATTTTAGAAAATATTTAAAAAGGCAGAATATATTTCCCTGGATGAGAAATGGAGAAACATGTTTTAAAGACAAAGCAGCTCCCTGCAACTTCCTGCCACCCCCCACCTTTGTCAATGGGTCAGAGGTAGAAACTCATTCCCCCCACCTTTGTTAATGGGCCATCATCTGCATCATAATAGAACCCATATAGGAACTGAAATTCACCACATGGCACCTGGGAAGATTACATCAGCCAGCAAGGCTAGCTAAGACTCCCACCCCCTGAGAGTCTGACAACCAATCGGGGTACTCTTCCTGTGCCCCAGAAAGTTCAAAGCTCAGAAAAAGCATAAAACCAGGGAGCACACAGGATCTCAGCCCTTTTCTGTTCAGGAACTCAAGCCATGTGATCCTGACCACCATTAAACCATCTTTCCAAGCAGCCTCCATGTTTCCAGTGTCTTTGTCCCCACTTGGAACTGAACCCAGATGGATATTTCTTCCAACATCTGTTTGACAGGAAAGCTGTTGTTGGAAGTAATATCCATCTGGGTTCTGTTCCAAGTGGGGATAAAGACACTGGAAACACGGAGACTGCTTGGAAAGATGGTTTAATGGTGGTCAGGATCACATGGCTTGAGTTCCCGAAAAGAAAAAGGGATGAGATCCTGTGCACTTCTGGTTTTATGCTCTCTCTAAGCTTTGAACTTCCCGGGGCACAGGAAGAGTGTCCTGATTGGTTGTCAGACTCCCAGGGGGTGGGGGTCTTAGCTAGCCTTGCTGGCTGATGCAATCTTCCCAGGTGTCATGTGGTGAGTTTCTGTTGCTAGATGGGTCTTATTGTGTTGCAGATGATGGCCCATTGACAAAGGTGGGGAGAGAGCAGGCAGCTGCTTTGTCTTTAAAACATGTTTCTCCATTTCTCATCCAGGGAAATATATTCTCCCTTTTTTAATATTTTCTAAAATATTTCATTCTTCCAGGAGGGGTGTTAGATTCGGGCAATAACTAGGCAGGAGACCAGATGAGTAACAACAGCTCTTTACTATATGGTGAACCCAGCAACCGCAAACGGTAAAAACCCCTCCTTATATACAGTTCAGCTGGAGGCTATCAGCCAATTAGCAACGTGCTATTTCCCGCTCTATTTTCCCTCCAAAACCCTTAAAGATACATTACACTCCTCCCCTCCCAGAAAACTTTTTACCCCTATTTACATAAAATGAATAATTATTTTTCAACGTAGTCACGTGAGTGCATGGGCGTCTCCTAACTCTTTCGGACCTGCGCAGTTCATTTTCTGGGAGTGAGTCGAGCTGGCCGGAGGGACTGTTCGTTCCTCTCAGCTCCTCCTCCAGGCCATCCGGCCTTGGATTACTTGCAGAGTCGTTCCTGCTTTCCTTCGGAGGGACCGGTTGGTGTCGCTGGAACTCAGATAAGTCCTGCGGTTTGCTCGGTGTTGTTTTGTACCCGTCTGGTGTAGTTCGGGTTTAACCGGTCTAACGGGCATCTAAGCTTTCTCCCCATCAGTAGCTCTGCTGGGCTACGGCCAGTCGCCACACAAGGGGTTCTGTGTTGTACCGCTAAGAAGGTGTCAATTTTTAATTGCCAATCCCCGGGTCTGATTCTGGACAATGCCTCTTTTGCGCTCCGGACGAAACGCTCTGCAAGGCCGTTCGTCGCAGGGTGGAAAGGCGCCGAGAGGACATGTCGGATGCCCTCCTCCGCCAAGTACCCCTCAAAAAGGGTCGCCGTGAACTGTGGCCCGTTGTCTGAAACGAGTGTGTCTGGTAACCCGTGTATTACAAAAAGGTGCCGCAGGACTGAAATTACAGCCTCTGCGGTCATGGATTTCATTAGAATGATTTCCAGCCATTTGGAAAATGCGTCTACCACCACTAAGAATGTTTGGCCGTGGAAGGGCGGCAAAATCGATATGGATTCGGGACCATGGGCCCTGGGGTTTCTCCCACTCTCGGATTGGGGCCGTTGGTGGTAGTGGTCTGGATTCCTGGCATGCTTGGCATTTCCCAACCCTATCGCTAATCTCCATGTCCATCAAGGGCCACCACACATAGCTCCTGGCTAAACCCTTCATTCTCACGATCCCAGGATGGCCTTCGTGCAGAAGTTCCAGAACTTTTTCCGCAATTTCTCTGGGACTACCACCCTATCCCCCCAGAGCAAACACCCTCCTTGCACCGACAATTCCCCGCACTTTTTTACAAATTCCCTAAAACGCTCACCCGGCGCAGCGGGCCATCCTCTTTGCACCCAACCCATTACAGTCCTTAATGTAATGTCCTTGTAAGAAGCCCGAGCCACCTCCTTGGAAGTGACCGGACCAGAGTCCAAAGAGTCAATTAACAAGACGGGTGTGCCCGGAGTGGGGTCTTCGATAGTCGCTGGTAAAGGGCATCTGCTCAAAGCGTCTGCATGCCCTAACTCCTTTCCTGGCCGATGTAGCAGTTTGTACGAATATGCAGCCAGAAAGATAGTCCATCGGGTCAATCTGGGCGAAAGTGCCACGGGCGTTGGGCGGTCGCCCGCCAGCAACCCTAGCAAGGGTCTATGGTCTGTGACGATTTCGAAGTCGCGACCGAAAACATATTCATGAAACTTCTTTACCCCGGAAACTATGGCCAAGGCTTCCCTATCCAACTGACTATAGTTCCTTTCAGCTGAGGACATTGTTCGGGAATAAAACGCTATAGGGGCTTCTGTGCCATTTGGCAGCCTGTGGCTGAGCACAGCCCCCACCCCGTAGGGGGATGCATCACAAACTAGCACCAATGGTAGTGTGCTATTGTATTGTATCAATAGGCTATCGCTAGATAGGAGGTTTTTTATTGCTTCGAATGCTCTAGCTTCCGCCTTTCCCCAAGACCATGCAGCATTTTTTCCCAGTAATTTGTGTAGCGGCTCGGCTATGGTAGCCTTGTTTTTTTAAAAAAACCGCGTAAAAATTTACCAGACCCAAAAACGCCTGCAACTCTGTTTTGTTTTGGGGTGCTGGGGCCTTCTGATTGCCTAACCTTGCTCTCAGTGGGGTGGATCCTCCTGTCTATCCAGTAGCCCAGGAATTCTCGGATCCTACCCCGATCTGGCACTTGTTTAATTTGACTTTTAAACCGGCGGACGGAAAATACTTAAAACTTTTCTCAGTCGCACCCAAGTTCTTCCATATTGTCGGCGGATACCAGTACGTCATCAAAATGCAGTACCACCCCGGGAGCCCCTGCAGAAGCCGCTCCATTAAATTTTGAAATAATCCTGGTGCCACACTGACCCCAAATTGTAACCTGGTGCATTTGAAAGCACCCTGTGCGTTACGATTGTTTGAGCTTGGCCGTGCTGCTATCTACGGGTAACTGCTGATAGGCTTGGGCCAAATCTAGTTTAGCAAAACCTGCCCTGCCCTAACGAGTGTAGCAAGTGTTGTACCACAGGGACGGGGTAAGCGCTTTTTTGCAAAGCTTTGTTAAGCGTCGCCTTGTAATCGGCGCAAATCCTGACTGACCCGTCTGGTTTCACTGGGGTGACTATTGGCGTCTCCCACTTCGCATGATCGACTGGCACTAGTATCCCCTGGCTTACTAGTTTGTCCAGTTCCCGGTCAATCTTGGGCTTCAGGGCGAAAGGAACCCTCCTAGCCTTTAAACGGATAGGGGCAACGAGGTCTAGATTGAAGGAGATAGGGGTCCCCTTGTACTTGCCCAGGCAGTCTTTGAAAACGTCCTCGAACTCCTTCATGAGTTCGTCCTTGAGGTCGACTTCATTTCGGAAGACTCCGGTCACTCCCATGCCCAATGCCCGGAACCAGTCTAGTCCCAACAAACTCGGCAGGGTCCCATCGACGATGGTTATGGGCAGAGTTTTTTCAAACTTTCCATACTTGACGTGGACGGTCGTTGCCCCTCGAACAGGGATCCTGTTCCCTTGATAGTCCTGCACTCGTAGCTTCTGTGGCCGCAGTTTGCGTTTCGCGATAGCCGGCAAGTTTTTTTCTAAGTTGCTCCAGGACATGATCGTAATTGAAGATCCAGTGTCCACTTCCATTCGGCACGGCACTCCTTCGATGAGTGTTTTAACAAAGATTTTTTTTTCTAGGCGTGTTGATGCCTGGCCCACTCTCACGGCTGTCTGATTCAACTTCGCGCCTTTTTTTCCTTGACCAATCCCGGGCCGTTTCACAGTTCCCGCGCTTTGATTGGTCGTTTTGAATTTTTGGCGGGAAGGTTGGGGCGCTCGGCAGGCTTTCGCGATGTGCCCTTTTTTTTCACAACGCCGACACGTGGCATCCCTAAATTTGCAATGTTGCCGTTGGTGTTGGCCCCCGCAACTTGCGCATTCGCCCCGGTCTTCCCTCTCCGGCCTCCCGGTGTGGAAGACTTCTTCCTCTTCCTCCTCTTCCGACTCGGCCTGGACTTCCTCGTTGTGGACCGGGGTTGTTTTCGCTGCCGCCCCTGGCGCGACCGGCTTTTGTAGTGTTTCTGCCGCTTGGGTAGACATCTCGTGAGCCCTTGCCTCGTCCAGGGCGATTGCGAGCGTTAGGTTGCTTCTGGACAGCAGCCGCCGTCGCAAACGGATGTCCCTGACCCCGCAAATTAGTTGGTCGAGCAACGCGTCTTCCAAGTCTCGGTACTCACAATGGTTCGCGGCTTTCCTCAGTGCTGCCATGTACACACTGATGGACTCGCCCTCTTGCTGCATGCGCTGCCTTAATTCGAACCGTTGAACGAACTTGGAAGGCGTTGGTGCATAGTGGGCTTTCAAAACGGTCTGCAGAGTTTGCCACGGTACCGCCTGTACCGGCGTTGGCTCAGAAAGCGATTCCGCGGTGTCGAAAACCTCGGGACCGCAGTGACTCAGGAAGTACGCCCGTTTCCTGTTGTCCGAGACTCCTTGGAGCTCGTTGGCTTCGAGGAAACACTCGAAGCGAGCCATGTATGACCCCCATTTTTCTTTGGCTGGGTCGAATGGCGCTGGCGGTGTATAGCTGGACATCGTTGCTAACCGCCCTTATTTTGCTGGGTTCGTTCCTGGTGCTCTTTTGCCTCGAGATCCCACCTTCGTCGCCAGTGTTAGATTCGGGCAATAACTAGGCAGGAGACCAGATGAGTAACAACAGCTCTTTACTATATGGTGAACCCAGCAACCGCAAACGGTAAAAACCCCTCCTTATATACAGTTCAGCTGGAGGCTATCAGCCAATTAGCAACGTGCTATTTCCCGCTCTATTTTCCCTCCAAAACCCTTAAAGATACATTACAAGGGGGATGGGTGCTAACTTCCTGCACTGTTATCCAATTGTGGAGGGGTCCTGAAATGCCATAGGATTTTAGTTTTAGAAGTTTATCACGTACTACTGAGTCAATCTATGTAGACTGCATCTATTGCTTTGCCCTGATCAAGATTTGTAGTCCATATGTTTTTACAGTGAAGAAGTTGTAAGTTAATTTTTTTCTGAAACCAAATTGTTTATTAGAGTAGGTTGTTTGTTTCTAGGTGGAGGGTAATGGATTGGTTGATGATAGATTCCATTACTTTGCAGGTGATGCAGCATAGAGAGATTGGTCTGTAATTTTCAACTAGGCTGGGGTCTCCTTTTTTGAAGACAGGGCGGACACGACTTCGCAACTAACAAGACGATGACGAGAGCCACTTTTCTGAAATGGTATAGGGTCTCCTACTTGAGCAAGGGGCTGGACTAGAAGACCTCTAAGGCTCCGTCCTGATTCCTACTCCTATTCCTTCCCATCCCTATTCTATTCTACCATATCTGGGGCAAGAACATTCATAATTATATGCGAAATAGAAAAATGCTCATTCTTCTCAAGGTATTTTGTTGCATCGGACATGCCGCGCTTTACTCAGCTCAACAAAGAGCCGGAAGGAGAATCACCCATCTACCCTTAGTCGTCCGAGGATCTCCGATTCCTCGGAAATTATCGTCCTTCTCCAGGCTCGCGATGTTTACCTCATTTCCGGTTTGCTGAAGCAACCAGCCAGTTTTTCCGCCTTCGCCTTGCTGTCGCCTAGGGCTTTTTTTGTGTCCCTTAGTGCGCATGCGCCACTCGCCGGCCCTCAGCAGTGGCGGCGGCGAAGAAGGAGTTTGGGAGTTCAAAATGGCTGCCCCGACGTTGGTGGAGTTGGCAATGCGGGGACACGGGTAAGGCTGGTTTTTTTATTTTATTAATTTAAAGATGATAATTATGCTTGGCCTTGTTAGCTGCGTTTCACTTAACGAGGAAATGGGAGGGAACGGAGGGGGGAGGGGAAAAAGCGAGCGGAGGGCCTAGAACGCGCCATCGACGAGCTGTTATAACGGTCGCTGGGAGGCCTTCGTCGGGCCTGACTCCGGAGTTCTGGCTGCTTCTTCCCCTTCCCCGAGCCGTCATATTTAGTCCTACGGTTCTGACCTTCCTGTCGCTTTATCGCTTTGCCGCTCAATTGGGAGAGGAAGACCTTAACAAATACTTGGAAGCTGGTCCGAGGGTTTGCCTTCGCCTAACGGCTGCTACCTTCTAATGCCCTCCGCACGATCCTCTGATGAAGAAGGGGTGGGGGAATGTTAGGGGGGGAAAAACCCCCGACTCTTTGAAAAGAAAGTCGTCTTTTGTCCTCATTAAATCGTGTGTGGAAGGATTGGTGCATGTGTGGTTTTCCTTTCTAAATATACTCCCAAATAACATGCACAGGAGGAATAATCTTACCAGTGATCGGACTTTTTTTTTATTATGGAGGAACGATATAACAAAATAAATCCAAGTGCAAATTAAGTGATCACGTGCACATTTATTTCAAAATGAATTTAAAAGGATTTTTTTGAGGTAAATGGGACTTGGTAAAATGGGAATGTGAGCCTCCATTTTGGGGGAGGGGTGTTGGCCACTGTTAAGGTTGATACATTGTATCTCTGTATTCTAGATCGTTAATGTTCACTTTTCACTGTTTATTCTAATGTGTTTCAGGTAACTGAGAGATATTGCTCCTTATGAAGGTTTGACACAAATTGTACTCCCCTATAAACTACAGTAACATTACATAGGGTTAGAAGAATTTGATCCTTCTCCTTGACTGATTTAACAACTTGCACTAAGACGCAAGTGTGTTAGAGACCAGTCTGCATTATCCCTCTGACCTTTGGCTATAATGTTGAAGACCAATGGAGGTGGGCTCCAACAGCATAATGAGTTGGCTAGTATTAGATTCTATGATGCTTTGTACACAATGTTATAGAAGAAAATTTGCCGAATTCACTGAAATTGGCTGAGTTTCAATAGCTATAAACAATTTTAGATATAAAAATGACATACTAAATAAATTTTTGACAGTGAGACAGTAAAGTACGGTGCCTGTTAAACTTCTTTAAAGTTCTATTCCATTTGATTAGTCAGTTGCTAAATATAGTGAAACAACTATAATGACTTCAAGCCCCAAATAAAAATGATCAGTTTCTGATCTGTCTGTACAGTTGTTCATTGTGCACATGCCTTGGTGTCTTTCCTTCTTTGCACATATTGCCATTCTTGTTCATTGTCCTTGAATCAATACCCATCTAATGTTTCAAGATGGAGGAGGAAGGGTAGAAGAGACCCTGAGCCAAGCAACATCTCTCTCTCCACCTCCTCAGTGATACAAAGGTGATCTCTTGCTCCTCACCACACTCCTTCAGTTTTTTTTTCCCATTTCTTTGTCTACTCCCCCAGTCCAGCCCATCCTATAGCACTCCATTTCGATTTTTAAAAAAAAATCAAGCTAGCCTGATTTTTGTATTAGACTTAGGCTTGAAAGCCAGCTTGTGACTTTGGGCCAGTCACTTTTTCTCAGCCCTCACAGGATTGTTGTCGTGAAAATAGGAGGAGGAAGGTATGTTAGATATATTCGCTGTCTTTAGTTGTTTATAAAAATAATAAAGGTGAGCTGTAAATTAAATACAAAAACTAAAAATTCTGATGTGGAGAAAAATGTTATAAGAATTTTGTAAACCATGTTTCAGAATCAACAGATTAATAAGCATCTAATAATATGCAGTTGCAAAGTATTTTAAATGTCAGGTTTTTTGGAACAATCACGTGTAAAGCAAGCACCATATATCTTAGTACCAGAGTTTTCTTTAATTGAACATATGGATCCCAGAAAATTTTCCTTTCACATTGGTTAAAGACAAGTCAAAGAGGGAATGTTTTATACTGTCACAAGATGGCAAATCTGATTCCCTGGCATTTCATTTACTCGTTTCTTTGTCATTTCTACTTCTTGTGTGAAATTCTAAATATTACATCTTTATAACTGGAATCAATTTCCACCCATTTTCTAGTTTACCACTTGAATTCTATCATGTGACATTTATTTAAACAGTAGAAGTAAACATATGTACACCCAGCAGATCATTTTGCTATCTCTCTGCCTAAAATGATTTAAATTATTTAAATATCTTAGAATTGTCTGATTGTAAGATATAGCATAAAGAATATTTTGTTGATTTATATTTATTTAGATTCTGCTTTTTGAAATATATTTACAGAATTGAAGAAGCTGATATATCTGAACGAAGTGCAAATGAAGAAAATGGAGATATTTCAGAAGGAGACCAACCACAAATTAAACATAGTCGACATAAAAAGAAGAAACACAAACATCGAGGCAAACATAAGAAACACAAACATTCTTCAGAAGAAGATAAGGACAAAAAGCATAAACATAGGCACAAACATAAGAAACATAAACGAAAGGAGATTGCTGATATCTCTGATAAAGAAGATGGCCCAGCAAAAAGAACTAAAATTGACTTCTTAGCTCCTCTAGAAGATTTAGAGAAACAAAGAGCATTATTAAAAGCTGAACTTGAAAATGAGCTAATGGAAGGAAAGGTTCAATCTGGGATGGGATTAATATTACAAGGATATGAGTCAGGTTCAGAAGAAGAAGGAGAAATCAATGATAAGGCGAGAAATGGAACTAGATCTGCAAATAAATCAAATGTTAAGGGAAAGCTTGAGATTGTAGACAATAAAAGTTCAAAGAAACGCAGTAAGAGCAGATCAAAAGAACGGACTCGACACAAGTCTGATAAAAAGAAAAGCAAGTCAGGAGTTGATGGCATAAAAGAGAAAGCTACTAGAAGTAAATCAAAAGAAAGAAAAAAATCTAAAAGCCCATCTAAAAGAATAAAGTCTCAAGATCAAATAGGAAAGTCAAAATCTCCAACCCTTAAAAGGCGCTCTCAAGAAAAAAATAGGAAGTCACGGTCTCCTCCTGAAGATAAAACTAAAGCAGAAGATAAGATCAAATCAAGAGATCGTAAAAAATCTCCGGTTATTAATGAAAATAAAATTAGAGATCGTAGCAAAAGATCCAAATCTCCAATAGAACAAAGAAGCAAATCCAAAGATAGACAATCAAGATCGAAAGATCGAAAATCCAGGAGATCTGAGACTGAAAAAGAAAAGAAGCTCATCAAATCACCTTCAAAAGATATGTCATCAGGTAAAGAAAACAGGTCTCCTAGTAAAAGACCTGGTCGTAGTCCTAAAGGAAGAAGTTTATCCCCAAAACCACGAGATAAACTAAGACGCAGCAGATCACCCCTGCTTAATGATCGCAGATCTAAACAGAGTAAATCACCATCTCGAAATCGGTCTCCTGGTAGGAGAGCAAAGAGCAGATCAGCAGATAGAAAAAGAAGAGAATCGGAAAGGAGACGTTTTTCTTCTCCCAGGTAATGCTGATGGAAAAAAATAATGATTTTGGTTTAGACATTATTCACAATTGTGAAAATGGGAGTGGGTGGAGGATAGTTTTTGCCAGTATTTGCCAATATCATTGCATGCTCCAAAAATCTGCCTTTGGGATGGTATGTATGATGATGATGATGATATGATATTCATGTCACTTCCTGGCTGTTAGTTATATTGCAAAGCTGTCCTGTTTTAGAAGATGAAGTCTGGGGGGACCTAAAGAATGTGCAATAAAAAATTAAATGTTTAGAGTGCGATAGAATGGGTGAGCATGTGATTTGTTTATTTTTGTAGTGCCAGTCTGTGACTTGTATTATTTATGAATTGACTCATTTTCATTGGTTTCCCCTACAGTGCTATTCTGTTATTTTCAGTAGAAACTACCTGCCTATTGACTACTACAGTACAAAAAATCAACAGACTAAAGATAGTTTTACATAAAAATACATTCTACAGTAATCAAACTCAAAGAGAAGCATATCTATGGCAAGAGTCAGTTTACCTTGAGGGGATTTAGAGCAATGTATATTATTTAACTGCCATCAAGTCTAGCCATGCTTTGGGGGTTTGTTTAAGATATCTCTGTTTTTGGACTCAGTGAATGCAAATGATTATAAAAGAGCCACTCTTTTTGATAATAAGGGCAAGTTGCAGAGGCAGTGCAATTCAGAGATTAATAAGAGAAGTATCAGGTGGAAGCACATGATCTGGTCCTAATTGGCAGATAAATTGCTGGGTTGTATGAGAATCTGAAGTGTGGTTGTATTGTTCAGAACAGAAAAACACATTGAATATAGTAATAAATATGTTTGTATTTTGAGAATTCTAATTTGACAGATCTTTTCTTAACGAAGACGTTAAGCTTGTCCTCTTTATTCTTCTGTACTTGTAGTTTATCAGCAAAACATAAACGGATTAAATAACTAATGTAAATTAAAATATTTTTAGTAAACAATCCTCAATTTCTTAGTATATTGGAATATAATTAGTGTTTGTGTTGTTATAGTTTTATTTTGGGAATCAGTTCAGTGATATCTGTCAATATGCTTAAATTAGTGTGCAGTCATTGAATATAAATATGTCTTGCATTTTAAAATGCAGCATATTTTAAAAGAATTTCAAATTCAGTGGAATTTATTTCTGTATATCTTTAACTGTTATAAGATGAAATTAAATTACATGAAAACTGAAAATCTGTTGAAGCAACACATTCTTAGATTTGACAGTGAATTTTGGTGATGTATGTTTTAGTTTCGTGTAGCTGGCATAGCTATAGAATCAAATCTAAAATACTGACACAAAACTTCCATATTTAACATAGAAACAATATCACTAATGTTTATAATTTAATGTAAGATTTTCATGAGTTTGAATGGATTATAAGTTACCCTAAGAAATGCATTTTTATCAATATTTATTATTTATTTTATTTATTATTCGAATTTATATACCGCCCTATCTCCCAAAGGACTCAGGGCGGTTTACAGGCATATAAAACATCAAAATCAATAAATTAAAATAATCCTTAAAAAACTTATTCTAGCGCCCGAATTATTAAAAATAGAAATATAAATATCAAATATAAATATTAAAATCAATTTAAAACCCCTCTAAATTTAAAAATCTAAGCCAGTCCTGCACAGATGAATAAATGTGTCTTGAGCTCGCGACGGAAGGTTCGAAGGTCAGGAAGTTGACGGAGTCCTGGGGGGAGTTCATTCCAGAGGGTGGGAGCCCCCACAGAGAAGGCCCTTCCCCTGGGCGTCGCCAACCGACACTGCCTAGCTGACGGCACCCTGAGGAGTCCCTCTCTGTGAGAGCGCACGGGTCGGTGAGAGGTATCTGGTCGCAGTAGGCGGTCCCGTAGATAACCCGGCCCTATGCCATGGAGCGCTTTAAAGGTGGTCACCAAAATCTTGAAGCGCACCCGGAAGGCCACAGGTAGCCAGTGCAGCCTGCGCAGGATGGGTGTTATGCGGGAGCCACGAGGGGCTCCCTCTATCACCCGCAGCCGCAGTCTGAACTAACTCCAGCCTCCGGGTGCTCTTCAAGGGAAGCCCCATGTAGAGAGCGTTGCAGTAATCCAGGCGAGACGTCACAAGGGCGTGAGTGACCGTGCAAAGGGCCTCCCGGTCCAGAAAGGGGCGCAACTGGCGCACCAGGCGAACCTGGTAGAACGCTCTCCTGGAGACGGCCGTCAAATGATCTTCTAGGGACAGCCGTTCATCCAGGAGGACGCCTAAGTTGCGCACCCTCTCCATCGGGGCCAATGACTCGCCACCGATGGTCAGCCGCGGATTTAGCTGACTGTACCGGGATGCCGGCATCCACAGCCACTCTGTCTTGGAGGGATTGAGCTTGAGCCTGTTTCTCCCCATCCAGACCCGTACGGCCTCCAGGCACCGGGACAGCACTTCGATAGCTTCGTTGGGGTGGTCCGGTGTGGAAAAGTACAGCTGGGTGTCATCCGCGTACAGCTGGTACCTCACACCGAACCCATTGATGATCTCACCCAGCGGCTTCATGTAGATGTTGAACAGAAGGGGCGAGAGGATCGATCCCTGCGGCACCCCACAAGTGAGGGGCCTCGGGGCCGACCTCTGCCCCCCTGTCAACACCGACTGCGACCGGTCGGAGAGATAGGAGGAGAACCACCGCAAACGGTGCCTCCCACTCCCAATCCTCCAACCGCGCAGCAGGATACCATGGTCGATGGTATCGAAAGCCGCTGAGAGGTCTAATAGGACCAGGGCAGAGGAACAACCCCTATCCCTGGCCCTCCAGAGATCATCCACCAACGCGACCAAAGCCGCCTGCTGTAACCGGGCCGGAAACCGGACTGGAACGGGTCTAGATAGACAGTTTCATCCAGGTGTAAGGAAACTGATATGCCACCATACTCTCAACAACCTTCGCCGCGGCGGGTTGGAGACCGGACGATAATTACCTAAAACAGCCGGGTCCAGGAAGGCTTCTTGAGGAGGGCCTCACCACCGCCTCTTTCAAGGCGGCCGGAAAGACACCTCCACCAAAGACGCGCTCGTAATCGCCTGGAGCCAGCCTCGGGTCACCTCCTGCGTGGCCAGCACCAACCAGGAGGGGCACGGGTCCAGTAAACATGTGGTGGCATTCAGCCTCCCCAACAACCTGTCCATGTCCTCGGAGCAACAGGGTCAAACTCATCCCATAAAATGTCACCAAGACCACCCTCAGCCGTCTCACCCGTATCACGCAATCTTGGTCCAAACCATCCCGAAGCTGAGCGATTTTATCGTATAGATAACCGTTAAACTCCTCAGCACGTCCTGCAGCGGGTCATCCCGCTCCCCTGGTGTAAGAGGGAGCGGGTCACCCAAACAGGGCGGCTGGGCGGTTATCTGCCGATGCAATGAGGAGGCGTAGCTACGCCTCGCTTCCCTCAATGCCACTAGGTAAGTCCTAGTATAGGACTTCACTAGTGTCCGATCAGCTTCCGAACGGCTAGACCTCCAGGAACTCTCTAGGCGTCTTCTCCGGCGCTTCATCCCTCTCAGCTCCTCGGAGAACCAAGGAGCCGGTTGGGACCTGCGCCGGGTCAGAGGCCGCAAAGGCACGACACGGTCTAAGGCCCCCGCCGCGGCCCGTTCCCAGGCCGCAACAAGTTCCTCAACCGAGCCGTGAGCCAGACCCTCAGGAAATGGCCCAAGCTCCGTCCGGAACCCATCCGGGTCCATCAGGCGCCTGGGACGGAACCAACGTATCGGCTCCGTCTCCCTGCGGTGGTGAATGGCGGTCAGAAAGTCCAGGCGAAGAAGAGAGTGATCTGACCATGACAAAGGTTCAATGACTATTTCCTTTAAGTCCAGATCTCTCAACCACTGACCAGAGACAAAAATCAGGTCCAGAGTGCCACCCCCAATGTGAGTAGGGCCATCAACTACTTGGGTCAGGTCCAAGGCCGTCATGGAAGCCATGAACTCCCGAGCTGCCGTCGATGACGAGCCGGAAGATGGCAAGTTAAAGTCCCCCATGACTAAAAGTCTGGGGGTCTCAACTGCCACCCCAGCCAGCACCTCCAGGAGCTCGGGCAGGGCGGCTGTCACGCAGCAAGGAGCCAGGTACGTGACCAGCAAGCCCATCTGACACCTATGACCCCACCTCACAAAGAGGGATTCACACCCGGCAATCTGAGGTACAGCTCAAATATGCTGTTTGTATACTTTTTCTGATAACTTTTAAATGTTATATTTTATTAATTTGTTATTAAATGAATCATTAAACTGGGAAAAACTGTTACGACACTTAAGAATTTACAGAAAGGAGATAAACGAGGGATATGATTGAGGTATACAGAATTATAGGTAGTATGAATAAAATACACAAGGAAAAGCTATTTTTTCTTTTCCAAAATTCTAGAATCAGAACCATGAAATTGAATACTGAAAGTATCAGCACAGAGAAAAGGATTTTTTTTAACCCAATGTATAATTAAACTTTGAAAATCATCAACGTGAGACTTTTACTAGCTGTCAGTTTGGCGAGCTTCAAAAAATAATAATAATAAGACCAATTCATTGAAGTTATAGGAAACAATGGCCTATTAACCTTGATGGCTGTGTGACTGCCTCTGAAGGCCATCTGTTGTGTGGGGTACTATTAAGCATCTTTGCTCAATTGGTTGGCTGCTGTAAGAAAAAACCGCTGGATTAGATGGGTCAATGTATGATTTAGTAGGGCATCTCTGTTCTTGTGTTGAAATCCATTTCACAACTACAAGAAGTCTAGATCCAATGCACCAAGTTTAACTTACTGTAGATCTAAGCTACATTAATGAAAAGAAAAACCTTTTTAGTGATGAGAAGATTTTGAAACTTGGGGAAAACAAAATTTTCAGGTTTTCCTTATGCAGATTTTATACAGTATGATTAAGCTTAAGTATATTGAATGTGAGAAAGCAAACTAATGTCTGTTGAATTAGTTGCATTATTGCTAGAGGCAATAAAATAGTTGAGGATTAAGTGTAGACAGTAGCTAATACTTTGCTGAAACCTAAAACTGCTGTAATATGTTGTATAATATGAAGAAAGTATTATCTGATCAGTAGGTTAATTTTGCTCATGATAATATGCTTTGGTTATTGCAAGAATCTTTTTACTAATTCTGTAAGTAAAGTCACATTATTACATTGTCTAGTGTACTGCTTTTTAAATATATATGCTACTTTGTCCCATTTATGTCTTGAAAAGTAGTGGGTAGAGTTAATACTTTTTTGTTTCTATAAATATGCTTATACTATATCTTCAGTTTTGTAGTCCAAATCATGTATATTGCTGAAATGCAAGGCAGTATATTTTTTTAAAAAAGAATAGAATTCTTTCTGAGGAAAGCAAAAAATGTGATAGTTAAGAAATGTTACTTTTTTGCCTCCCTCAGATGATAACACCCCCCCCTTTAAACTGTACATCGTGATTTATCCACAGCTGCTTCTTTCTTGAGTCATTTTTTCTAGATTAAGCATTTCAGATTTTATCTGCCACACTGTAATCATTTTAAAGCTATCATTACAGAGTCTGGCTTTACTTTCATAGCTTTTTAAAAAAAACCTTATCCTTAATATTTAAAAATATTTTTCTACAACAATTTGGATAACAGTGAAGCCTGTTGTGAATTTTCACTTTATTATTTTCCAGACTAGTTTTACAACTGTAATCTGCAATTAAGTAAACTAATCCCTTCTGTTGCCCATTTTTACCAATAGCCAGCAGGGTAGGAATACAATCACAATTGGACATTTAAAATATACTGTGAGTAGTGATGGAATTAAGCCACCACTTGAGATTTAAAATACATGTTAAATGAAACTTTCTAGTAGATCTTATGCAGCTTAATTACATATACTCGATAATTACATTTTTGCTTAATCTCTGGCTGGTAGAACGGTTTTTCTCTACCTGGATTGTCTCTGCAGGTAGATTCTAGTCCCTAATCTAGGTTTCTGGATTGTACATGCTCCATTTGAGGAGCTACTCTTAAAATAAAACTGCTGACATAGATCCAGCCTCTCCAGTCCATCTCAGGATCAGCCAACATTGCCAGGCTTTCTAGACCCATTTTAGATTGTTAGCCACAAGTGTCTTCTATCAGAGTCCTGTTTCTCTTTACGGAGTTTTGTTTTTTCTTTATCTGTTCAGCAGGCCCTGTTTGGTTTGGGAAGTAACTAACTTCTGTTTTCAGGTTCTACTTATCAGCTCACTAGAATAAAGTGATTGTTTAGTTGTCTTGGCTCTTCATGATAGATTCACAAAAAGACATACCTCCTCTAGGCTATCATGCACATTAATAATTTTAGTATGGTTGGCACCACTGCAAACTTCAAAGAAAAAATCTATACAGTAGTGATATTTATGCTTTATTGCATGTTTTTAAAATATGTCCCTAATAACTACATAAACACAAGTGCAGGAGGTTCAGATTAATGTATATGAAGATACAATTTAAACATTTCATGTAATTTAGATGCTGATAAATTATGTTTCTTTCTTTAGAAATAACACTGTCTTTAGTGTTACTTAAATTTCTGTTTTCTAGATTCTTGGTTTTAGAATGTAAACTAGGAAATAAGTCTTGTTATATTTCATTCCTTGTCAGCAACCTACCTCAAAGATTGTGAAAATCTTTCCAGCCTGATATCCTCTAAAGCAGGGGTGTCAAACTTGCAGCCCGCGGGCTGGATGCTTCATGTGCCCCGCCTGGTTTAGCAAAGGAGGAAAAAGTCCCGATACGTCACGTGACACCACTGAGTTTGACACCCCTGCTCTAAAGCTTCTGAACTACATAGCTCAGATTGCTAATCATCAGAGAAGATGAGATCCTAAGTTTGAGTTAGGTAACAAAACCATCCTTTTGTTTAACATTTTTCTTCTGTTTAAATTTATCTGTTAAATATTCTTTTCTAGTTTAATTTCGGATTGAACTTTTAAAGTGGCTTTCATCGAAGGTTATAATTCCTTTTTCTTTTTTACCTGCTTCAAGAACACGAACTAGAGATGACATCCTCTCAAGAAGGGAGCGATCAAAAGATGCCAGTCCACCTAGATGGTCTCCTTCAAGAAGAAGATCCAGGTCTCCACTTCGACGAAGATCTCGCTCTCCACTTCGACGTAGCCGGTCTCCAAGAAGGAGAAGTAGATCTCCTCGGAGGAGGTAAAAGCTGTATAGTTTGTAAGCAAAATGAACACTGTACAAGTGGCATTGTCCATTAGCATGAGGGGATTGATTTTCTCCATCTTTCCACCTGTCATCAAAATACATCAGTATCCTGAAATCTCTTGTCCCTCTGAAGCAGATTATGAGAATGTGTAATGCTCTGCAATAGGGAAGATTGTGCTATCTTTTGTTACATGATGCAGTGTAATCGTATCTTTATGCTAAAAAATAATGATTCTTTTCAAGGTGAGTTTACTTTTTCCAATTTCATAGCTGAAACTTCATGTCAGATTATATTCCTTTTTGCCAATAAATGTTTGAATAATAGTATCAAACAAAATGAATATGGTTGTTATAAAAGTACATATTTTGTTAAATCCATTTTCAGAGACAGGGGTAGACGTAGTAGATCTCGTTTGAGAAGGCGATCCAGATCACGAGGTGGCCGTAGACGACGGAGCAGGAGCAAAATAGAAGATAAATTTAAGGGAAGCCTTTCGGAAGGAATGAAGATTGAGCAAGAATCTTCATCTGATGAAAAGTAAGTGTTGTATTTCAGTATCTCATATAGTGAGATACCCTGGAATGATAAGAAACCTTAAATTGTGAGCTGAAGCTAGTGAGTAAAGTAAGTTGTAATGGATTTGCTTTTGTTGCATTAGTCATTATGTCGTTCAAGTGCTTTTTTCATTAAGATGGGATAGAAACATGGTAAGGAAAATGATTTTTTTTTCAGTTGTTTTAAAACTCTAGAAACTGGATTGGTATTGAAGTAGTTTAATAATATAACTGAATATTTAAATATTAACTATGAAAAGTCCTGGGAACAGGTGAAGTACTGGATGATTGTTGGATGCTAGATAATCTGTATCAATACTTTGGGAAATCTTTAGAGTAGATCATAAGGAGAATTCTTTGTAAGCACCTTAAAAGCAGTGCAGTGGCCAGCATGGATTTGCCAAGAACAATTCTTGCTAGACTAATCTTATTTTATATTGACCCCCCCCACTAGATTTTTAAAAAAATGATACAAACTAAATTATCTTGATTGTATCAAAAGTTTATCAAAATATTAATAACCACTTAGTTTGCTCAGTGACTGACCCACAAAAAAACCACATAAAATAGGGTTACTTGCTTAACAGCCACCACAATTTACTACTGTAGTTCCAGGGTAAATTACTGTCATAAGATGAAGACTACCTGTACAAGGGAGACTAGTCTTCCCTATACAATAACTGAAATAAACATAATTTGTGTAATACAATATTTATTGTAATTTTTAAAATCCCACCTTCATTATTTTTATAAATAACTTAGGGCAAACATATTCCTTCTTCCATTACCCCAATAACAATCCTATGAGATGAGTTGACTGAGAGTGTGACTACCCAAAGTCACCCAGGCAGCTTCATTTCATTATGAAAAGGGGGAAAGTGTTTCTAGTTCCCTGGAATTCTTTAAAATAAAACAATTCTTGTCCATAAAAGTGTAGAACTTCCTGATAGTGTTGGAGTTGAGAACTATAAAATGGACATGCATCACAACATGGGAGAAAATCCACTTTTCCCTCTAACCAGCTTGCTTCAGGAAGACTTTCTAATTAAGCTTTTAAGATACGGTAAAGAAAACTAGCTGCTGCCTAAGGACACAGATGAAATTTTCTGTGAATTTCAGGCCAAGAACGTTGAATGTTATTTTGGAAATATGTGTTCTTGTATCAGTACATACAGTACTAAGATGTCAAATGGTTAATTTATATAATACTAGCCTTGAAGACTTCGATGTTGAAGAAGAAGATGAGGAAGCTCTAATAGAGCAAAGAAGATTACAGAGGCAAGCAATTGTGCAGGTTTGTTATGTTGCTAATTCTATTCAGACTAGACTAAAATTTTAAGTAGACTGAATTATTGGACGAAATGTCATTTACTTGTAACATCTTGGAGCTGTCCAGAGTTTGCTTTAAAACCGCTAAATAAAAAGTTGTAAATTCCAGATGTCATGTACACAAGGTTGTAATTGTAATTGTCAGGTGTTAAAATAATCCTACTATTCAAAGTTGTAATGGCTCTGAATGACATTTGTTAAAACATTTATAATGTAGGGCCTTTTTTTTAAAGGGGACCTTTATGGGTTGCACAAAAGAAATCTTTGCAATTAATGAAAACTGAGGAATTCTTAAATTTATATAACAATTGTATGTAGAGCTAGATGTCTGCCCATTATGGATAGAAAAGAAGTATGCCTCCATGTTGAATCATTGTTTTGTTCAGTTTATCAAGGCATTAGCTCAAACAGCTGCTGTACATTATTATAACCAGTGGAGTGATATAGCGAGCTTCAAAACATAGTTCATATTCGCTAGTGTGTGTTCAGATATTAAAATGGCCTTGCAGTCCGAACATTTTCTGACATAATTGGTTGCTACTATGTATCTCCCCACATGTGGCAGCTGAAAGAGGAAAGTAGTTAAGAAGAAATAGATTGAAAAAAGGACTTGCATAGTAAATGACAGGCTATTGCAGTTTGGAATGTACAATATGAAATAGATTTCTCAGTCTAGAACTGCCTGAATGCATATTTATTTATTTATAAATCAAATTTAGAGACTGCTCATCTCACAGAGCAACTCTGGGAAGTGTACAATTAAAAACATAAAAATAGTATATTTCAATAAGAGGAGGTAGTTATAAGAAGAATAGAACAAAGTTAAAAGGTGAGGGGGTTGCCTTTAAGGTACTTCAAAATTTCAAGGTTGTGTGCTCTGAGTGAGTTGGCAGAGCCAGGTATTCAAACTCTTCCAGAAGAGTATCTGCCATGTAGACCTTTAAAGCACATAACCAACTCCTTGAATTGGACCTGGAAGCAAACTGGCACCCAGTGCAACTTAGCGTAACAAAACATTACATGCATCGCTCTTGGGGCATCAAAATTTGCTTTTGCAGCCACATTCTATACCAGCTGAAGTTTCCAGATAGTTTTCAAGGGTAAGCCCCATGTAAAGTGAATTGCAATAGTTCAAGTGAGAGATGACCAGGGCATGAGTTGCTGGGAGAAGTGCCTCCATATCCAAGAAGGAACATAACCTGTGCACAATAGGAAGTTGATTTGCTTTTATAGCAGAATCTTAATTCTTGGGAGGTTGCTCTTGGGCTTCAGGAATGCAGCAAAAACATAAGAGATATAAAATGCAGATATATAGTGCAGGAGGTGCAGTGAATAGATTCTTTCATAATGCTGGAGGAAGTATAGATAGCATTTTTATTTATCTCATTATCAAATCCAATATAAATTATGGCTTTTTTCCTTTTTAGAAATACAAGTACTTAACAGAGGATAGTAACATGTCAGTGCCATCTGAACCAAGCAGCCCTCAAAGCAGTACTCGCAGTCGTTCCAACTCACCAGAAGGCATTCTTGAACGGGTAGCAGCTGATGTTAAAGAGTATGAGCGAGAAAATGTGGATACTTTTGAAGCCTCAGTGAAGGCAAAACACAACCTCATGGCAGTTGAACAAAATAATGGTAACAATTACAGAGTTTTTAATACATTCTGAAAAAATAATTACCAAACAATCAACAGCAAGATATTTACATTAGGACAGCTAAGTAAAGCAATTTACGTTCTTAATTTATAACTGAATTTAAACAATATTTTTGTTACTTGTAGCTAAATAGCAAATTAGCCAAATTATGACTGAAGCCACTGATGGACTTGAGACACTGAAGATAAAAATATATTCTTGATAGACTTAATTTATAGACTTTAAAGATTACTGTTCAATCTTTAGCACAATAGGTGAAGTGTACTATATGCTGGGCAGACTTCTATTCCTGCAGTATGATTTTCTCCTTTCATTCCTCTCCCCTTCCTGCAACTTCCTTTTGTCCTCAAAAATGTTCTGCTGGGAACCCTCTGAAGTACATTTTCATGGCAAAAGTTAAGAGAAACTACTACTTGTTTCTCTTTGCAAACATCTTTATAGAACTGAATAAATGAATTTCACCTAGTTTAATGTCACTTAATACAATATATCAGACGGACACAGTGTACATATTTCTAAAAAACACCATGTATTAGCATTTCAAAGTTTATTTAATATGGTAATAAATATAGTATCATGTATTTAATATTAAGATTTCTTACAGTTAAAAGAAAAGTAGAAAATTGAATTAAATGTCCATTTCTCTTAGCTAGTATGAGTATTTCAGCTCACTCTCATCCTTATATTCTCAAAAGCAGAGAAACTGTTCCATATGCAATGATAAATTGATCTACATTACCTAGTTTTACAGTCAGCTATAAAACATCCTTCTAGTTTAAAAATTAAGGTGTACTAGAAAACCCATGCTCTGTTGGGTTTTTGTCATCATTTCAGATATATTTCCTAAGCAGAGAAACCAAATGACCAAAAGCACTGGGAGCAGGGGCAACTTCCAATTTTCTGCTGGCTTGCCCATTGAGTTTTCTTGTGGGAATCTGGCACAGAGTGTTGAAAACCTCCCCTCCCTTTTTCTTCCCAGCAAGCAAGGGAGTAAGTGACTGCTGCTAAGTGGGGGAGGGATTGTGAGACTGGCTGGGAAACTATCATGGAACATTGAAAATGATTATGTGACCACAGCAACAATGCAGCAGCAGTCAGAAACACTTGAAATTGTCACAGCTTTTCCAAGTTTCATTCCCTTAGGAGTCATTTATACTGGATTTTAGACATTCTGTAAGTTAGTCCATTTGAGGTATCTTGGTTCAAAAATTGTTAGCCTTTGATGCACCATTTCGCCCAGTTCAAGATCATGATGAGAGCTTTAGTAGTATATAGGTTGCAGGTTTTAATTTTGGAATCTTTAAAAGTTGAAATGAGTGTATTGTGTAGTTTAAACTAAGTGAAAGCTGTTTGGGAGATTAAGCTCTTAATTCCTATCTTCTCTTGAGTTGAGGTGGCACAGCTTTCTCCATTCAGAATTGTAAAATTAACCATCTTAACTTTAGTGCTAAATGAAAATCTTATTCTTCAGTCATTTCAAGCCCATAGATTTTAATTGACCATCTTGGTAGTGTTTATGGATTGTTGGTTTATTTATGGATTGTAATTGTGTATATGTCATCCAAGATGATGTCAGATTAATTGTACATTCTCTGTGTGTCTTTAAACTTGTTTATCATTTCATTTTCTTTTATTCTAAGTCTAATTATTTAAATATTTGTTTAAGGTTCATCTCAGAAGAAAATCACAGCTCCTGATATGTTTACAGAATCAGATGATATGTTTGCTGCATATTTTGATGTAGGTGCACTTATAGATACATTTTATCATGGTTGTTGAAATACAGCATTTAGTGAAACAAATATATAAAAACCTCTTAAAACTCACTAAATTATTTCAAGAAACAGTTTAAAATATGATTCTTCAACTGTTTTTACAATCTTTGGTTGATTGTGCAATTTCTCAGTGTGATGTAAATGGGTAAATATTAAAATACTTTTAACTTTAGTTAAATATGCACTGGTATCTTACTCTTAGGTTAGTAGATATTTCACGTATAGGTTGCTTAATATTACTTATCGCAGCAATGTATGAATGTATGCTTATGGTTTATATACCGCTTTATAGTGCTTTACAGCTCTCTCTAAGCGGTTTATAGAGTCAGCATATTGCCCCCAACAATCCTCATTTCATCGACCATGGAAGGCTGAGTCAGCCTTGAGCCTGGTGAGATTCAGTCTGTCAAACTGCTGGCAGCCAGTGATCAGCAGAAGTAGCCTGCAGTACTGCACCCTAACCACTGTGCCACCACGGCTCTCTCTCTCTCTCACACACACACACACAATTCAGATATTTAAAATGTGATGAAAAAGCTTAAGTCTTTATTTCAGAGTGCACGTCTTAGAGCCGCTGGCTTTGGAAAAGACTTCAAAGAAAATCCAAATCTCAGGGATAATTGGACTGATGCTGAAGGATATTACCGTGAGTATAGTCGCTAAATTTCTTTCGTGTTATCTGCTGAATAACATTGGTAAATTAATGTTTTTTATTATTAAGGTGTCTTCATTCTGCATAACTAATTTGTATGTAGCAATGCTCTCACTAGTTCTTGTGCTTTGTTTTGAATACCCAGGGCATCATATATGCTTTTCCCCCCCCCCCCATTCTCTCCTCCCTGTTCCAGGTGTTAACATAGGTGAAGTGCTAGATAAACGTTACAATGTGTACGGTTACACTGGCCAAGGAGTTTTCAGTAATGTGGTTAGAGCCAGAGATATGGCGAGAGCAAACCAAGAAGTGGCTGTGAAGATCATTAGAAACAATGAACTTATGTAAGTGAGAAAGTTCAAATGCTTTTGATTGTATTGAGCCATTCAATAATAATAGCAAATAACAAATATAAAAGAAATCCTGATGAGCAGAATTTTGTTATTTATTTAAAGTGTCACATTTATCAATCATATGTATAATTAACTGAAATTAAATTTCAATGGTTAGTTTTATTCACTAGAGAACAGGGTTTTTCATATGCCATATTGCTTAAATCATTAATATATTTAAATCAAATGTTTTACGTAATTTAACAAATAGCATGTGGGAAAATGCAAATTGTTTGGCCTTGTTTAAATATTTCTGGCATTTAACTTATTCATTAAATAGTGACTTAGCCACATGTTATAGAAAAAATTGAAATGTTGTCTATTTCCTTAACTTTAGTTGTTCTTTATAAATTTGTATGACATTTGAAGGGAACCTTTGGCAGCTCTCTTATCTCTCTTAGTATTTAAGCCAGAAACAAGTGATTTTAAAATGCAACAGAAGTAAGATGTTACTACAGGTGTGCACAGAACAAAAATTATATAATGTGCAAGTTTGGCAAATTGAAAATTTGTGGACTTTTAGGGTTATTTTTTCCAGAGCAAGTTGCAGTAGAATCCTAGCTTAACTGTGTACACAACTAGTACACTAGTACACATCTCCCATGCTACCCTCAGCAGCTTCTACCATGACGATCTCACTGATCTGCTTCCTTTACCATCCAGTGTCGTCTTTCTCTGCACTCCCATAGCTATTGCTACCCCTAGTGCTGTCCCCAGTTAAGAGCAGATTCTCAGCATGGCTTTCCTTAACTTTTGCCAATTCCTTCCCTTCTCTGTCTCCCCTCAATTGCAACCAGTGCTCTTAGACTTACTTTTCCCCTCCACTTAATTACATTGCCACCACTACCAGGAACAGCCTGTTCTCAATGACATCCAGAATAAAGCAGTCCTGTTCTGTTTTATGGACCCAAAAATGTGCACTGCATTTTTCCTCTCAAACCTTCCTAAGCTTGGAACACTGTATGCCTAAACAGTTTACATATACCCAGATTTTGCTACATTTAATAGGAAAGGGATACATAAGGAATTTCTCATAGTTCTTAAAAACCCAAGTGCCCAGAATTTGCATTTTTATTAATTGATCTGGTTTTGAATGGATATGTACTTCAAATTCGAACTTTTTGAAATGTTGATCAAAAACTATAACATTAAAAATTATATGATTGAATATAGACAGAAGAGGAGTTTGGTTTTTGGGTTCTGTAATAAAAGTATATTTTTTCAGGCAAAAAACTGGTTTAAAAGAACTGGAATTCTTGAAGAAGCTCAATGATGCAGACCCTGATGACAAATTTCATTGTCTACGTTTGTTTCGACATTTTTACCATAAGCAGCACCTTTGTCTAGTATTTGAACCTCTGAGGTATGTATCAAAAAGTAAATTTAAGCCCCTTTAAAAATAAGTTTTATCATACTGATTTATGAAGTTTTACATTGTTATAGTGCTTCAGAAATAGTTATTCCGCCAGTTTAATGATAATTTTCATATTTAATGAACATATTTGAGAATTAATATAAATCTGTTCATCTATTCACAGTTTAAGGGTACACATGCACTGGTCTCCACTTCCCTGTTCTAGTCAGCAAATTTAAGACTTCTTTCATATGTTAGTAGTTTTTATCTAATAGCTGTAACTGTAACGTATAATTCTTGATTGAATAATAAAATATTAAATTAGTGAATTCTGACAGAGAAGAAACAGTATAAAATCAATAAGTGGAAAACATAAATTTTTTAATGTGTATTTGAAGCACTTAACATAAAATCCTTTAATTTATGTGCAAATATTGAAGCAGTTTGTCATCTTGAAAAGATAATTTGTTTTCTTAGCATCAAATTTCTGTCAGTTTTATTTGAAGTAGACGTTGAAAAATAACACACTGCAGTTGCTAAGAAACATCCATACTATAATTAATGCAAATAAGTTTTCACAATTACCCATCTGTTGCTTAGCTGCTTGGTTTTCATACAAATCTAGTTAATGAACTTAGCACACCTGCTCTTTTCAATAGTCCTTTGCAAGTAATTTGAAGAATAAAAAATACTATGTAAACATTTTAAAAATATATTTATAATGAGTCATTTTTTAAATATTATTCTGCAGATTTTTGTAAAAATGAATTTTGTGTATTAAGTTTTGTTATAGTTTCATTGTATTGGTTCTCAATTTAGTATGAATTTACGAGAAGTTCTAAAGAAATATGGAAAAGATGTTGGTCTCCATATAAAGGCTGTGCGATCCTATAGTCAGCAGTTATTCCTGGCCTTGAAACTTCTGAAAAGATGCAACATTTTACATGCTGATATCAAACCAGATAACATTTTGGTAGGTAATCTCAGTTATAGTTCTATAGCAGTTTCTTTGAAAGAGACAAGAATATTCATCATCTGTAACATTATAGTTGAATTGCCATATCAGTTGCTCTCATTGCCATACTGTCATTACATTGTGTGTGTGTGTGTGTGTGTGTGTGTGTGTGTGTGTGTGTGTGTGGTCCCAACATAATCTAGGATTACCTGGCAGGTAAAGGGGGATTTCTATTGGAAGTGCAAAAACATTGTTCAGATGATATGTAGAAGTTTTTTGCCCATTTTATATCAAAGTGGAAAAATGTGAATGGCTTATGGTTTGGATTATTGTGACTTCATTTTTTTATTGAATTATCAAGTGCATAAATTCCAGTTTTCAACAATGTTGCTACAAACTCCTCTTTAATAGGAAATGTATCACCTTCACAAGTAAGATCAATACATTGCAACATAGTCAACTTCTCAATATTTTGATATTTTTGCTTAAAATGTTGAAAGTTACTATCTGGATTGTAGACTAAGGCATTATTGTGTCCACTATTCTGTTTCTTAATAGCCTTTAGCAGATCATTTAAGTGTAATGATTAGCATGTGTGTGTGCTGTGTGTATAATAAATTACAAAAAAAGGGATTTCTATTGAAAGTGTGTGTGTGTGCGCGCACACACACATGCACATATAGTAGTGGCACTCATTACTTTTATCCATAATTATTATTTTTGCTTCTTTTAGGTGAATGAATCAAAAACCATTTTAAAACTTTGTGACTTTGGATCAGCTTCACATGTTGCTGACAATGATATCACACCGTATCTTGTTAGTCGATTTTACCGTGCTCCTGAAATTAGTAAGTTAATCTACTCTGAATTTAAGTTAAAATTATTAGTAAACATTAATTTAACTAAGTCCTCATTTTTTTCCCTTGTTGAGAACTATGCCACCATTTTTGCCTTTTTCTAGGATCCTTAGTTTGTTCTTCCCAATCTTTTTTTCCTCTTGGTTGATTCTCTCCTCACAACTTGGTTCATCTATCCTTCTTGGTCCTTCCTTCTGTTCACTGGAGAAGCCTCTGCATCATCTGAGTATCTGCCTGACAAATGAAGAATTTAACATGGAATTTTGCACGTGTGTTAACTTATTCTTACTCATCCTGCTTTTTCCAATTGAATGGAACTCAAGAGATGCACATTTGAAACAGTATAATGCGACTCAGACTTTGCTACATCATGCAGTATTATTTTACCGAATCTCTCTTCATGTACCACTTAATATTTTACAGAAGACAGCTAGTATTTCCATCAGTTATTTGTAAATGACAAAATAAGGAAGAAACAAGAGGAAAATTACAGCTAGACACTTATCTGAGTTGGTGACATACAGAACTATTCTAGATGTTATAATTGATTCTCTTTTCTGCCAGGCTGATTTTAGAAAAAGTAATTATATTTATTGCAGTTTAATATGACCAAATAACCTGTAATCTAAAATTATTCTCCTTCAGTTATAGGCAAAATCTATGACTACGGTATAGATATGTGGTCTGTAGGCTGTACATTGTATGAACTTTACACTGGGAAAATATTATTTGCTGGGAAAACCAATAATCATATGTTGAAACTTGCTATGGACCTCAAAGGAAAGATGCCAAACAAGGTAAAGAAATGAAATCCTTATAAAAATTAGCAAAACAAGGTGTCCCCCCCCCCCTTGAAATATCCAATAGCCAGCCAACTGTGTCCTGTGGAAAAAGATATATAAATGTTGTTGGAAATTGCTTATAGATGTAATGCTAATTAATGTTAAATCACAAATAAACAGTATTTTAAGTAAAAAATAAAAATCCAATACTTTGTGGAAGGGTGGTGTACACTTGTTTCAGTTTTCTGGAGTTAAACTTATAGTGTATGACAGAATGATTGAAAGTTTTTTTTTTCATTTTAAGAAAACATACCAAAGTTCATTTTTGCATTCACCCGTCATTGAAATAAATGGGTTTACTGTTTTTAGGATAAACACTAAAAAGCTGCACTTTTAACATTTTTTAATGCTGTTCTTTTTAGATGATCCGAAAAGGAGTGTTCAAAGATCAGCACTTCGATCAAAACCTCAACTTTATGTACATAGAGGTAGATAAAGTAACAGAAAGGGTAAGTAATAGCATAAGCAAGATTGTTTTCTGTGGCATCCTTAATTAAAATTTTGCATGAAGGTGTTATATCTTCCACAAGATATTATTCCACATTTGTTTACAGGAAATTGTGAGATATAGTAAAGAATTCAAAACATACTAGGTGTGTGTATTAGGTATGTATATGTTATGAGGAGGGTAAACCTGAGCTGACCAAAAGACTTGTTTGGTTTGGTTGCATTTATTTATAAAAGATCCTTCTGTCCTCTTCATGCTATTATTCTTAAAGATCTAGGTTTTTTTAACCCAGACATTATGAGAAACAGGTAGCTATCACTCTAGACTACAAGAAACATACTTTATGTTAAATTACAGTTCCATTTCTTACGGTTCCAGTGCTTAGACTCTGAAAACAAAGAGCCAAGAAAAAAAAAGATACATTAAAGCCTTGTAATTTCGAATGGTCACTAAATGAACCGTTGTAAGTTGAGAACTACCTGTAGTTACAATACTGTGGAAGTTTTGTTTTCCCTTTCCTGTTCTTCCAATTGACAACACTAGGGCCATGGTACAGTTATTATTTGGGGAAAGTGTTTTGCTTTCAAAAGCCAAATTTCAATTGTATAATGTGTAATCTCTTAATTGGACTGGTGGTTTCATATTCTTGGTAATTTTACTGTTATCTTGAAAATAAATGCTGGATGCCCTTGTCTTGGTAGGAAAAAGTGACTGTGATGAGCACCATTAATCCAACAAAGGACCTGCTTGCAGATTTAATTGGGTGCCAACGCCTCCCCGAAGATCAGCGCAAAAAGGTTCACCAGTTGAAGGACTTGTTGGACCAGATCCTCATGTTAGACCCAGCTAAACGGATTAGTATCAACCAGGCCCTACAGCATGCCTTCATCCAGGAGAAAATTTAAATCCAGTGAAGATATTCAAAGGGTTTGAATAGTTAATATACAAAGACTGATGAAGTTTCACTGCAATTTATAAATGTACATATAACATATAAATAATTCCCCTGCAAAATTGAGGAAGAATGATATATTTCAATTAACACAAAGGTGGATTATTTCTTTTAGAAATGTTAGAGTAAATCTGTTTGTCTCATGTGAAGATTTTTTCACTGTAGAATTATTTTAATTGCCAAGACTGCACAGGAGTACAGTGCTAAAATATATGGTTGCAGTTCCTCTGAAATAATACATACACACATCCGCACATGGACTATATATATATAAAAAAATCTGTGATGAAATATCAGTAAGACTGGGTGGTTGATTTTGGTTTTTAGCAAATTTGGCTTCATTTTTGTCTCTGAAAAATGGCCAGCATAAATGCTGTTTATATTACATTTTCCTAGGTGTGTGCGTGCAGGCCACAGCAGCATGCCCTTGGTGTAGTCAGTGCCGAAAGGGGTCTGTTCCTTCTTGAGCCTGCCCACAGGGATGGTCTCCTCTTTTAAAGCAGGTTGCGTACAACTTTCAGTACACTGAAGGTAAGCTAAACCATCAACATCACTGGTGTTTAAGATGTTAATTGTACTGGATCAACTGACAAACGAGAATCGGTCACTCTGTAGCAGAATTCCCTGCATGTTTTATAAAGGAGATATACCTATATATAAATATATATATAAATATATATATTATTTTCTGGCATTACAACTGTGGCATAATTCCAGCTTGTGTTTGATCATCACATTCAAAGGAAAAAAGTGGAGGAATGTGCACTTGATGGAGAGAGCGCCTTCAGTGTACTGTTTATATTACTTTTTTAAAAATATCAACTTGCTACATAGACTTTATACCTTTTGTTAAATACAGTTCACGATGGCATAAAACCAGTACTTAAGTCATTTTCATTTACTAACAACAAATGCTAAGCTCTGGTTCCAAAAGTCCTTATCTCCTCTTGGCCAGATAGAAAGCACCACAATTTTTTTTAGCTATTTGTATGTCATTTGAAAATGTACTGCTTTATGCTAAAGGTGTTTTCATTTGTTCATTGTTTTCATTATTTGTGATCATGTTGTCTTTCAATACAGGCATAAACCTTCCACTCTTGAACAAAGCAGCTGCTTTTTAAAAGCGGTAATTGCTTCTTTACCTTTTATTTCTTTTGTAAATGAAACTTTAAGAAATGTGACTTTAAAGTGTTGTCTCTTGCATAAAATAGTTGACATTCACTTATTGTAAAGTGAAGATTGTTCTGCTGCATGTAAAGTGGACCATGCAGATTTCTGTATGTTTTCGGTATGCATCATTAGATAATAAAGTCTTTTGTGAACAAGGCATTGGTAGCCCTTTTTAAAAGATTTTTGTCTCCGGCGTTGCCGACTCAGGTAAACCATAAGAAGAACTTTCCTTTTTAATAGTCCTTTAATTAAAACAATTACTAAAAGATGTGATCCCCTGAAAGATTTTAGACTATTAATAATTGACAATTCAATGTAAATATTGTCCCAAGCCCCCTGCAGATATTGTCTGCTTTCATTGTTAAGAAATTTATTCCTGTAGGTTATTGAATTAGATGCAGGTTTTAACTAATGTTTGTGCTGTTTTTCTTACTTTTCCTTTTTGATGGTGCTGAGAGAGACAAAGGAAAGCAAGTCACAGGCCACTCAACGCCTACTCCAGGGGGTCTGGTTTGCTGAGACACCATCTTCACCTTCCTAACAAGGTTATTTCTGACAGCATGTGTAGATAAACATTTAGCAACAACTTTAAAAATAGTTTGTTCATCATGAAGATACCCAACTGAATCAATTGTTTGCCAGCCCAATCTTTTTTATTAAAAGCAGTTCATACAACAGATGATTCGTGTATGTTGCCTAGCTAAAACTTAGATGCTTTATAATATTCTGAAGTTTATAAGGATTTTTAAAATCCATAAAAGGCATGTACTTAAAACGAAGTCATATTTAGTGCAGCCAAACCAATTGTTTGCTATTGGGATGCTTCCTAGGAGCTGTTCCCTACTATAATGGAATAACAAACTACGACAGTAGTTGATAATATTGTCTATTTTGAATCTCTACGCTGTCTCTCTAATGTTACTTAAGAAGCAGTAAATGTGATTGTCAACTTATTTAAAATGTTTCTTGTTTGTGCAGGAAACAGAAAGCAACTTCACTGAAAGGAAGATATATATTACTTGATAGTCTTTTGCACACACAGTAAAGGGGCATGCTGTTTTGACAGTGCTATCAGCCGCCCTTGCACATCTAGTGGCAATATGACACATGTCATAAAATGTGATGGTCTTCACCATTTGTTCGTGTCCCTGCTTCCAAATAATAAAAGACAGTTGTCATGACAATTCCAGTAGCAGCTACAACCTTTCCCCCCCTCCCCCACTTATGGCTACAAAAATTTTAAATTTTCCTAAGAAAAAACAAAGTTGCTTGTTTACTTATTCTTTGTGTTATAGGTGCCGTTCAAATGAAGATGATGGCAACCAGAAGACATGAACAAAGGTTTCTGTTCTCTAAAAGATATGCAAAACATTCTTATGTCTTTTTTTTTTAAAGAAAAAAATTCTTTTGTTCACAGCTCACAGATATAGACTTCATTTACACTTTCTCATGCCAGCAGTTCTTAGCATAGTACTCTTGTGATGTTTTTTGGTTTTGGTTTTCTTTATAAAAATATTTGTTTCATTTCTGGATAAGATTTTTATTGTAGTAAAACCGAGATAGGCAACTGATTATATTTCAAATCCATTATAGAGCCTCCATGCACGCCTTCATGCTTTATCGGATTGCCAACATAGCTGCTTAAGACTTTATAATGGTATAGTTATAGATGTAATACACATTAAAGTATATTTGGGCTGCCAACTATTAATACTCTGTGACACTCTGTTAAAGTTACATAAATGATTCAGTCGTTTTGCATTGTTTTAAGCAACACAGTATGTGAATCTGGATGTCTGTATTAAAAAAACATCTGGATTCTGGTTTTGTTAAACTATAGAATCTAATCCAATCCATACTGTACTGGTAGTTTAGTTTTTGCCTTATCCAGCAATCCTATTAGATGTTATAAACAAGGTGGTTTCACATGGAGGCCAATCTAAGTTCAACAAAAGATCTTCAAAGGGAGGATATGAAGAAGCATAAGTGATGTTTAAAATTCCTAATTTCTGTAACAGTATTTCAGAGTTAGAAATATATTTTAAGTACTGTATGCTTTATTCTGTTCATTGGTGTCTTGTGCTACTGCGTAGATCGTTATAACAGAAAAAATGTTTAGGAACAATTTTGGTAAATTATATTGAATACTCTGCTAATAATATGTTTCCCTTCCTATATAGGGTAAGTGGAAAATTTGTGACAGGAATTTACATGGCTTGATGTGAAATCAAGAAGCTGAACCAGTCTGAAAATTCAGGATAATAATGTCTTTGCCACTGAAATTGACAAGTTGTAACACAAGAGTTTTGAATCAGCACAAAACAGAAATTTTCTTTAATAAAGCTTCATTTTCTATTTTAATATTGCCTCTGATAAAGCTTATTTTTCAGTTTCTTTGTTTATCCTATATTGTAATAGGTAATAGTTCAGTAACACTATGTGCCAGCAGCCTAGTAATACAAAACCAGTTTATTAATAGATGGTAAACAGAAACAGGTCACATTATTCATTTGTTTCTCTGGTGGTTGCTCCTCCACTTCCCAGGGAGAGAATTGAGATACTTTTTACAAGTTATGTTCCCCAGCTCACTATTTTTTAATCTGTGCTCCTCCAGTATTTATTATATTTGTATTGTATTTTTTAGTCATGAATGCAAGGTGGGGGGGGGGGCATAGGAAATATAGGATACTATACTGCATGGGTTTTCTGACCTATTGGTTGGGAAATTTGGGAGCTGAAATCCAAACACTGGGAAGACTCAAGGCTGTTGTTGTTTATGTAAGGTCTAATAAGTACCTGAAAAAAAATGTGCCTGAAGGCCAATCTTACTTTTAAAAATTACATTTTTATATAGATAGCAAACCTCAGTAGAAACAAAGATGTGACTGTGGTATTTAGTCAGCTCAAAATTTAAAAGAAGCTTGGGAAAGGATGCAAGCATTTTAAGAAGGTGACCTTGGTCTTTCCAAATATCTCTTCTGAATAAATTTTTAAAGCATTGCAGCACTATCTGGTACTGGGTTCTAGTTCATGAAACGTGAACATCACCACAACGTATTAAATGTGCTATAAGCCTCCTTATTTAACGTTTTTCTGATACTCAGTTTGAATAAAAAATATAGAAAAATATTTTACTGCTTATAAATATTTGGGAGGTGTTTTTGGAAGAAATTTGATGAAATGGCTCTTTAGAAATTTCTAAACCATTCTCCACATACCCTACCAATATGGCCAGCAGTTAAGAATGCTGATAGTTGCATC
This sequence comes from Ahaetulla prasina, assembly GCF_028640845.1. Lineage (NCBI taxonomy): Eukaryota > Metazoa > Chordata > Lepidosauria > Squamata > Colubridae > Ahaetulla > Ahaetulla prasina. Next base: position 83,203,501 of record NC_080541.1, on the reverse strand, counting down.
TTGGCAATATCAGAAGCATCAGATATTTTCTACTCCAGGTATAGCAGTGGAAAATGGGATAATCCAATTTCTATTTAATTAGGTTTAAAGGCACAGCACCTATCGTCACTTTCTGTTTTTCAGTCTATTTAAAATAAACTAAAAAGACAGCTCAATCATTTATTTTTCCTTGTGTAGAAATGATTACTGCCTTCCATGAAAACGGAAGTAGTGCAGAAAATTCTGCAGAATTCACACATGAACTGGTATAGCAACTGTTCAAAGTTAAGACAGCACCGAAAGAATGACATTTATGATAGGTTCTCAACCCAGTCACTGTAGCACCTCCACAATCGCGATTGTGATTTGGCAACTGGCTTGCAGTAAAATGGCTGCAGGGTCCTGGGCCGGAATCACCCGATCACCATTTGCAATCTTCCCTGCCAGCTTTCCACAAGCAAGAAGTCTAAAGTGGAAGCCAGCACAGAAGATTGCAAGTTGCTTTTGCCAACTTTTCTCCCAAGGGGACCTGCTATGGATTACAAGATCCCAGGGGTTTTGTGCTCCATAGCAGGGGTCTCCAACTTCGGCAACTTTAAGCCTGGAGGGGAAATCTGGGAATTGAAATCACCCAGGCTTCAAGTTGCCAAGGTTGGAGACTCCTGCAAAGCATTCTGCAACACTCACCGACACACCTGCTGTAGCCTGTCCACAGCCTTTAATCCGTCTGTGCCTCAGCACTAGGTCAAGGCACCCCCATAGCACCCATTCCATCTTCTCCTTACCCACCTGCCTGTGGCATCCCCTGTAGCATCTGCACCCCTCCAGCGCTTCTTGCCTGGAATTCCCACCTCTTCCTGCTTAACAAACAATGCAGTTCTGAGGTTATAACCGCAAACAGTACTGCTGCTGAGATTGCCACCCAAGCAATGCAGTCACGCAAGGTTGCCCTTCACAGCTACGTTGCAAGCAAAGGCGATTGTGGTCCTAGTTGAAATAGCCATATTGTATGGCTGCATGGAGTCCTCGACTTAAGATCACAATTGAGCCCAAAATTTCTGCTGCTAAGTGATACATTTGTTAAGTGAGTTTTGCCCCATTTTACGACCTTTCTTGCCACGGTTGTTAAGTGTTGTTAAGTGAATCATTGCAATTGATTAGTTAGTAACCTGGTTGTTAAGTGAATCTGGCTTCCCCATTGACTGCTTGTTAGGAGGTCACAAAAGGGGAACCACATGACCTTGGGACAAAGCAATGGTCATAAATATGAGCCAGTTGTTAAGTATCTGAATTTTGATCATGAGATCGTTGGGATGCTGCAAAGTTGTAACTGAAAAATGGTCATAAATCACTTCTTTCAGTGTTGTTGTAACTTCACTAAACGAACTGTCGTTGAGCATTTGCAAATGCTTTTTAAGCATTCCTGGGTTCTTTCTGCACTCAAAAGCAGATTTGGGGTCACTTAAGGGTCATACAGATATTAACGCTACTGAGACTCAATAATTTTAAGAGTTAATACACTGGTTGTAAAATGAATCTTAAAAAGGAATGACAATATTTTGTCAGTAAAGCAATAGCACTTTTCCTCAAATATAGCAATTTTCTACTCTTCAACTTAATGTTTATTCTCTTTGAAACAGGATGAGGCGATCACTAAACTGCAATATACACGTTTCAGATGGGTTATGATTCTAGATTCATAGAAGAGTCCAACACAGTAATGTCCATGAAAGCTTTGCCTCTAACAATGTCTATCATTTTATCTGTGCAAACAATTTAATGCCAATTTAAGTTCATCAAAGAACATAATCTTATGGAAGAAACAAGCAACTAAATCTTATTGCTACAAAAATGTTTCTGTTCCATATCCTAGACACCTCATTCCTACTCATCTACCATCATCCTGCGTTTGCTGCAAGTTCCCTTAAAAAGTTTTTTTATACCCTCAGAATCCTGATGCACTTAAAAAGTTATTACATGATGCTTACGAGGACTTTGAGGATGAACGTATAGAGGTTGCAGAATTTTTGTGACCATGACACTGTTGACAAGTGCATTTTATAACGTCTCTTTCTGGCCTAAACAGGCAACACAAGCAGTCAAGTGGCCTTGGCAGTTTTGATTGGTGTAACTCTTTTGTAGAAATCGAACGATTGCTAGCAGCCGAAACTGCAGAAACAGCCTCTCTCTTCTTTTCTCTTAAGATAGTTAAGTGCTGTAACCTTTCCATTTCTACAAGACGCGAGACAATTTTATCAAGTGAGTCATTAAGTGGTGGATTTATAGATGATTTCCAACTGTCAGATTTGGATAAGGACAATTTTTTTAAATCCAAATTATTATAGGGTGAAGGAAGAAAATCAGGGTATGGAAACTTATCATTTTCAAGCAAAGAGAGAGCATCTTCCTGGTCCAAGAAAGGGCCTGTCTGTATGTTAAGATTTAGATTTTTGAAATATTTCAGCAAAGCTATATTTCTTTTCTCACTCTCAGTCACTTCCTTTTCTTCTACTAAATACTTGTTTTCTGCATTAACATTTCTTTTTTTCCATTTCCATTTACTTGCTGAATGTATGTCATCACTGCTACTATCCGTAGCAAGGTAAGAATCTGAAGTGGTAACTTCATTGGTCTTTTTGAGAGAGTCTCCGTCATCTTTTCTGCAGTTTATTTCTAATGCAGTCTTCTTAGTTTCTGGGTAGGAAACAGGGTGATATTTCTTCGTGAAAGAATGTACCACTGGATTAGTAGTGGCCACATTTATAAGACCGTCACTGGAGCCAGATGGCAATTCTGCATCAAGTTTACTGAAGTCTCTGAAGAGAAAATGAAAAGAAGCTGAAACTGCGCTTACACACTGTCCTCTTTATGAAAAGGCATCACAAAATTGTATGAAAAACTACAGTTGCCCCTGAAGTGCCGCAGAGAACACTCTGAAATAAAGAGTTTACACTTATCTATTACTGTTTTTCAGTCACATGTATCAAGTATACATGTGACTGAAAATATATGGCACATTCATCTACTTCAGCGGTTCTCAACCTGTGGGTCGGGACCCCATTGGGGGTCGAATGACGATTTGCCAGGGGTCGCCTAAGACCATAGAAAATATGGGAAGTATACTTGCGAGTTGAAGAATCGCGCTCCAGTGATTGACTTCACAAGCCAGCTGCAGGCTCTTCAAATCGCTAGCCGAATTCGGCTTCAGGCGTGATCAATTAAAAAAGAGAGAAATCTTTGCTCTGATGTCTCCCTCTCAAGCCAGCTGCAATCACTCCCAATCGCTAGCCTAATCTGGCTTCAGGCGCGATAAACTTAATAGGGGAGGAGTCTCCGCTTTAATGCCTCCGTCCTCAAGGCAATCGCAAGCAGTTCAGATCGTTAGCAAATACGGCTTCAGGCGCGATAAATTCAAAACGAAAATAATTTTATGGTTGGGGATCGCCACATCATGGGGAATTGTATTAAAGGGATCGCCACATCATGGGGAATTATATTAAAGGGGTCGCAACACTATAAAGGTTGAGAACCACTGATCTACTTTATCACACTTCACAAATCAGAAGAACTCTCAGATGATAGGGTAGAATGTTGCTCCCAGTCACCACAACAGACCCCCAGCCATAAAAAATCATGACTTGGCAAATCTGAGTGATTCTTATCAGCAAAATGTTGTGCTCATCTGTAAGAACATCCAGGTCGGAGAGCAACTGATTCTTCATTTTTTTTAAAAAATAAGGTCATTGGCCTCTTTAAACAGCATTGCAGGATGACAACCTAACATCTTTTCTACTGCTTCAACTCTTGCATGTCACCAGGAATTGCTACAAGCTTGCCTAGAAATTTCTTAAGGGCCCACAAGAAACCAGCTAGGTACAGAAAGCACCTGGGCTCCATCATCTTAATCAGGCTATATGTACTGTGGAGATTTTGCGTAGCTAGTTTCATCTGGACTAGAAAGTGATCTGCCCTCCACGAATGATATATATAAATGCTCCTCATATTTGACTTACTACACACCTGCTCCAAAGCAAAAGTGATTATGTGAGCCTAAACTCCCAAATTCTGCTTAAACACCCTGAGAGCATGGCAATTTAAATTGCTCAACATATGGACTTTTAAGATTGCTATTAATTATTAACAATTGCTGTTAATAACGTGTTTCTCAGAAAATAAGACCCGGTGTTTTTTTGTTTTTGCTTCCAAATGAGGCATTAAGTCTTATTTGGGGGGGGGGATGTCTTTTCCACTGAGTGACCTCATGACAGCGGCACTGACAGCCCCGCCCAGAAGGAGCCGGTGTGGCTGCTGCTGGCCCACTTCTGCAGGCACTTGCCACTCGCACGTGGTACACCCCCTCCCGGGCATCTGTTTCACTGTCAGAGGCCTTTGGAAAGGCCTTTGCACCTGGTTGCATGAAGTGGGGTGAAGCGCACGGATAAAAATCAAGCTAGGGCGGGGATGTGGGAGGTGGAGCTGCCCTATATGCTCCGCACCTGCTTACTTTAGGACAGTTGCAGCCAGGCCTCCCACACCCCGACACCTGCCTCGCTAGCCCACTTTGGCCGCTTGCGCAGATCGCCTCTAGCCTTCGTTTCGCAATCAGAAGGCCTCAGGAAAGGCCTCTGCAGCTGAGAAATTGGCTCCAATTATTTTTTTTTATTTACATTTATATCCCGCCCTTCTCTGAAGACTCAGGGCGGCTTACAGTGTGTAAGGCAATTGTTGTGTCTTGCCCGCCCTCAGAGCAGCCGGGGCCTTCTTACCTGCTCCCGAACACTGAGGAATGTATGCCTCCCGGCCCAAGTCCTGGCTCCATGCCCACACAAACTGCAGAAGAAGGAGCATCTCCCTGCCCCAGCCCTGACTCCATGCCCAGGCAAACGGAGCAGCTAGACCCCTCCCCCTCCTCCATAGCAGGTGAGCCTGAGGAGGGTTTACTCCCAACAACAGCTGATTGGAGTAATCCTCGCATCAGAAGATTGGAGAGGCGGAGGCAACAGAAGGAAGGGAGGGGCAGGCCTTAATGAGTGCTGAGTCATGGAGCCACACCCCATGGCCTATATAAAGGATCTACTTTCTGGCAGTCTCTGAGTCAGGCAAAAGTCGAACTTATCTTGCTGAAGTCACTTACTGGTCTCCTGCCTTCTCTGAGGACTTTGCTAGGACTTTGGGCAGAGCTGCAGAGGCAAGCCTGATTCGGATTTCCCTGACCCAGCCGTCAGCGGAGGAGTGGGACACGACAGCAATAGTCTCATTCTATTTGTATATTTACAAAGTCAACTTATTGCCCCCCCAACAATCTGGGTCCTCATTTTACCTACCTTATAAAGGATGGAAGGCTGAGTCAACCTTGGGCCTGGTGGGATTCGAGCCTGCAGTAATTGCAGGCAGCTGTGTTTTAATAACAGGCTTCTTACAGCCTGAGCCACACCCTCAATTGACGCATGTGGTGCCCCCTGCCTCCGTTTCACCATCAGAGGCCTTTCCGAAACCTAGTCACCCGGACAATGTATTTTTTTTTACCTGCTGACAGAAGTATTGCCTTGATAAGGTAGATGGCTCCAGGAATGGAATTGCCCTTGTTTGTTGCTATTGGAATTCAGCTGAAAAATATAAAACGGTTTAAACAAAAATACGATTGGTATGCAACTTGGAAAAATTGTTGGAATTTAAGCATAAGTAATTTATATTATGGAAAGAGTTTTGCAAACATATACTACCTGTGTTGTCCTAGAATTTTTCGACGTGTTAAAAGTTGTCAACTGTTCAATTGCAGCTTTATAGTGGTCCTATAAAAGAACAGAGTCACTGTAATATTTATCAAACAAAACATGCATTATAAAATTCAGTGACTATTTTCAGCTACAGTATTGTTCATCCTGAAGATGAAACTTGAATACTTTAGCCACCTAATGTGAAAGAAGGACTCACTGGAGAAGAGCCTAATGCTGGGAAAGATTGAGGAAAAAAGAAGAACGGGACAACAGAGAATGAAGTGGATGGATGGAGTCACTGAAGCAGTAGGCATGAGCTTAAATGGACTCCAGAGGATGGTAGAGGACAGGAAGGCCTGGAGGAACGTTGTCCATGGGGTTGCGATGGGTCGGACATGACTTCGCAACTAACAACAACATGTGTTTCATCTCCAGCCTATACCCAATTCCACATGTTGGGCTGAGAAATTCCACAGATATGCAACTCCTACTTAAATATTGTACAATTACTTGAAAGAAAAATCAAGGCTTCCCAACATTATTTACCTTTAAAAACCAGAAGTCCAGTGAGAAGAAACTAACGATGTTTTTCTGTTTCATTTTCCCTTAGGATAATTTGAGATAATTCAAGCTATCAAGAGGCCGTGATAGCTCAGGCTGTTAGAAGCCTGTTATTAGAACACAGCAGCCTGCAATTACTGCAGGTTCAAGACAGGCCCGAGGTTGACTCAGCCTTCCATCCTTTATAAGGTAGGTAAAATGAGGACCCAGATTGTTGGGGGGGCAATAAGTTGACTTTGTAAATATACAAATAGAATGAGACTATTGCCTTATACACTGTAAGCCGCCCTGAGTCTTGGGAGAAGGGCGGGATATAAATGTAAATTAAAAAAAAATAGTTTTCCTTTTAAGAAAATACAGTATAGATTTTTTCAAATGATTTTATGTGATTCCAGAATTCAATAAAATAATCTGTCTGGAAAGACTTAAGGCAGATGATAGACAAATGGAGACATACATAAGAATCAAAGAGGAAGTATGAATGTCTAGAGATCTCATCCCACTTCCTCTCTAACAGTTTTTCAGAAGGGGATAAAGGCCTTCTGTTTAAGAGGACTTTTTTTTTAAAAAAAATCATTATTTTAAAATCATTATTTTAAGATTTTAGTTATTCAATTGCTTTTTCTCTGCTGTTTTATTGTATAATTATTTTATGATTTCATTTATTTTGTGGGTTGCTGGAAATCTCTAAAGAACGGGGTCAACCTTGACAGAGCCTGGTTTATATGCTGAATGGGTAAGAATCACGGTTGATATCACAGCAATGTTTATGTGCGGGAGACATGATATAAATAGAGGTGGGACAAAGATACTCCATCTGTTCTCCCAGTTTTGGGTGAAAGGTTTTCAGACATTCTTTAAAAAAAAAAAAAGCCACATTAAACCTATTTTTAAGGTTTATACTAGTTGTACTCTGTGTTTCTTGAGTCAGAATAGCATGAAACTGCCATTAATTTTCAACAGTGGTAGTCAGAAAAAGCTCCAGTGGCTACAAAATGGGCTTCGGCCTAGTATTAAGGTTTTAAGTTCCCCACCTCTCCTAGGCAGACAAGTTGGAGATACATATTTAAGGTAAAGATGAACAAATAAAATGTTCCTTATTTGTTTGTTTGATCAATCTGCGCAGCTGCCCATCTCAACAAGTGACTCAGGAGTTGAACAATATTACAATAGGTTAAAAACAATTCCAACTACGAATGCAAAAACTAAAATATACAGAAGCCAAGGAAGGTATCACAATCAACAAGGTTCCTTCACACAGCATAGGCCCAGAACCAGATCTTTTCAGCCTTATGAAAGCTCAGCAAGGTCACAGCCCTCCAAAAATTACAGTTATCAGTAAGTCTAAGAAAAATACTCAGTGAAAAGTCCTAAGTATTCTTTGGGTGGAATTCAGAGACCAGTTTAATGATGGTTAAAGCTGTGCTGTATTTCAATAAAAGAAAGCATAAATGAAGAAACAAGAAAATATTTGTGTGGGTTCAGCATAACAATTGTTGCTGAAATTGTTGGACTTACATGCAAACTACAATGATTACCTATTTTCTGTTGAAACAGCTTAACATAACCTTACTACCAATACTAAAAAAATTCTATCTCTAAAGCAGAAGGTTCCAACCACAGAATGTTTTAATTTATATGATTCCTTGCCAGCTGGCTAGAAATTATGACGAAAATAAGTTTGAGTCTTTAATCTTTACTTTGCTTTAAATTTCAAACAGGATTGGGGGGAGGGGCACAGAAAGGCTTAAATATATATTAAACTCTTAAGTGTCTACTGTCTGTCTCCATCCTCACCCTATCTCTTTGGAATTTTTCAGACTTTAAAAGAGTTGGGCTCAAAAACACAAAAGGAGCAATGAAATATTAGTTTCACTGAAAGGGAGAATTGACATATGGCTCTTGGGATCCAATAAGAGGAAGCAGCCTCAGAACAAACATGCACGGGACTACAATATTGTGGATAACTGAAAGTCTAATACGTTTTGTGGATGGACTGGAAAACCAAGATTTAAATGGTTCAGAGAATACGGAAGTCAACTCATACCTGAATAATGTATGCAATACTTCCTTTGAAATAAACATGCTGTCAATTTAGCATAGGTTGCTATAACATTATTAAAGAAGTTTAATAATTTTTGCCCGTACCTTGTAAAATGTGCTTGTAGGAGTACCTGCAAAAGAGCAAAAGTTACCTTTATTTATATAAATTGTTTTTTTAATTTCTTTACATAAAGAATATCTGCGCTTGAACGCACCTCCTGTGGCAAGCTTACCTTCTGGTGAATGAAATTTCTTTTCAGCAGAACAGTCAGTTTCCAGACCATAGACATATGATTCCTGTAATTAAACTCATGTTTAGTTTTGCTAACTGCATATAAATGAACCATACATTTTTACTTGTATTATTTTGGCAATAATTTTATTACCCTATGCCATCCAAAGTTATTCTTGAGTTTGTTACTCTTATAAATTAAACACTGCTACAATAGCTATGATGCAGTCTGAAAAGCATTAAACAGTCAATTTGAGACCGCATTTTAGGAAAGTAAAATAACTACATTATTTTAGAACGTGGAGCTAGCCCTACCTAATTATATCATCTCCCTCAAATTGAGTTTGACTCAATATGCAGACAAGTCCTTTGGGCAGGGGCAAGAATATGAAAATGGTTTGCCATGGCTCTATTCTGGATTTTCTTTTATTTTTTGATTTCACAGTCTAATTACATATAGATGATTCTCTAAATGGGAGTGATCAAGTATGTGATAATACAGGTGCATGTAATCGAAAGTCACATGAAATACAGCATGTAAATGAATTTGACTTATTCTTAGGAATTTGATTTATTCTTATGAATGTGACAAAATATTTTTTTCACTCTTCATTTTCATTTTACATATTTTTCTTATTTATAACTTCTTTTGCTATAAAATATTCAACATATGACACATGTACCTCTGAAAAAAGGTTTTCTTTAAAAACAATGCCCAAACCTTCAAAATTAAACCAATGTGCTTGGTTGTATTCAGCATAGTATTACAGTGTCTGCACTATAGAAAAGTATTGAGTTGTGACTGCTTTTGTTCAATTGTGATTGATATTAATACAGTAGTCCCCACCTTTTGCAGCTTGGTGGCCCGCCAGAAGGGGCGAGACGAGAACTGGTCTGGGTTAGTGGTCGGCCAGCGTGCACATGCATGCTTGCGACTTGCGCCCCCCCCCCCTTGTACGGTCTGGTTGTGAATAAGCCACGGCCCAGTAGTGGGCCGCTGCCCAGGGATTGGGGACCCCTGTATTAGTATGTATCAAAATAACAGGCTTCGTTGTTTATTCAATATTTGACTGGTCTTTCTTTGCATAATGTTCTGACTTGAGATGTGGGTATATTTTGCTTCTTCAAAAAGATAATGAAGTACATTTATAAGGCCATACACCACATTGAATTTGGCTTTAGGAAAGATGCTCCAGCAAATTTAGCAGTACAGATGTAGCACTTGCCTGCAAGTATTTAAAGCAGCCACATCTTTTCCTGGGATCGTATGGCAGTTCTGGTGGGTAGATGCATGGCCCAAAGAAAAGGTACAATCGCTTTGAGGGCTTGCAGATAGCAGGTGATATGTTCCTGCTCCCATGTGCTCTGAAACCTTTTTTTATAGCTCTAATTATATGACAAACCATCCATTTATTATTAAACAGCAGATATGGTATAGAATGGGTTCTGCATACAAGAATAGATTCATTTAATAAGAGATTGATGTACCTGGTGAGAGAAGTTGCTGATTGGCAGAGGTGTCCCATAAATACCAGGAATGGCTTCTTTTTTTTCCTTCAAATTGGCAGGTTTGTCAACCTGGCTTTTTTCACCCAGCCTGTATGTAGATGAGAATTAGGAAAGACACAGAAATATGCACATCAGGATGAACAAGTAATGAAAATAATAATAAATTGTTAATATAGGACAGTGCCAAATTATATTTTACAAGGTTCTGCTTGCAAAGTTAAATTTAAAAAGCCCTCTGGAGTAGTGAGAGGATGTAGAGAAATTATGGTCAGGAATGACAGGCTGCAAAGCAACACTAAGAGTGGTTGTTAAAATAAGATTAAAGAAAAGAAAAGGCAAAATTGAAGGTTTTGGGTTTTTCCTCCTAAAACAAAATATTCCTTATTTTAGCCCTCTGAGACATAAATCACATTTCTTCATGAAGCATACAAAACCTGGCAGGTTCTTGGGTTTCAGCACGGCAAAGGAGAGTCAAGTTTGAAGAAGTAAAAGGGCATTTCTAAAGGATTATCAACGTCTCGAAGTTATTTTGGAGAAAAAAAGAAGCATAGCTCTAAGTGTCTGTTCTTAAAGGCAATAGTGTATTTAGGTGGTGTGAGCACTCAGGCTGTAAGAAACTTAAATGAAGCAAATAAATCATAATCTTAAAAATGATTCCGAAATAGTAGAAGGATACATGCTGTCCAAAATGGAACATTTGATAATTGTTTTCCATATAATACAAATAGTCACATTGGACATTATGGTAAGAATTCAACGAACATTAAAAAGTATATTAAAGGATCGGGAAAATTGTAATGCTGCAACAAAATGACTTCTGCAAACATAGGCTTTCTCCTGAAACTGCTGAAAATAGATCGTATATTTGCTTAGGAACGAATTGGTAATAAAAGACAAGATATTGTATGTATGGTAGAAAAAAGAAGTAAATTAGATGTGATAAAAGTACAAACCCTACTTGACTTTCTTGGCTGCCTGAAAGGGTGAGAAAAAGATTACTGTATTTAGGAATGAATTAATTCAGAAAATTAGACTGCAGTGGTCATATTGACCGGCAGAGCTAGAAAAGAAAGGACAATATGGCATGATACTGTAAGTACCAGGATAATAAACCAGCAGCCCCAGATGTTTGGGATTATAATCCTTTAATATTTGCATGCTTGTTGGAAATGAGACTAGCTATATTTCTAAGTATGCAGAAAGCATTAGGTTACTTATCAGATGGAAAGTAAACCTTTAATTTTATAATATCTCTGTGACTATTTTTTAAAACACAAATTATGAAATAGCAGTAGATTAGGATTAAATATACTTTCTCACCAAAATACTTTTTACATTCTCATTTATGTTTGACTATATACCTGCATCTTAAACATTTTACATGCATGCCACATGTAAAAACCTGAAAGTGGGCAGTATAGTATGGAGGAGCTGAGAATAAACCTGTTCCTCCTTACACCTGTGGTTGACTGTGCAATGTTTGAAGCAAGTGGTCCTTAGACATATAACAATGAAATGTCAGTTGTGTCAAAGCAGTGGTTGAACTCTTCTTTCAATTATCAATTCCCACAGGTTGCCCTCTTCCAAGCCAGAGTTGCTAGCAGGGCTTCCTAAAAAAACCCAAGATTTCATGCTCAGATAAACCTGGATTCTACACATAAAAGACAATAAAGAAATCACTATATATTATAAACTAACTTATTTTTACCTATTTAATCATGCTCAAATAAACCTAGACACTGAACAAAAAAACTCAAGATAAGAAAAAAAACCCACATTTTTTTGTTACCTGGGTTTTTAATTACATTTTTACCTGTTTAATGAGCTTTCACACTCAAATAAACCCAGATTCGACAGAAAAAAACCTCCTAAATAATAAAAACACAACTCAGGTTTAAACTAACTAATAATATCGTACCACTATATTACTAATATTATACTACCTAATAATATCATGTGACGTATAGAAAAACATTAAATTTGAAAATGTAAAAAAATGAATAAATCTAGAGACCTAGGAAGAGGCAAGCGCCAAGCCAAGGGCGGCCCGACCTGGCCATGAGGCAGGCAGGAGCACCTCTCTTTGGGGAGCGCGGATCGCTCGAAGGGCACTTTTTGGGGGCGAGGTCGGGGATTCCCACCCGGCCTTCCGCCTGCGTTCCCTACCCTGGGAAGTTTGTGAAACTTCGCTGCGTTTCTTTCTTAGGAGGAGAAGCGGAGCGGCCGCTCGCTGGGTACATGCTGGGGCAGGACGCGGCGGAGCGGAATTTGGGCTTCGCGCCTTGCGCCTCCGTCTCGGCCTTCAGGGTGCGTGGCGGGCCGCTACTCGCCATAGAAATAGCCCAGTCCCCGCCGCACCCTTGCCAGGACCTTGGAGTTTCTCAAGGGCGAGGCGTCGGCCTCTTTCTTTCCCCCGGCGTCGCTTTCCCCGCGTCCCCTGGGATCCTTTCTGGCCGCTCGCTCCCTTCCTAATCCTGATGGGGCACATCCAGTTGGCCTCTCGGGAGGAAAGAGCAACGGGAAAAGGTAGACTCCTGGGTCGAGGCAGCCCTGCTCTAGTGGTGTGAGATGCTCCCTTCGCTTGGTTAGCTGGGTCATAATGAAGGCAAGTGTAGTGGTTGTCCCTGACGCGGTGTGGGGATTGTGCGGTGGAGGGATATAATGCATTGCGTGGTTTTTATAGGCGCCTTCAGCTCTGGGGAGCCTGTTTGCATTTGGCGGGGAAGACTTGACTCTACTTAAAATCTGTGCCATAATCTTTGGAGATTGTGGGACGACAATGTTTCCTTGTTTTTTCCTAGAACAGATTAGCTCATGCTAGTTTTTCTGAAGCTATGCGGCGTTTTTTTTTCTCCTGCCAACCCCTTCTTTTTAAAAACCAAAATGAAGAGTTTGCGGAACGTTTTATGAATCTGCGATTTAGCAGAGGTGACTTTTTGAAATTCTAACTTTTGTTACAGTAAGTCAGAGTTGGAAACGTATTAAGGCTTGTGTGCTTGATTCTGTTTGTAGATGCTTTGTGCTACTGCATAGATCGTTATAATGCGATAATGCAAGTTTGTTAAGTGATATCAAATACTACTACTAATATATTTCCCTTCTTATATAGGGCAAGTGGAAAATCTTGGGCAGAAATTTATAAGGCTTGATGTGAAGACTGAACCAGACAATGAAAATCCAAAATGATGTCTTTGCCACTGCAGTTGATAAGCTGTAACACAGAGCTGTGAATCAGTGTGAAAGAGAAATGTTCTTTAATAGTTTTTTTTATTTTTAATATTGTCTCTGATAAAGCTTACTTTTCAGTTTATGTATTTATTCTATATTCTAATAGTTAGTAGTTCAGTGACAGGATATGTGTCAGTAGCTTGTTTATAATGTTAATTTTTCTGTCTCAGGGATATAAGTGAGGAATGGGATAATCTATTTTAATTGGAAGCCACATCTATTATCACTTCCTGTTTTTCTGTCTACTTAAAATTAACTAAAAGGAACCCTGCTCAATCATTTTTTTCCAGGTGTAGAAATTATTATGATTGCCTTCCTGTGAAAATAATGTAGATGGGCTACTGAATTCATACAAGAACTTGCATGCAGGTTAAAAAAAGGTAAAGGTTCCCCTCGGACATACGTGCTAGTCGTTCCCGACTCTAGGAGGCGGTGCTCATCTCCGTTTCAAAGCCGCAGAGCCAGCGCTGTCCAAAGACGTCTCCGTGGTCATGTGGCTGGCATGTCTAAACGCCAAAGGCACATGGAATGCTGTTACCTTCCCACCAAAGGTGGTCCCTATTCTTCTACTTGCATTTTTACGTGCTTTCGAATTGCTAGGTTGGCAGAAGCTGGGACAAGTAACGGGAGCTCACTCCATTACGCGGCACTAGGGATTTGAACCGCTGAACAGCCGACCTTCTGATCAACAAGCTCAGCGTCTTAGCCATTGAGCCACCGCATCCACATTACATACATACATACATACATACATAATACATACATACATACATATGCATGTATATATACATTCACATACAGGTAGTAACTGTTTAAAGTTATAGTAGCACTGAATGAGTGACATTTATGCCGATCCTCAAAATTCCAAATGTTGCAGCACCCCCCACAGTCATGCGATCATAATTCTGCTGCTTGGCAACCACGTCACACTTAAGATGGTTGCAGTGGCTGTTTCACCTGCCTCTCCTATATAGGGACATGTTTTCTTGGTCACTCCTGCCCATTTAATTGTATAGCCTTTAGCAATTTTTAATGGGTTTTTTTCCTCTTAAATTCAACATATATTGTTATGGATAGACAAATGTAAAGGCAAAGATACAGTTACAGGAGTTTTTGTGGACCTGAATATGGGAAAAAAATTTAAAAAAATGTCACTAGCCTGGACTCTCCCTTTACCAAGTCAGCTAAATGAACAATGATAGAAGAACACTTTGCACAAAAAGGATTTGTAGGTAAAATAAATGCTCCTTTTATTTCAAACAAATTTGATGTGTTAGAATTGGGCCTTCAAAGAGAATTAGAAAAAACAACTGCTGTCAGTTTGTCAGTTTAGTTATTAGTTAGGGCAGGATTGTCAAACTCCTGGCCCATGGGCCAGATGCGTCACACACTGGCCACACCCGGTTTAGCGAAGGGGGAAAAAGTCCTGATATGTCACGTGACACCACTGTGGCAACATGAGTTTGACACCCCTGAGTTAGGGAAAAACTAAATAGGAGTCATTATACCTTCATTTGGGTATCTTTATTACAACTAATTAGTCCATCTATCAGCCTCTGGGGAATTAAAAACAAGCTTAAAGGCAAAACCAAAATCGGAAGGAGAGGCTTCTCTGGAAATACTCAACAGACCATTTATTTACTTTTTATTTATTTGTTTTTGTATTAAATTTATATGCTACCGTTCTCACTGTTGAGCAACTCTGGGGAGCTTGCATTGACAAAACAATGCCAGTTTACAGGATTAATATATCATCAATCACCAGGATTTTATGACTCGAACTACAAAATGTAGATGCAGTCTGAGCAAAGCAAAGTGAAATTAGCAATTTTTGTGACTTGAAAACTATGTTGTTATTACTGTATGTTTATCAATTATACTCAATTTTAACTACATGGTAATATTTAGATAGTAATATTTAGTGCTGTAAAACACCAATCATTGCATTATTAAGAAAATACATGCTAATTTTGTGACTTTATTTCACTAACAAGAAACTCAAATAATTCCTTAAATAAGACTGTTTCTTTCAGCCAAAAAGAAATAAAATCCTTCCCCTCATGGAAACGATGTCATCTAACAACAGGAAAACAAAATTTCTGCATGGAGTTCCATCTATGAAGTAAGAACTCTATAGATCCTGGATGTTGATCATGGCCATATTTATTTTTATTTCAACAACTTTTACATGTTCTTCAATTTTGCCAAAATAAGCACCAAATGGAGGCAGGGTGTGTGTGGGGGGTTAAAGCATTTGCCAGGAATTGGAGTGAGGAAGCAGCCCCCTCTCCTTCATTCCTCTTGACTACATGATCAAGATGCAAACCTACCTCGGTACACAAAATTGGAAACTTGCTGCAGTACTTAGACCAATCCTGCGCTCCCTCAGGCCTCAGATTTGAGGAGATGAATCACCTTTCACCTATATCTTGCATCTTTTATGAGCACTCTTGGTACCTATTGCCGTGGTTGAGAAATTGTGCATTTAAACCCAATTTTTAGAAGTCTTTTTGCAAAGGGAACTACTAAAATATTTTAAAAGAACCAGCATAAATCGATTTTCTGGAAAACCAGCTAGAAAAACATTTCAGTATTGTGAAACTGCATAAAAGCTTCTTCCAAAAATTATTCATCTGCTTTTTGTTGTTAGGCATGAGCTTAAATGGACTACAGAGATGGTAGAGGACAGGAAGGCCTGGAGGAACGTTTTCCATGGGGGTCTGGGGGTAAAGCTTATCCTCTCCGAATTAATAGGCTTATTCATTTGATCTGACTTACTCATTGAAACGTCATGCTAATTCTTGGAAATCCAATTAATCATATCAAGTCAGCAGTGCCATTAAATATATTTTGATAGTATAGTTTCTGTCTTGTCATTATTGCCTGTGACATCACATTGCTGTTAATGACACTTGGGTTACATAATGGTAGGGGGCAGAGAAAATGGCTTTTCACCACCAATATACAGAGTTCGATAGGTAGAGAAAGTCAGAAGGCCATTGTGTTCTGTATTGATAACAACTCCTTTCCTTAAAAAACTTCAAAAAAAACCAGTACTTTTCAGAATGTTTTTTGGGAAAAGATCATGTCTTCACTTCCCACGACCAGCCACAAATCAGCAAACAGTAAAGAAAGGAAATTTGCTTTCAAGGATCAGGCCTGTGACAAAATCTAGTCTGAACTTACCATCTCTGGTCAAGTCTCAGAAGCTGAAATGCTGTGATAAAATGGATGAGATAAATGAAGTATTCCTAAAACTCTCTATGCTTTACAACAATTTGCCTGATCCACTGAGAGATATATTGCTTCAATGTGCATGTGAAGATCAACAAAAGTGTAAGTTGTTATCACATATATAGCCATCTTAGAGAATATTTCTACATGAAAATATGGTTGCCGATATTTTTACAGATTGCAATTTCTCAATTTTAATGAAACTGACCATCTGTGAACATACTTGCTTCTTGGAATGGGGAATGGGTGAGGTAGAAAATCTAGCAGGTACAAAGTTTATTTTTTTAAATTTTATTTAATGGAATCTAAAACCTGCTCCAAACCTGGAGGACTCTGTGTGATGCAACAGCAGTGAATAAAAACAGAAAACATCACAAAACAGAAAAAACACAAAATCAAAGTTAAACTGAAGATAAGCATGCCACAACCAATCAAATGGATCCAAATTCTCCTTAAAACTGCTTTGTTTCCAAAATATCTGCAAAGTGGTAGCTCAGCCTCAGCTCAAGATTAACTCAGCCTTCCATCCTTCCGAGGTGGGTAAAATGAGGACCCAGATTGTTGGGGGCAATAGGCTGATTCTGTAAACCTCTTAGAAAGGGCTGTAAAGCACTGTGAAGCAGTATGTAAGTCTATCGCTATTTATATATTGGAGGGGTAGGATGGAAATGTAATTCAATGGAATGGAAAATACCATAAGGGAACTATCTCTCCCATATTCCCGTGTGCCTTGAATGTGAAGCAATAGGGAGAGTTTCAAAAGGATTTCTCTGGATGACTGGACTAGACTGGACCAACTAGCTCTGGTGTAAATATTGCCTGATATACCCTCCCAATACTGAACCACTTATGACTAAAGATACAGCAGGATTTTCAGTTGGGTTCAGAAGCCTATTATGTCCCAATGCAACAGTTTTAATAGAGGCACAATTCTACACTGGCATCTCCAGGAATATGTGTACTCCTTATGTGTTGCAGTTTCAGAAGCAATTCAAAATTCTGCTCTAAGAAACTCTGGACCTCGCTTGACTGGTTGTGAGATGCCTATCTTGAGGTAACTTTTGCCTTTAGTTGATGTTGGTTATGATGTGACTTGTAGCTTAGCTTCTGGATCATCTCCAAAGGCAGCACCATGTAAAGTACATTGTAGTAGCCTAATTGGACATTCATAGAGGTGTGAGATAATGGAACATGAAGATTGGTACTATTGCATTAATTTGGGATAAGGCAGATGCAGTTGTTAGTATGGAGTTCATACCTACTGTAATTGGCTTAAAGCAGGGCTCTCCAACCTTGGCAACTTTAAGACTTGTGGACTTCAATTCCCAGAATTCCTCAGCCAGTTTCAACTCTGGGAGTTGAAGTCTACAAGTCTTAAAGTTGCCAAGGTTGGAGATCCTTGACTTAAAACAAAACAATACTATTTCAAAATTGCATTGGAGCTTTTATTTGGCTGACCTGGATTCTGATAGTGACTGCCTTGAGTTTATTTGACTCCTAACTTCTTAATAACTGCAATCTGAAAAGTTGTACCTATATTTAAAAAGCTAATGTGCAGAAGAAAAATAATGTCTGAAGTGGGATAAAGAAAGGATTATATTTCAGTAAAATTAATCTTCTCTTGCAAGGAGAGCTTTTAATAGTGCCCAACTGGAAAATCCAATTCAGTGCTTTGGAAGAAAAGATCATTAAGAGATTTTTTTTTAAAAAAAAGATTTAATAGCAGAATAAGAAAGAAACTTTGAAATTAGACTGAAAAAGGAAATGGGAAAACCAACAGCAAAAAACATTGAGTTATTTATTTTTTATTGAAGAATCCACATTACAACAATCCTTTCCTGGTTTTGAATATGATTTATACATTATAAATTTAAGTTTGTTAATTGCAGGTTAAAATATGGATCTGTTTCCCGTTCATCCTTAGTAGTATAATACTGTTTAGTATAATAAAAAGCTATCATACAATTAAATGTAAGGGCACATTCCTTCCTCCCTTCCTTTCTGCCACCTACTCCGAGCAGTCAATACCATATCAGCCAATTAACATTCAATACAATAAAAATCCTGTTCTTTTAAAGAGTCAAAACACCCGTTTTCAGTTTGAGCCAAAGGCACAATGGCACAATTTTTAAAAAAATAAACTTATTTTCAAAAGACTAGAAATGTAGGTGCTATACTTCTAGAGGGTGATAATTCCATAAATTAGGGGGCTATTGTTGGGAGGACTTGCTCTCTTGCTCACACCTGATGCACCTCCAAAGTAGAGTCGTGCTTTAAATTGAACTTGGAAGCTGACTGTTAAGCAATACAGCAATTTCAGAATAGAAATTATCCTGTGTTGGTGGGGTTGATCTGCCAGCACTTTAGTCAGCTAAACTTCCTGGGTTGTGCCAGCAGTAGCTTTCGGATTGCTTCCAAGGGCAGCTCCATGTAGAACATGTTACCGTATCCAGCCAAATGGTGACCCAGCTGTTCTGGACATGACCAACAAAGGCATAGTTTCAAGGCCAGTAATAAGCAGGGGAAACCCTACCAAACCACCAATACATTTTAAATTGCAGACAATTCTCCCCTTCTCTTCAGGTTATAAGGTTTCCTACTTCGGCAATTTCTCGAATTTGATACCTAAAGAGGCATATTGTTCACCACCACCAAGTCATATGCCTCTAACAAAAAGAAGGGTTTCTAACTACATTGCCAATCAGCCTAGACCTTTAGGAGTCTATAGACAAGATATGCCACTAGCAACTATCATTGCAAGGTGAGATACAGATAATTCTTTTTAATCATTAAATCTCCTACATTCCATTCAGTCTCTATGGTTCTTTTTCTCTAAGTTTCATTTGTCACCGGTTGCTCCCAAATCTCTATTATTTTGCTATGTAGACAATTCCTTTTCTAATACCAAGCAATATTAGAGAAACAGAATTTACTAACCTCTACAAAATATAGAGTGAAAAAAGTACAGAATATTGATGTATAGCTGTGTTGAACTGTGTTTGTGGTATTTCTCTGAGTTTCACTGTTTTCATGCAGCCTTTCGTTATCAGCTAAATAACACTACCAGTTCATAAAATAGTAGTTTGCTGCTTGTTTACATGTAGTGGCTTGCCCTGCCAGCCATGGCTGGAGTCAGGGGTGAAATGCTCCCGGTTCAGAACGGATCGTGCGATCCGGTAGCGATGGGAGCCGATAGTTCGGAGAACCGGTAGCAAAAATCCCTGCCCTCCCCACTGCCCACGCCTCGCTGTTCCTCTTCTGTCCCTGAAGCGCTCGGTGGTGATATAGTTGCAACCGGCCTTAAATGACTGCCGCGGCACTTCAAAGCTGATCAGCGCTGTAGGCAGCTAGTAGACCGGTTCCTCTATTTTTAAAGAAGGTAGACCGGTGCCTGCTAAAAAAAGGCACATGGTAGACCGGTGCCTCTCAGTAAAAGGCAATTGGTAGACTGGGGCCTCTATTTTTAAAGAAGGTAGACCGGTGCCTTCCAAGTTTTGTATACTTTATTATTTTTATTATTTATTATTGACCATGCCCATTCAGTCACCTGACCACCAAGCCACACCCACCAATTAAGCCACACCCACAGAACCAGTAGGGAAAATTTTTAGATTTCACCCCTGGTTGGAGTATAGATTCTTCCTTGAAATTTCCTTGATTAGAGCATTGTTTCTAGTTTTATTGTTTATCTGGGATATTTTTTGTTTAATTGGGTACTGGTTGTTAAGGACAATGGACTTTTTAAAAAATTTTGGTTTTATCTTTTAAATTGTGTTTATGTCATATTTAGCTTTATTTGTCTGTTGATAATTGATTTATCAGAATGCCTAAGTCCCAAGAATTCCTAACATTTTTGGATTTGACTGGATCTAAATGTCAAGTTTCCCAGTTGAAATTGTGGTTGAATTCATTCATTCATTCATTCATCCAATTTCTATAAATGCCCATTAACATTTGTCACTTTGGGCAACTCATAGTTTAAAACAATTCAGTAACACAACTAATAAACAAAACATGGGAAAACAGCAAAAACAGAATAACTCCTTAAAACCACATGAAAAATTAGAAGCAAAATGAAAACCCCAAAAAATACAAAAGCAGGCAATGCAAGTTATGGATAAATTTAGCTAACTTGAGTTTTAAAGCTGTTGCTCTTAGCTGTAATGTCTCAGATGTTGGATTCAGAGGTAGTAGCTCTAAGGCATAGAATTAAACTTCATTTTTTAAAAAAACTATGAAAAAGTGTGGAAAGAACTTAGCAATAAATAAATAAATAAATAAATAAATAAATAAATAAATAAATAAATAAATAAATAAATAAATAAATAAATAAATAAATAAATAAATAAATAGGCACTATTAATTCTAGCATAGGCTGTGTGCTGATTCATAGGGTCAAATATAACTAGCAGAGTATATACTCTGCTTGTATACCTAAGACCGTGTCTGATGTTATTGATGACAAAATGAAAAAGAAATTGGCAGAGAGCCCGTAATGTGAAGGATAGAAACACTGATGTTGGATTCCTTTGAGTCTTGACGAATATTCACAGGCTGATGATGTAATAAAAGTTTTGAACATGATCCAATATCCTGTCAACCTTTTTACTGAATAATTGATTTTCTATGGGAGATCTATGGAAGAGGCAAGCCATGGTAATGAAGGCCATCAGAACCTGACACTGTTTCTGCAGCAGGATCCTCGGAGTAAAGTCTGCTTATTTAATGCTCTGCAATTCAGCTAGCTTCAGCATGGAAAATGACAGGTAGTCCTCGACTTACAGCCATGATTGAGACTGGAACTTTCATTGCTAAGCAATGTGGTCATTAAACAAGTTATGTCCAATTTTATATCCTTTTTGCTATATTCATTAAGTGAATCTGCCTTCCACCTTGACTTTGCTTGTTGGAAGCCTGCTGAGAAGGTTGCAAATGGTGATCTTATGACCCCAGGATGCTGCGACAATTGTGTATGAATCAGTTGTAAGTCATTTTTTAAAGCACCATCATAATTTCAAGTTACTAAATGAATGGTTGTTAAGTCAAGGACTACTTGTAATGATGAGTTGCTTGTCATCATCTTGGATGGAGACTATTGTTTCCCCCCCTCCCAATTCTGATATTTGGCATGATAAGTTTAGCATTAGTTTCTGAGCAAAAGAGCACCACATCTAACAAGGAAACACAACCATCTTCCTACATATGGTACGGATTTTCAGGTGTTTGGTAGGTTGGTAGACAATTGTGGAATGAGAATACAGGGATCCTTATCCATATTTAGTTATGTTAGTATTCCTAGAAACTTGAGTTTTGCAATAATTTAAAAACTGTGTACCAAGCCATATGTTTTGACTCACCCCGAAGATCAAGAGATTGCATTACTATATTAGCTCAATATAGAATTTAATGTCCTCAGAATAGTTTGCTCTCCAACGTTTGCATTCAGAGTACATAAAAACATGTGAATCTATGAATTAACAGTTGTACATATGTAAGAGAACTACAACCACATTAACAGTTTTAAAACCATATGGACCAAATGAGTGATATAGATGTTTCAAATCCTTCCTAAGTTCACAGTTAATATAGTAGTATAGTGACTGATGGTATCTTGAGAAGATATGCCTATATTAACATCAAGGTCTAATCTAAGAAAGATGAACAAGTGGTTAATGGATAAAACTAAAAAAATAATTTCATTTCTTTGCAGGATGAATAGGTTGGGGAATTGGTATGATGACAATAGTAGTAGGAATGTGGAATGGATGAATATTTTGGATAATAACATTACTAAAACAAACAGGTCAAAAACAAAAACAGTCACATACCATTGTTTATTTTAATGGGCCATTTTAATAAAAGACTCTTATTAAATATATAATCATTCCCCTCCCCAAGTAGTTAGTATAACAGATTTGTATGTCAGAACTTTGCAATTATGCTAGCTATTAAAAAAGGAAGTTGTCCAATAGTCTCCATCCTTCCCACAGAACCAATCTGTCTTGGAATCTCAAAGACTCAGCTCTCCAAGTCATTTCCTGCGGCTCATAACAATACTTTGTAGGTTTTGGGGGAAGAAAGGCTGTGCACTCCAGGAAGAAACATGCCTGGTAGTCGTCCCTTTAATGCTTACCTTACTACTAACTTGGTGGGTCTATCAGCAATAATATGGCCTGTTAGGTTGAGCTGCCTCTTGTTCCAAGCAGCACTATCTTCCAGAAACTTGAGTTAAGGCATTAATATGAGTAAGGCAAACAATAACAGGATAAGTGAGATTTTTCACCAGGAAAATACTGCATATAGAAAGAGTCCTTCCTTCCTTCTTTTCTGCATGTGATCTCAGTCTTGATCATGCATCCATACTTGTTCTTAGCCAATCACAACCTTGTTCACACCTTTTCTTCTTACATCATCTTCAGCTTTTACTGTTGAAGAGACCACCGAGGAAAAACCCCTTCAGGATTCTCTGAACATTTTAGGGGAGACATTTTCCTGACTCTGAATGCCATTATGTGTCAGTGATAGTTTTTTAAACACTGTTTAAAAACAATGTCTTTTAAACATTTACTCAAAATGGCATATTTACAGTCGCTAAAAACTGTGCAAAATACATCAGAGAATAATGAAGTGGTAAAGTATTCATCCTTATCATTGGAATTTGAAAACATATATTCGATCATCCTTTTCTAATACAGGTAGTGCCATTATTTTGTTTGTTTTTTCCTTTCTCCACAATAGATGGATACCAAAGACCATGTCATTGCAATATGACCAGCAATCAGCTATTCAAGAACTTGCAAATTTTGGTGACATTGAATCCCTCATCCCTTGTGGAAGACAAACAATAATTGTCACATTCAAAGAAATTCGCTCTGCATGCAAAGCAGTGAGTGCTTTCCCGCCTAATGGCCCCAACAGGCATCTCCAGTGCTATTGGCATCATAAATTCATGTCACAATACAACATTCTAAAAGACTAGACTAGCCAGAATGAAGGGACCATCTGGATATGTATCCAAGGTATTCCATTTAATGACAGTTTTTGTAGTAAGGGAACAGAAACAACTTACAGCAATTTATTTTGCATGATTGGCTAGAGACTAGAGCTTTGATTTCTTCTGCATGAAGCTCATTATGGCATTCATGCATTCCTCAGATAGCCATCTTTCCATGAGACATTCACATTCCTGAGAATTAACTTCGTATAGCTTTTCTTTTTCCATGTTTCGTATTAGCTGCTTGGAGACTGCCAAAGTCTGGAGAGGTAAAAGAAATAAGCAACATCTGGTTAATATGGACCACAGCAAGTCCATCTGCCTGGTATTGTTAACCAAGGCTCAAGGAGAGAATTTATGTAGAGCACAAAATCAGGGCCTTCCCTCTGCTTAATCATTTTCCCTTCAGCTGACTTCTAAACCCAAAACAATCCCAGGGGAATAATTAGATTCTTATCTCCCAAATGTCTATGCTATATTATTTCTTGGGCAAGAATAGGACTAGATCACAAATTTACTCAAAATTATATGCGCTATACAACAACAAAAAACCTGGGTGTTGTTTCATAAATGAAGTGGATTACATAACAGATTTCATTTTGATGTTACTGAAGAACTTATAATGGAAATTGTTTTTCTGTTTATAGACGGTCAACAGCTATCCCTCTACATCACAAGTGAAAAGCAGGAAGAAGGTAATTAGGACAAATAAAATTGGTAGTTCCATATCTTTCTGTCTCTAATACTCATTTCTCTCAGTATATGTTAAAATCATCCACAATACAAAAAAAGAGTATCAATTTGAATTAGTTTACTGCATTTGTTTAATGTCAAAAACTGCCGTAAAAGCCTTTTTTATGAGATCTATATTCTTTAACATAAAGAGTCAGGCAGATATAACTATGATTTGAATTCAACAGATTTTTAATTGCAATTCTCTTCATCTCCACATACATGCAGTCTTTCTCTATAAATATGTATTCAGAAATAAGTTGTAATTGGTTGTAACAGATTTAAAACCAGATAGGGATATGTAGAACTATGGCATGGATATAATCCATGGTTTCGTTGTTTCCAGGGTAAGATAGATAAGCCATGATTACGTCTGAAAAAATGTTGACAGACATAGAGACTTGTTAAATGGATAGTTTCAAGCTGTCACTATTATCTATATTATAGAGTTCCACAACAGAGAGAACACAAGTAGGATTTGAAACAAAATAAATGTGTAATATTTTTATTATATTTCTTTGTTGTCCTTCCACAACCATTTTTCAATATTCTATGGGTACCAAGCTAGTTCAGATTCACTGAGATATTTTGAAATAACCCTTACATTCCTCTCCTTTTTTCTTTTCTTTTTCTAGTTCATTTGTTGTCTTGCAACCACCTTCTGGGCTTCCTTATACTTTCCCTCCTGTGAATTGATGATGGCATTAGGAACGTACAAAATATTGCAGTCTTACAACACTCCAAAGGAAACACATATAGCTCCAAGAACAAACATTTGCTTCAAGTGGTGTCATTTCAAGTACACAATTTGTTCTGAAGTTCTTACAGGTAGTCCTTGACGTACAAGCATAATTAAGTCTGGAATTACAGCCATAGTTTGTTGCAGTTGTAAGTTGAGGCATCTTGTTACTGGATTTGAAGTTACAACTGTTTTTTACAATGGTCATTAAATGGAGGCCACACTTGATAAACAAATCTATCCCCCTCAATGGGCATCTTGTGTCAGAAAGCAGAAGTAATAGCCAGAAACCAGCAAAAAACACTGCAAATTGTGATTGTGGGCCACTGCAAATGGCCATAAAAGTGAGCCAATTGTCAAGTGTCTAAAATGCAATTGTGACCATGGGGGGATTGTTTCCATCACAGCTATGAAAACAGGTCATAGGTAGCTCTGGAGAAGTTCGTTGTAACTCTGAACATTTTTAAGTGTCTGGTTGTAAGTTGAGGACTACTTGTAATTTGCCCTTTTGTGATTGGAGACTTTTACTCTTTCCAGTTCAGCCAGTACTGTAACAGGGACTTGTCTTGTTCTTGCTGCTTTTGGTTTACCTTGAATGGAATGATATGGGATTGGAACACTAAGAGAAAAATAGACCTTCAGCATAAAAAAGTTTGCTTGCAGCTCCATCCAGGTGTGCCTGGTTAAGGTTATAGCTGTTGATATTTTATAAACTATTTGCTCTGGGAAGCTAGGGTTGTGTAGATAGGTAGGTTGCAATTAAGAGTAAGCTTTGTATATATATTTTGAGTTGTGCCTTATTTTGCAAGCAAATACCGCAAAGTACCATCTTTAAAGCGCTCCATGGCATAGGGCCGGGCTATTTACGGGACCGCCTACTGCTACCGAATACCTCTCACCGACCCGTGCGCTCTCACAGAGAGGGACTCCTCAGGGTGCCGTCAGCTAGGCAGTGCCGTCTGGCGACACCCAGGGGAAGGGCCTTCTCTGTGGGGGCTCCCACCCTTTGGAACGAACTCCCCCCAGGACTTCGTCAACTTCCGGACCTCCGAACCTTCCGTCGCGAGCTCAAAACACATTTATTCATCTGCGCAGGACTGGATTAGATTTTAAATTTATATGGGATTTTAATGGGTTTTATTATTTATTATTTATATTGCTTTTTAATAATCTGGCTATGTAGAATAAGTTTTTTAATTGTTATTTTAATCTGTATTTATATGTATTTTTACTTGCCTGTGAACCGCCCTGAGTCCCTAGGGAGATAGGGCGGTATATAAATGTGATAAAATAAATAAATAAATAAATAAATAAGTTCTGTAGCTGCGTACAGTGCTGTGACCAATACTCATAGAAATAGCAGTTAGACTTATATACAGCCTGATATTGAGTTACAGCACTCTCTGTGCATTTACAACATAAACATATTGCCCCCCCCACCCCCGCCAACAATCTGGATTCTCATTTTACTGATCTCGGTAGAATGGAAAGCTGAGTCAATGTTGAGCCCTGTCAGGACTGAACTCCAGGTTGTGGGCAGAATTTGCCTGCAATACTGTATTCTAACCACTGTGCCACCAGGGCGCCTACTGATAAGGCTAAATAGAAGTAGAAACTAATAAAATTTTGGTTGATTACTTTTTAGCTTTGGTATGCAGATGCACTTTGTGCAAGCTCATACTCTCGCTACTCTTCCTTTTAATTTCTAGAATGCATTTAAAAATTAAAAAATGGTTTGGGATTGTTATTAACCTCTTGTCCTCTCTTGGTGAGGTTCTCTTCTGTTAAAGTGTTACCCACTTGGGCTGCGTAGGTATTTATGTTCTTGCCCTATTATTATTTACTACTATTTTAAAATACATTCTGCTGGTTTCTTGCAAATCGTATTTTTAACTTATGCTTTAAATTTTAATTCAATTTATTAGGTAAGCAATTTTGCTAACACTAACCTTTTTAGGAAGATTGGCATAAGCCTTCAGCCTTGCCCACACTTCTTTTTGGAATGTGCTGTCAGGAAAAACCTCAGTCACAAGCCCCTGCGAACAGGCTTCTGCGGCAGTTAGCTTCTTGTTGAAAAGCAGCATTTCAGTGGCCTGATTAAATGAGAAAAGAAACAACGTCTCATTTTGAGTTTCCACCAATTCTAGTGTATTTGTTATATATATAATGGATAGAAGAACACTTCAGTGTATCATTCATAAACTATCTTAAGGTTCAGTCATTGATATCTACCCACGACTTTGATAGGCAGTGTAGGAGTAGGTCATTTGAACAGGACTGATCAAGAAGCAATTTTGACATGTGACAAGGCAGTTCCCTATGATATTATTACAGCAATAGTATATTTTGGCCAGCTAACTGCTCTAAATATTAAAATGTTATTAAAATATAGACCTGACCATACCCCATATGGCACATAAGTGCCCATAATTACATAAATTGGCCCTGTTCTTCATTTCTAACATGTATTCCTTCTTGAACAAAATCTAAAAGCATATTTTTTTCCAAATCAACCATCAAGCAGATAAAATGTTCACGTGCTACCTTAGTTAACCCCATAATTTTGGGAAATGTGTATGAAGAACATCCTTCTGGACTTTGACCCAGGTTGCTAAAAGGAGTATGAAAGGTAGCCTGTGGGGGAAAGAAATATTGTCAACACAGAGACTCTATTTTTCCTTAGAAGAAAGAATATAGCCATGTCATTTTCAAATGATATGATTAAAAACACTTGTCATACTAATAGCTCGAACTATGAACTTCTCTGATCCAGTTACAGTAGAATTGTTATCTACAGCAAGAGTAACTTTAACATGCACTGGATAGTCCTGTATTTACAGGGTTTTTTTTTTGTACAAGTGGCAAGACTCTGATGCTGAGATGTGTAAAATTCAGTGATTCATGGATGGAATATTCTATGTCAAATCTCCTCTGAGCCATGCTATCCCAGATGGAAACTGGCAGTTTTTCAAAGAAAATTCCCTAAATCTGGTTTAAACCAGATTCCCTAAATCTGGTTCATATTTACACTATGAAGTAAATAGGGTATTTACTCCAGTAGGGTATTGGAGTAAATACCCTACTCAGATGTAATTATAGTATGTTCTTTAAACCAGAATTATCCACAATATTGATGTTTTTTTTTATTGAAAAAGTTTCACAACAATTAAATTTTTTCCCCTCCCCCCTCCCTCCAAAACGCCCCTCCACCCCCGACTTCCCGGAGCAAACACAAGGTATAGTTCAATAAACAAACAATCATACATTAAATTTTTAAAATCTAACACAATTATAATCCTTCTCTCTCACATAACCTGACTTCTTCCATTAAAATCAAAAACAACATCCTTCATTCAAAAGCAATCCGAAATTTCTTAATCTGATATCTATTTTGAATATAATCAATTCAGTTCTTCCATTCATTTAAATATTTTTCTTGAGTACTGTCTTTCAAGAAGGCTGAGATTTTAGCCATCTCAGCCAAATTGGAAACTTTCAATATCCATTCTTCTATTGTGGCTAATTCTTTTTTCTTCCAATATTGTCCAATCAACAGTCTTGCTGCTGTTATTAAGTTCAAAATCAACTTAGTCTCAATCACTGTACAGTCCGTTGTTACTCCCAAAAGGAAAAATTGTGGTAGGAACTTTATCTTCTTCTTCAGAACATTTTGCATAATCCACCAAATTCTTATCCAGAAAGACTTAATTTTCTTACAAGTCCACCATACATGAAAATATGTAGCATCATCACAATTACATCTCCAACATTTCGCTTGCATATCTGGATAAATACATGATAATTTCTTAGGATCTAAATGCCATCTATAAAACATCTTATAAAAATTTTCCATTAAATTCTGCGCTTGCGTAAATTTAACATTTCTAACCCAATTTTTTTTCCCATGTTTCCAACATTATTGGTTCTTGAATATTCTGTGCCCATTTTATCATACAATCCTTTATTAAATCTCTTTCAGAATCTATTTCTATCAACACAGTATACAATCTCTTTATATGCCCCTGGATTTGATTTCTAATTTGTTTAACCAAATTTTCTTCATTTTGAATAATACCAATTTTCTGATCTTCTTTCCATCTAGCCTTTAACTGTCCATATTTATGCAGTCTCATAAAACATCAATATTGCAGAATTATCCACAATATTGATGTTTTATGAGACTGCTTAAATGAAAAAGGAATAGTGTGATGGTCATTACGTCTCTGTTCGTATTTGATGGTGATGCTCCCTCGTGTTATATGTCATATGTTTCATAAACATATGAAAACTGGAATTTTCTTTGTATGAGTGTAGCCTTCCATATTAAAGAATCTTATTTCTGAGAGAGCTGATGCTGGAGGCAAAGAAATTGACATATAGGTGGGGTGGGGGGTGGGGAGAATCCCTAAATACTCTGCAAGCTGGCAATGTAAGAGATGAGGTACATAAGACAAGGAGTAAGAAAACCAAAAACAGTGTTGCATGGAGATGGGAGGAGGGAAGGTCTTTCAGGTTCTGCCAGAGATGCTGCCCGGGAGAGAGGCAACTGGATGAGCAGGAAGTTTAGACAATCCACAACTGATCAGCAGGAAGGATCAGAGGACCTCTGCAACAGACGAAGAAGAACTAAAACAGTACTGAAAAGGCACCCTTGGAAAAATAGCAATGCAGTGCAAGACCCAGGAGGTTCAGATGCAGGAGTTAAGAGTTTGAGTAAAAGGGACTCTTATCCCTTTACATTCATTTTTTTGGAGGAACCAGAGTAACCAAGTTACTGAAGGAAAGTGATTCGTATCCCAAGGCAAACATTTACGTAAGCAGTGGGGGAAGGTGGAAGAGGTTATCTTTTATTTTACAAGCTAAGAATTATTAAGGTTTTCTTTAGGACTTTATTTTTGCACTTAAATTTACATTTTTTTGGTATTTTTGGAGTTATAAATGAATGAGCCAGCTTACAGGTGCTTCTAGACATTTTTCTTTTTTAATTCTATGCCTATATGCTTATATCTCTACATTCCAGTATGAGAATTTTCAGTAAAAAATATAATTCAATTTTAGGAAGAAAATTCCAGTTCTCATACGTAGCATCTCACTCTGCCATACCTTGATTCTCACAGTAGGAAAAAAGGAACTTTATATCTTGAAAAAATAAACATTATTCCAACAAAAGTCTATGTCCACGATAATCTAATGGTAGTGACAGGAATCAAAGAGAGAAAACTTACCTGGTCCGTAGCATATACGATGTCAAACAGCCCAAGCAGAGTTACAGAGATCCCAACAGCTGGCCCATTTACCACAGCAATTAATGGCTTTGGAAAATCAATAAAATGTTGAACAAACTTTCTGCAAATAGAAAGGAACAGGAATCGATTTACAAATAAGATAATATTTTGGAGTGTCACAACACGAGAACATTTCTTCTGTTAGGGAAAAAAAACCCCTAACAATTTATTACATATTCCTGCAGCTGAATTTCCCTGAGAATTTACATCTTTCTGGAGTTTTAAATATACAATATATACCTTGAAATCGTTCTGTGAGGCATAAAGTGCCTTTTGTTTTCCTACTATATTATTCCAGTACTGAATTGGTGAAAAATGCATCAGAAGATTTTGTTTAAAACAATTTTTTTTAGTAATGATTTATTTCTCGATTGAGATGCACAAAGAATTTGACAGATCTTTCTGCACTATGCAAAAAAAAGGAACTAAGATGTACATTTTGAATAGTGGAAACTGGCTTCTTTAAAACCTATTATTTAATTAATTGTTTGTAGAGTTATTTAAAAATAATTTGAGATAACATCTTTTCTTCCAAATCTTCCAAATCTTCTTGGGCAGAAATATTTCTTAATTATTATTTATTAAATTTGTTTGCCACCCATCTTGCCACAAGGCAGCTTACAACATCAAAAAACCACACCCACACCCACCTTAATACAATAAAAATAAAAGTATAACTAAAGGATGGTGAGGAAGGGAGCAGGATGTAACTGACAATAGGGAAAAATGGGGGAAAAATACAAGACAGGAATTTATTGAAGCAGAGGCTTCTGGTGAAAACTCAACAAAAGAGGAAATGCTTTCCAGTTTTGATTCCCATGCTACACTCTGTGCAGTAATTTTTCTATATTAACTTTACGTGCTTCTGTTATAGAACTGCATAGGACCTTTTTCTGCTTATCATCCATTGTGCATATTCATTATACATTTTAACAAAAATAAAAACAAGTCATACTTGAGCATCTCTGCACTATTCCTTGCAGACTCTTCCATTCCACCAGGTGAAACCTGGGTAAAGTTGTTCAGGTCATTTCCACTACAGTAATAGTCCCCATTGCCTATATAGAAGCAAATTTTTAAAAAGAATGAAATAAATACAAGTAGTCCTAACTTAATGACTACAATTTGAATCAGCAACAATCAGACCACACCCAACTCATCTAAGTTCCTCTGTGGTCATTAAGCAAATCACTCATGAGTGTTAAACAAAAAGTCATATGACTACAACTTGAGACATACAGATAGTCTCAACCAAGACAGATTTACAACCAAAATTGAATCCAAAATATCCATTGCAATAGCTGCAATAGCTATAAATTCTAGGATTGCTCATAAATCTGCTTTTTCAGTCTCTTTGTAAATTCAAACAGTTGCTGAACAAAGAGGTTACTAACAGAGCATCTGTATTAGTATTAGATTCAAAAAGAGCACTCTAGGCAGAACTAATCAATTTATTTTGAACAGGGTTCAACATTAGTTGAAGATTATTACAGCACATTGATTTTGATGGATTATTAATCTTATTTATTTTTAATCCCATCTTTATTACTTTATAAATAACTCAATGTGACAAATATACATGATGCCATTTCCTTGTCCTATTTGCTCCACAACAACCCCGGTGGAGGTGTGTTGACTGAGACAGGGACTAGCCCAAAGTCACCCAGCTGGCTTTCATGCTTAGTTCTTTCCAGAAATCAGTAGCTAAATGGGAGCAATAATTTTGGCAGCAGTATGAAAACTAGCATTCTGAAGAATCCTAGATGCTGTTACTGCATGTGAATGCAACTACTACATCTAGAAACCATATTCTTCTCCGGGCTAACTCAAACTTGATTGAACAAGATAGCCTTTTTAGTTGCTTTTAGCTCCTCCAAAGACATCCCAGCAATATCCCTGCCATCCAGCCACCCATCCATCATTTCTGCTTTCTCCAGCCTTGTCAAGCAGAGTCAGATTCGTTGTCCAACACCCACTTGCATCACATGCCCAAAATATATGTTTCTGATTCCTAATGCTTGTTTTAATGGTACAGTCAGTTTTTGTATATTCTCAAACCACCTTAGCTCTTCCTGCTGACTTGCTTTCACTCTTCTGATATTTGTTATCACTGAAATACCTCCACTCATGATTTTACCTGTTTCTTATAGCCCCCTTTTTAGTATTCTCCTTGATTTTTCAGCATGCTGCCCATCTGAAATCAGTTTTTAACCAACTATCCAACACCTTCACTTCTTTATTGTCAACTGTAAATTCACTATGCACACAGGTTGACACCATCTTGTGTGTTGCTGTTTTGTTAATATTTAACATTAGCACAGATTTTCACTTTCATAGTAAAAGCTAATACCTGTAAGAACTGTTATAGCAGAATCATCTTTTGTGGCTTCCTCAAGCGCTTTCATAATTTCATTGTACATCTGCACAAGAGAATTACAAATGAAAATAAATTCCCATTCTATAATTCAGAAAGTTAGATAAAAAACATTGGTAGAACCGCTGAATCCTTACATTATTAATATCATCCAAAGAATGGCAACCCTTTTTTAAAGAACTACTACACAGAATGTTTCCAACAAATAAAATTGAGAATAATGAAACATACAGAATATTAATTCCTTTGTGTTTCAGAATATGTAAGTAACTTTTTTCTTATATGACAGAAATGGAAAGGCAAAACATTATGATCTTTGTAATGAACATATGCAGTCTTTAGACTATAACATGATGCAAGCTTCTGGTATTTAGATGACCACAGAAGTGAAGCACTCACAACTTCCCCAAATGTCCCTAAATTTTATTCCCTTAAGACTGATGAATCACGGCATTCTGTAAGTTATCCCATTTGTGGTACCTTGGTTGAAAAAAAAATACCCTATGATGCACGGTTTCACCCAGTTAAAGAGTACAGATACAAAAAGTTTAGTAGTATGTAAATATTATTAGCTGCCTAGAGCCATGATGGTGAACCTATGGTACACATGCCAAAGGTGGCATGAAGCACCCTCTCTGTGGGCACGTGAGCCATTGCCTCAGCTATGTTGCACATGTGCATGCGCTTCCCGCCAGCCAGCTGGTCTTTGGGTCTCTTCTGTGCATGCGCAGGGGTGGGACACATGCAGGGGTGCGTGCACATATGCGGGGTGGGGCACATGTGGGCCCCCCATGTGCATATGCAGGGAGCATGCATGGGGCCACACTCGGATGCCCGGAGCACAAGGTGGGAGCATACAGGGGGCTCTGCATGCATCAGTGGGGGTGGGGCGCATGCATGGGGGCTGTGCATGCATTGCATTTTGGGGTTCGGGCGCATGCATGTGCATTTGCACACACACGAACGTGCTTTGGGCACTCGGTCCGGAAAGGTTAGCCATTACTAGCCTAGAGCTTACAGGAATGAGCAACATAAGCAAAAGAAAAACAAACAAGCCCAATTATTTTGAGCATTTTGAGTTCTAAGAACATTTGAGTGGTTGTGTTAAATGGCTGCTGAGAGAATACTTGACAATAATATAGGTGACTGATTATATCAATCTATGATTTCAATAACCGATCCCCCAGAATACTGCTTGCTACTCCTGTTAGCTTCTTCTACCTGAAAAATATTGCCTAGCGCACATACAAATATTTTTTCTTGTTACTGACAGAAAGATACACTTCCAAACAAAGCACTGGACTGGGTCTGTTCATTGTTTTTTGTTTTCTAAAAAAAAAGCTTCTGGACTTATTTGGATCTTCAGACCTCTTTGCGGTTGGCAGTTTTCCATTTTTAAAATTAAAATAATCGTTTAAATGTAAAAAAAAAAAAAGAGGGATAAGTACAGGGGTGAAATGTTCCTGGTTCGGACCAGATCGCCCGATCTGGTAGCGATGGCGGCGGGTGGTTTGGAGAACTGGTAGCAAAATCTGTCCCACTCCATGCCCAGCTGAGCCGAGTGATCATCAGAGGGTTTGGTTTTTTTTTTTAAAAAAGCATTTTTTCTTCAGCTGAAGAAATAATAATATTTTTTCTACAACCTCTTCGGCTGAAGAGGTTGTAGAAAAAATGTTTTTAAAAGGCTCCTCTGGCGATCCCAGCTGAATTGCCTGATCATCAGAGGCTTTTAAGAGCATTTTTTACAACCTCTTCGGCCAAAGAGGTTGTAGAAAAAATGCTTTTAAAAGTAAAAAAAAAGTTAGCTACACCCACCCAGACTCATTACCCCCCCCACCAAGCCACGCCCACAGAACCGGTAGTAACAAATTTTACATTTTACCTCTGGATAAGCTGTATCGTAATGAATATGTGTAGCATTCCTGGTGAAATTTTGTGGATGCCAGGGTGACTACAAAGCAAATCCATGTGTACCTATGTTTGAAAAATGGCAAGGAGGAAAACAACAAACCCAAAACAGATGAGGAAAAGAGAAGACAGGGAAGAACCCCTAACAGTGCACTGGGACAACTTTTCCTCAGATGTCTGTGTTTTGAAAAAGTGCTTCCTTCTCTTCTTTTATTTGCTCCCAAACTACAAAATCTACAAGCTTTACCTTGATACTGATAGCATTTTTCCTCTTTGGCCGGTTTAACATGATCTTTGTGATGTTGTCTTTAGTAGTAACCTCAAGTGACTCATAGATGGATTTGCTACCAGGGGGAATTTCATTAACTGGAGAAGTTTCTGCAGGAACCAAACTCGATACTAGTTCAATGTAGCTCTGTCTGGCATTGTCCTGTAATGAGAAGTCAGTATTAAAATAGAATATATAGAATATATAAATGATATCAAGATAGAAAATGTAAATCTATAACTTGGCTTTGCTATCAGTTGATTACTCATCACGACTGCTGTTTACACTTATTTATTTTGTGGATGTTTTTATTCTTTTCATGTTCTTTAAGTTGTTTAAACTGTTTTATAATTTTTGAATTGTAAGCCATCAGAGTCACTTGAGTGACACGGTTATAAAAAGTGAAGGATTCAAAATTAGAAATACTGTATTTTATCTTCAACATTTTAAATGACAATAGGACAAATCTACTTGCTATGTTTTTAATTTTTTTATTAATTTGTATCTTTGGAAAATCCTTTATTGGTATACGTTAAATGCTATTATTTCTATGGCTTTCTCAGACGTAGAATACAAATAGTTTGAACTATTTTAAAATGTTTGCAATTTTCTTATTAAAAATACAATTTGCCCTGCAGATCATAATGAAACAACCAAAACAGGCATTTGACATGGTATAGCAAAATTAAACATTTTGACATCACATTAATTCCAGTGGCACATTTCTACATTATTTCTTCTCTATAATATTATAAATTCCTAGTAGTTGTGACGCTACTAAATGGAATTATTTACTCTCAATATGTGCCAGGGGATTGAGCTTTTATTTATTATTTATTACTTTTTTAATTTGACCCTGAGATGAGTACTTTTTTACTATTAGTTCTGCACAGTAGTATATATTCCTGAAGAAAGGGCATATTACTCATAGATGTTGCAGTGGAAAGTGGGGGAGACTATTCTGATGGCATATGAAGACATAAAGTTTCTTGCTACCTCTTTGCAGCATAATTATAACACAGTCTTAGGATACATCAAAGTACCATGTACTAGTACTTGAGACAGCAGAAAAATACGCTGGCAATGCCTGGCATAGAATTTGCTGCCTTGTTTGTCATTATTTATTTACTTGACATTTATCCTGACTGTTTTACTTCATAAGTAATTCAAAGTAGTGAAGATATCTAATATTCCTTCTTCCTCCTATTTTCTCCACAACAACCCTGTGAGGTAAGTTGGGTTGAGAGAGAGTGACTGGCTCAAAGTCATCCAACCAGGTCTCACGCCCAAGGTGGAACTAGAACTCATGGTCTCCTGCTTTCTAGGTCAGCATCTTAACCCTATTTTATCACATCAATGACTTCTCAAGTGTTGCTCTCCTTATATTTTTAATATTGGAAAAGTTAAATTGGTGGATTCCTCTTATTTTGTTGTCTCTGCCATCAAATATCATCTATAGTAGAAAAAACAATCAACAAATGTTCCTGAAGTGGAGAGCACTTGCACCTCATGAGTGCACTACTCTAATGTACTCTATACTGAATTCCCCTTGAAGACCACTTGGAAATTACCAAAAAACTGAACACTGTCTTTTGATGTGCAATACAGAATCCTTCATCAAGAAGCACTCTAAATTAATTTTGTTTCTAATTTAATAAAACGCATTCATTTTAGATCAGTTAGGAATCTCCCGTTACTTATTAAAGGTTTTACAATGCAGCCTTATGTAAAACAAGAAGATCCTTTTCCCCCCTCTGGTGGTGACAACTTTATTAAAGTCGCCATAGAAATTAACGTTTTCCTTTTGTTTTCTGTGATTTTGCATATTTTGATAAGAATCAAAATGTGTGTTCCACGGTCATTTTCATATAAAATAAATGAAATAATGTAGATGGTACTATTTATATTATTTTACATTTTCAAAGATTAAACAAAATATTTAAAATGGGATCTCTCCACAA
Organism: Ahaetulla prasina; assembly: GCF_028640845.1. Classification (NCBI taxonomy): domain Eukaryota; kingdom Metazoa; phylum Chordata; class Lepidosauria; order Squamata; family Colubridae; genus Ahaetulla; species Ahaetulla prasina. Next base: position 83,166,737 of record NC_080541.1, on the reverse strand, counting down.
CTTTTAATATCAAGTAAAAAAACTTGTACTAGAGAAAGTTATTTTAAAATTTAAGACTAAAATCCTGAAGCCACATACATAACAATTCATCATTTGCATAATTAAGTAACTAATGTAGCTATATCATCTGCATCTATTTATACTATTTGCAATGATGTAGATTACATAACTCAAATTAGGTAAATTACATTATTATATTAATATGGATATAATGGATATTTTGTTTTAAAGGACTCTGTCCACCCAAAATATTAAACCTAAGGTTTTTGAGAGTATACTTACCTGTGTCATACTTCCAAGTGAGTTCCAAGCATCCCATTTGGCTTTGTTGACAAAATCCAACATACTTGGTTTTGGAATATTACATGAGCCCACAGTAGCCTGTGTTAAATCAAATTAAGTTTAAACTAATTAGATAATGATCAAATGAAACTAAAACTGCTACTAGATTGCAAAGTGTAAATTAATCATTTAAATTCAAATTATGTCTATTCCAAAAGTATAGGAGCAATTATGAAAAGTATAAAAACGTGTGTGTGTAAAGTCTTTTTTCCAGTGAGACTAGTCTATCAGGGCAAACTGGTCTACCCAATTATGGGATGGAGCTTCCATGTGTGTGGGGGTCTAGGTGAGAGAGAGAGAGATTCCAAAGATATTTTTCAAAAATATTACATATTTAAGAAGGTAAATGGTTGGAATACCTGTTTATACAATGCATAAAGCTTCAACTTGATGTCATCGCTTGGCTCATCCTGCAAAAGGTTCACTTTTTCTTTGGCCTTCTCAAAATCTTCCTGACTGAATTGCATGGTAGAATTAGTTGTGTGTAATTGCAGCACAGGGAAATGAACACTATGCACTTTACTGTGAAAAGAAAAAGGAGAAAAATAAGACCAAATAAAATAAAATAAAATAAAAAACTCAGATGAACTTGTCATGTGCTCAATATCATTCACAAGTCCCAAAGATCAATTTTCTACAAAGAAGAGCTAGTGCTGTTTGTAGTATAATTAACCTTTGCATAAAATGGTTCTTATTCTCATTCTTCTGTTAAACATTATGTTGTGAACTTCTTTCCGATGCTGCCAAAAAGGCATCTGGATGGTGTAAAGGTTTAACAATCAACCACAAACAGAACACAACTTGGCTGGCTTTAGAAAGCAAAAGGCAAGACAATTCCTTCTCCTATTTAATGATACATAAATATGCCTATCAACGCATACCTACCTATTGCTAGTTATTCACATACACATGCATACACACACACTTCTCTCTCTCTCTCTCTCTCTATATATATATATATATATATATGCTCACATATGAATACTGTGTATTACCTGAAGGTGAGATTCTTTCTCCAAGTTGGAAAGGCTTATTAGAGCAAGGCCTGTGCTACAAAAATGAAGAACCGTTTTTAATTTTTGGTGCATGAGGCCTCAAAAATATGGCTGCGGAGCCATAGGGTAACAGACTAAGGTGCTGGCAATGGCATCTCTCTGTGTCATTACAGCATTCCCAGATCCCACACCCCATCCCTGGGCAAAGTTTAACCCAGGAACCTCAAACTTAAATAGTCACGAGTGTTGCATAATCACTAGTTATACAGAAGGCAGCAATGCTTAACCCTTTCCACACATTGGCAGAAAAGTCTCTAGAGTCAAAAATAATGTAAGAGTATCATAAGTTTGTCATTAAACAACTATGTTTGATAATTTAATAAACAACAAAGAAACAGTGGAGCAAAACAATGTTAGCTGAGAAACAGAATGATTTTGGCTGCTTAGGTAGCAGTGTTTCTCATTAACCAGAATACCAGTATTTAGTTATATTGCTGTACTAAGCTGTAATGTTTCTTTAAGGTCATATCTAGGATAATGTACTCTAAGAAATCATTCCAAAGCTACCTCAGGCCTACTTTCTTTTTCTTTTCTGATGAGCAGAAATTTTACTTTTATTCAGTCCAGAGCAGTTGACTGGACAGAATGATGAATGCATACAGCTAGTCCTTGATTTATGATCACAATTGAGCCCAAAATTTCTGTTGCTAAGCAAGATAGTTTCTGAGTGAGTTTTGCCCATTTTACGTCCTTTCTTTTCACACTTGTTAAGTGAATCACTGAAGTTGTTAAGTTAGTGACATGGTTATTAAGTGAATTTGGCTTCCCCATTGACTTTGCTTGTCAGAAGATTGAAAAAAATGATTACAGGACCTCAAGACTCTGCAACCATGATAAATACATGCCAGTTGCCAAGCATCCAATTTTGATCATGTGATCATGGCAATGCTGCAACAGTCCTAAATGTGAAAAATGGCCATAAGTCACTTTTTCAGTGCCTTTATAACTTCAAACAGTCATTAAATGAATGGCTGTAAGTCAAGGACTACCTGTGTACAAAAGGGGAAAGGAAAAAGAGGTTTACAACACAAACTTGTGTCGATAACTGCTATACAATTGTCATTACCTTGACGTTGCCAGTCAGTGTCCCAAATGCTTACACATTCAGGCATTATAAAATGGGTTGAAATTATTAAGGCAAAGAAGAGAGTTGAGCCTTGCCTCTAAGTCAGCCCTGCCTCAGGTCATCAGTGATGCTCAGCTGATGAATTTTTACTCTTGAAATACATTTTTGTCATGCACACATGCATAGGATTTCTCTCCTTTGCTTTCAGCCATAGTTGGGTTACCTTTTCCCTTCACTTCATGTTCTTCCAGTTTTCTCTCCTTTCTTTACCCGAACTATTTCTACCCCAGACGCCATCTACAAACCACTTCCTCCACTTTTTCTTCTACTAGTTTTGCTGGGCGATGCAAATGAAAATGCAAAACTACAGTGTGACCTGCATCTTTCTTTGGTTAGTGCTCAGACATGTGCAATCTGTTGTGACCCAGGTTCCTGGACCCGGACTCCTGGACTCGGATGATTCAGAAAGTGAGGGAGAAGATCTGGCAAGGCATGCTTCTCTTGGGCCCTCTCCCTCCCTGGCACCCACTCAAAGGGAGGAGGAGGGGCCGGCAAGGCCTGATTCCCCCGAGCCTTCTTCTGATTTGGCAACGCCCCAAGAACAGTTTTGGAGTGATGCAAGACTGCGCAGACGTGACCGGCGCGCGCAGCAGAGGAAGCATTGGGACAAAGCCAAGGAATGATGGTCACGCAGTGACATCTGCAGAGACTATAAATAGGAGGTGGGACTTCCTGGTTTTTTGTCTTGGACAAAGCAATGAATTTGCGCGGGCAAACTGTATCAATGGAGGGAAGAATATATTTGTGAGTAATTCTGGCCTTATCTATAATTTCCTCGTTATCTCCAGAGACTTGGCAGGCTCGTGGGTAGACGTGGCCAGGACATTTATCTATGTAAATAAAGTAGAAGAGAAGGCCTTTGACTGACTCTTTGTTGGGAGTATTGGGGGAGGGAAACAGAACAAACTGTTTAAATTGCCAGAAACATAAAGGGGCAAAGGTTAACCGCTCAGAGGATTCCACCAACAACCACTATGAAATATTTTATAAATATACAAATGAACTTTCCCCAGATGCTATACTGGACATGTTTTCTAAATGGATTGAAACATAGTCATAGGAAAGTTAATGTTACTACTATAGTAAAAAACCTATTGAGAGATTTGCTTTATGTCTTTCGTACACCATTGTCTATAAATTCTATATAAAGCTGCTTGTATAGGACAAAATAGTAAACCTTAAAAGAAAGTATTGGAAAGACACCAATATAAATGACTAACAAATACAATTCATCCTTTTTTTAAATAAAGCCATGGATTATTTTAGATTTATGGAAACTATGCTTTAGATCAGTGGTTCTCAACCTTTATAGTGTTGCGACCCCTTTAATACAATTCCCCATGATGTGGCGACCCCTTTAATACAATTCCCCACGATGTGGCGACCCCAACCATAAAATTATTTTTGTTTTGAATTTATTGCACCTGAAGCTGTATTGGCTAGCGATCTGAACTACTTGCGATTGCCTTGAGGACTGAGGCATTAAAGCGGAGACTCCTCCCCTATTAAGTTTATAGCGCCTGAAGCCAGATTAGGCTAGTGATTGGGAGTGATTGCAGCTTGAGAGGGAGACATCAGAGCAAAGATTTCTCTCTTTTTTAATTCATCGCGCCCGAAGCCGAATTCAGCTAGCGATTTGAAGAGCCTGCAGCTGGCTTGTGGAGTCAACCATTGGAGCGCGATTCTTCGACTCGCAAGTATACTTCTCATATTTCCGATGGTCTTAGGCGACCCCTGGCAAATCGTCATTCGACCCCCAACGGGGTCCCGATGGGGTCCCACAGGTTGAGAACCACTGCTTTAGATGTTTATTTTATTTTTGATTGTTTTCAGATTGTTTTGGAGTTTTTAACTGTTGTTGTATGCTGCAAAGGGTCACGTTGTGAGATGAAAGGGAATAAATCAATCCTACTTACGTGGACAGGGACTGGCATAAGCAATTTATTACTAAACTATCCTTTCACAATGATTCCCAATCTGCTATCAGAACTGGAAGAAGTGTAAAAAAAGAATTCTACTATTAAACAAAATGGCAGGTTTCCATCGTTTACATGAGTCTTCCTCCTATGGAGGAGAATGGCAGAATTTGAAAAAAAAATGCAAATCCTATTGTGACTATTGAGGATACCTTCAATTTATGCAGTTCAAAGTCACCGCATCATTAACAATATGCATGAAATTTCTAAGCAATTCTAAATCTTCCACCAGGTTGGAAACATAGAAGACAGGAATTTAAAGGAGGGAGGGGGCCATTTTCCTGATTGGGATCTTCAGCAAAACACGTTTATGCATTTAGACTGGTTTTACAGTACAAATTAAAATTGTCTTTTCCTTGATAATTGCTTCTCAGAGAATGTTAAGTTTTACAAACTAATAATAAATATATAACCTACAGAGATTAAAGCAATGATAGCTGAAGCAGATTTTGCTTGAACAGCAGCATGCATGACCAACTGGCTGCAAGAATACATGAAATGCATGTCCACTTTCTATGCAGGCAGCTGCTGGTATGATGACATACCAGCAGCTGCCTGCATGGCTGGAGGACTATTAAGTACTTGGCTTGTTGACTCATTATATACTGTTAAATTCCACAATTCCTCTGAGTGGGTCATTTGACCCCAAGGTTCTGCACCAACCCTGCCGGTTTTATCTGGAGGACTCTTTTAAAATGTAAGTCTGGTATCTTTGGGGGGAGCTGGCACAGAGGGTGTAGGAAGAAGACACTGAAATTGGCTCTCAGTTTTTCCTTGTTAGAAAAATTAGAGTCAGATAAAGAGATGCTGATAGATCCACCATCCTCCCAAACCTTGAGGCTCATCCTTCGGGATGCCAAGGAATTAACCCAGACTGTGATACCGATGGTCACTATTAGTCCCAGCTTATCAGAAGCTTTATTGGAAACATTGGTACCAAGGGCTGCACCAGAAGTAGGGGTACCAGGGCCTCTCTCGCAGTCACTGGCACCTGCAATCCAGGTGGCTCCTCAGATTTCTTTGGCCTCTATTTATTTATTTATTTATTTATTTATTTATTTGATTTTTATACCGCCCTTCTCCCGAAGGACTCAGGGTGGTGTACAGGCAAAAGTAAAAAACAGACAATACAATATACAATTTAAAATGCAAGTTAAAAAACTTTTGCTGTTGCTTGCTTGAGTATTCCTATGATCCTATGCCATAGGGGGTTTTAGTATTGGAACCACCTTCACTACAACTACTATTACTTCTATCTCCACTACTTCTACCTCTACTCCTATTGTTAACCTGTCAATAGCACCTACAATAGAAAGAGATTCTGGCACTACCAATTCTAATTAACCATCCTCAACTGCACTTTTACATTTTGTGTGTGTGTGTGCGCGTGCGTGCGTGTGTGCATCTGAAGGGGATCCAAAATCTTGCAGTCAGTGGAAACTACATGTTTAACTGTGAGCCAAGCTGTATTATAAGATTGCAGAGAGTGACAATAGCACTATTGAAGAAATTGGCTAAAATTGTTTGGACTTACACAATACTGAAGTTCCATGCAAGTTCCTACTCTGTTTTAACATCCAATTTGAAATTTATAATGTGACAGTCAGAACCATGTTACAGCTGTTTTCATTTACATGAGATTGTCAAAAGCAAAATGAGTTAAAACAAAAGAAGGCAAGAGCTCTTTAAAAAAATTGCAAAGCAGATAAAAATTGCTATTGCTGAAAAATTGCTGAAAATCCATTTTTTAAAATGAGATGATTATTTCCTTAACAACTGCATTGCATGTAAAGTATAATTGCATATAAATTAAGAAACACACATATAAAGCAATTCAGGAACTAGCTACAACCAAGTAAGCTACAATCCTTGGCAAATGGTGTTTCCAGTTGCTTGTAGCCAAAGCATGCAGGTTTCTCCTTGTTCATCATTGTGCAAAGAATCAACCCTTTTAGGAACAATCTTCAAATCTATAATTCAAAAGTGCAGCTTTTTCACTTACACCTTATTATTGTAAATATAACTACTTTAACTTAAGCTTTGTTTGCACTAAAATGTTATTCTTCATTATTTTGCCTGTCCTAGTCTTCTTCCCTCGGATTAATCACTTCCAGTATACTATTGATATAATCAATGAATCCTTTGTCTCTGAAAATAAAAGTATCTATTCTAACGTCTTCACTTCTTATTGACTGAGTTTATTAAAAATGTTAATTTATATTAGCTTTGACTTCACTTTCCATTTTTATTTTCCTAGTGAATTCTTTTCTGTATTCTCTACTTTCCGCTAACAGAATTGTATAATTGGTCTGTATTTAAATTGGTCTGTATTTCAACCTCCAGTTTTGATTCTAGCTATCAATGCTTCTAAACTTTCATTCTTACATTTAACTTAACAAATTGTGCTTCTTAAAATGATGTTCCTTTTAGATGGATTGCTACACTCCAAATGTATATGGAAGTCATTACAGTAGTTCAATCTCCCATTTGTTTATTTATTCTCCAAGGATTTCAATATTACAAAATAACTATTGCCCTTACAGGAAAAACCTGCAGTTAGCTCGGTCAGTGAAAGTATATATTCATGATGAGATCAATGGTTTCATGCCTCTTGATGCTTAGATTCTAGATATTTGATAGGGGATTATAAAATACCTTTTAAAACATTGTTATAATTAGATGAATGAAATAGTTACTTGTAAAAGGAAATTTCTCCGAGAGTACATTTGAACTGAACAGTCTTGAATCAATTTTAGAATTTAGAGCCAAATTATATATTACCTGTAAATCCATACAGTGGTAATCTGATTTTCCTATTATTGGAAAAGGTACTTAAAGAAGGGATTATTTCAATTTCACAACTGACTATTTCAGTCGATTGCAAACCGACAGAATTTATACAGGATAGTGTTCTACTTAGTCTCTGTAATAAACTATGTATGAAGGCTGTTGTTTAGAAACAACCTCCTTTTTTTTTGGCAGGAAAGTGAGATTGAACTAAAGACCCCTTTCCTTTGTGTTAAACATTAAAAAATAAATTATATGTTAAATCCTGGTTTTTTCACTGTGATTTGGAATACACATCCTACAATTACTTGTTTTCTAAAATATCTGTAGTCTTTTTGCCATAATTATGCTCTGAACTGTTTGCTTAAAATAATCTTGGAATTAGTCAAAAGATTACAGTATTACTTTGTTTTTAAAAGACAGTACTAAATCAGAGTGCTAGTACAATTGTCACAGGATTACAAAAATGCATACAAACTTAATGTACTCCAAAATGCACTATTCTTATTAGAGATTTCACCCTTTTTATATCAGATATATATAATTATAGTTACTTATGGTTATGGTTATAGTTATAGTTACTTATTTAGCCACAACACCAGAGAAATTGACTTTCTCCACTATGTCCAAGAAGTTGTGATGGAAAGTGAACTACATTCCCTAACCATATATGCTTGTGCAACGAATATTTCAGTTCCATATTTCTCATGAAACTGCCAATTTATTTAATGGTTGAGTTGCCGCGGTAGGTGGGCCTCACCATTACTGCATGAAGACATCACCTCTGTGACCACATATAAGCCATTATTAGGAACACCAAGACTCCATTTTCTCTTTGCCTCACAATGTACACATGTATAAACTGAGGCAAAGAAAAAAATGGAGTCTTCTATTTTTATTTCTGATATTTCTATGCCACTCTATTCTAAAACAAGTTTGATCAGTGTACAACTGCATTATATAATCAGCAGAAGTTGGTCACAAATAAAAACATAACATTCCCCAAATGCTGTTTTCAAGAATTAAAATGTCATTTATTTTTGTAACTTAGTAAAGAGGAGATCTGGTTCTTGTATGTGTGGGTAAGCTATGTTATAAGAGAAGTACCATATTTGAGAAAACCCTGCTACAGAGTCCCTGTATATGGAACTCCTTTGGAGATGGGATCCTCCACAAAATTCCCCTTTCTGCAGCCCCATGCAGAATATCGTGCAGTAGACCAGTTGAGAATTATAAAAAGCCTGAGTGACTATCCATAATACCTCCTGGCCCAGGAAAGGTTGCAATTGGTATATGCAAGTTAATTATGCAAAGGATATTCAGGCTATGATCTCTACTTGCTCTTCAAGCAGGAGCTATGAGTTCTAAAGAACTGCCAAATTATGAGTCTATTCACCCCAAGGGAACATGAACCCCCTCAGAACTAAAGAAGCTATATCTCTGGTCAAAAGGTATCTATTCACAGCCATTCTGTCTTGTTAGGATTTCCTGTTCCTCCTCATCCAAACCCTAACAGCCTCTGGGCACCAAGTCAGGTATCTCAATTATAAGATATCTTGAACCTGAGTGAAGAGATTTTAGGTGCACATTGATACGGTATTTACCTAGCAACTCCATGTAGACACTGAAAAGTAGGGGTAGAAAGGATTGAACCCTGTTGTAGTCATAAAAGAGCGAAGTGGACTTGTTTTCTCTTCACCCAATATCTCAGACTGTTATCAGCTGCTTAGGAAGGGGGTAAACCAGTGATACATGATGATCCCTACTCCAAATCTTTGTATACAGAAGGTTATCACGGTCAGCATAACTGAAGATCAGGACAATGACTCTTCCATCCTAGTTTTGCCAAAGATCACCTGAGTTCCCTGCCATACTGTTGAATGTGGTAAGTTTCTCTTATATTAAATTACTTTTATTTACCTGTTTTTGCTAGCTTTTTGCTTGTGCCACATCTGTAAAATTTTTGTATAAGCTGCACATCTTTTGACACTGTGCCAAAGCTATGGCAGGGGGAAGAATTCAGGCTGAGAAAAATGCTGTTCAGTGAAAGCCAGGAGTAGCAATTCTGAATTGCAAAAAAATCTGAACCATTTTAAGAAGGCAGCCAATTTTGCAGCCCAAGAGGCTCATTCTGAGTTCCCCTTATTGTCACAACACCAGAAATGGTTAGGTTTTGTTTCAACAAAACAATAAAAGGGCAAATGTTTTTTATTTTGTCAAGCTGCAGCCAATTAAACTGAACTTTCGGGATGCATTTTTTTTTCATTGCAAAACAAAACAGATACCCAATTTGTAGCCCTCAGATTCATATCCATCAGGAAATTCTGGTTACAGCTGTCTTGGCTGACTGTTCATGGGAACAGTATGAAAAGAACACATCATACTATATATGTTTATGCCTTCATCAGAGTGAATATAAAATTATGTATATGTATATACCTATACCTCATTGCACAAGAACCAATTTACATCTAGTGCATAGCTTGCACAAGAACTTAGTACAGTATTACATGGCTGCATAGGAACTGGCTCAGGAACCAGTTCACATATATGTTCTATAAAATCTATGCTAGCTGCAATCTGTATATTAATATAGATTCTATGCAGACATGCATCATTCAATGATTGAATGGACAGCCCTATCCTGTTTCCCGCAAAATAAGACATCCCCTGATAATCTCAATTGGGCTTTTGAACGCATGGCAATAAGGCCAAGCTCTTATTTCAGGGTTCAAAAAAATATAAGACAGGGTCTTATTTTGGGGGAAACTTAGTACATATGTCTAGGTCAGTATACTCCAAGTTTATGAGACTTCAAGCACTTACAATTATACACAGCATAACCAGTCCATAGTCCAACAATAGTGTAAAACTTGAAACACTGTCCCTGGAATATACACTATGCATAGATGGAACAAAGATAAGAAATTACTTCATGCTTCACATTTAGCATAGTACTCCCACCAGCAACATAATTCTAACAAAATGGCCATCTAAAGTACGTTGTGTTGTTATTGTTGACGTGCATTTCCTTTCTTACTGTTTCATAGCAAGATGAAATTTATTTATCTGGCTACATACTGTCTAGAAAGCGACATTACTGTGTGCTGTTTCTAGTGATAGATGCAGAGACAATAGGGCACCTCAGCCTAAAGTGGACAAATATAGCTATATGGGCTAAGAATCAGGCTCTGAGCGACTTAAATAATTAGGAGCATAGCTAAGATCAAATTTTGAAATATGTACTGTGAAATATGTAAGAGAGATAATATTTGATCCCAGGATGTATTTGTAGATTCATCACAATCTACATCAGCCAAAAACTAATGGGAGAAAAAAAGGACATTTTAAAGTAAAGAATGAACATATTCCCACGGCTCATCTTCCTAATTATTACCTCTATTGCTTCGACAGAGCTAAACTGGCCTAGGGTAACAATATTATCAAATGTATTTATTTACTGCATAAAAATAAGCTGTTTTAAAACCAGGATTCCCCCAAAAATGTGGATTATTAAAGGGATCTTCCTTATATCTATTATTCAACTGTTCCACTATACAAGAGGGAGGGAGATACACAAACACATACAGAAATACATAAACCATTGTTTTGAGCATAGTTTTGAAACCCATCACAAATAATAATTTCAATACCATACAAAGTTATCATACAAAGTTTTAGCGTGATGAAATACTAACAGTTGAGTAGAGTCCAAGAGGATCTGGATTCTACAATTCCTGAATCTAAAACACATATTTAGTACATATATGTAGGAAAGTTTTTCCAGCAGGCAACCACATTTTAAAACAGTGAAAATCACAAAATTTCACGTTATATCTTTGGAATATGCAGAAGCCCTGCAACTGTCAGCACTGTTTCTGCTTTCCTTACTTCCCAATACAAACTTAAGAAACTCGATCGTGTTAGTTACTCTTAAAAACACCCTTCTAGCATCCAGCAAATACTTCTTTTCCCTTTATTCCATGTTGGGGGGGGGGGAGACAGCGTCTGCTTTAACCCCGGGCATCTCTGCAAAGAGAAATCCTTATTTTCAGGCAGTGCTGAAATCTAACATTTTTTAAAATAGACGGGACTACCATCTGTCAGAAATGGTGTAGGGTCTCCTGCTTGGGTGGGTGGCTGGGGTTGGACTAGATGACCTACAAGGTCCCTTCCAACTCTGTTAATCTGTATCTCAGGGTGCCGTCGGCCAGGCAGTGCCGACTGGCGACGCCCAGGGGAAGGGCCTTTTCTGTGGGGGCTCCCACCCTCTGGAACGAGCTTCCCCCAGGACTTCGTCAACTTCCTGACCTTCGGACCTTCCGCCGCGAGCTTAAGACACATCTATTTATCTGCGCAGGACTGGACTAGATTTTTAAATTTTAAATGTCTAAATTTTAGATTTGGTTTTAAATCGGGTTTTATTATTTATATGGCTATTTTAAACATTTGGCCTATTTAATAAGTTTTTTAGATTAATGTTTTACTTTGTATATTTATGTGTTTTTTATATGGCTGTACACCGCCCTGAGTCCCTAGGGAGATAGGACGGTATAAAAGTATGAATAAATAAATAAATAAATAAAATCTGCTGAAAATCAACCCAGCATTGTAAATCCGATATATTTAGAAAGCACCGATTCGGGGAAATCGGTTGGCCATGCAAGGCACCAGAATCGTAACAGGGAAAGAAGCAACGGCGCTTTAGCCCAGAGGTCTCCAACCTGGGCAACTTTCAGCCTGGCGAACTTCAACTCCCAGAATCCCCCAGCCAGCTTTGCTGGCTGGGGAATTCTGGGAGTTGAAGTCCGCCAGGCTGAAAGTTGCCCAGGTTGGAGACCTCTGCTTTAGCCGGCAGGTGCGGAAAAAGCTCTCTCTCTCTCTCTCTCTCGGGAAGAAAATAGAAATCCTCGGGCTGGAAATTCTTCTGCCGGGTCCAACTTCTCCGCATGAGACCCCTTTCTCCCTCCTCCCTCTTCCCCATTTAAGGAGAGCTCTTCTGCTCCCCACCCCAGACAGCCGCTCTCACCTGATCCCCCAAAGCGGGCTGCAAAAACGCAGCGGCTTCGGCCTCAGGAACTTCAGGAGGGTAGCGGAGAACATGCCCCCAGAAAGTCAGCCAAAGAGACTCCGCCTCCGCTCGCCCCAGAAAGCCAAGCTGAGGCTCGCGTGTTTTAAGAGAAGCGGCGGAGGCCGCGAGGGGGCGTCGTCGTCGCTCCTCCCACCGCTTGGGGTGGGGGTGGAGCTGGGGGAAGAGAAGGGCGGGGCCTCTTCCGGGGAGTCCATGGCGGTTCTCTCGGATTAACGCGGGACAATTGCGCGAGCGCCCTCTTGAGGGGAAACGGCGCGGAACAAGGGGCGGGAAACGGCGGCGGCAGGGAAATGAGCGCGTGGCTCTATGTTAATCTGGACACATGTGACGTGGTTCGCTTCTTCCTAAAGGTTTCGTGTTTATTTATTTCGTGTTCGGATGTCCTGACTTCATCTACTCCTGTCCACGCGTAACATTCATCTGCCCGCTTGAGAGAAGCGTGCATAAGTGAACCTGCGTGCCTACCATCTGCCCTAATATTCCTTTTTACTTACTCTTTTCGTGTATCCAAATTACGTTTATACTTCGATTTGTTATTTTATATATGATTGACAAATAATTTTTTTTAAAAAGCGCTCCAGAAATGTGGAGTCCTTGCTGCTCTCTAAAGCTTGGTTGTTGCTGGAACGCGTTTCATTATCCAACTAGGTAAAGGTCATCAATACTAGCTGGGTAAATGAAACGTCTGTAAATAAACAGCCAGGTGCAAGGGAGCACCAAGGACTCTGCTGCTCAGTCCAGAGTTACACATATTCTCTTCCATGGACTCCTTAGAAGAAGTCTTGAGGAATTGCATATCCTTTTTGGAAAAGCTTTTGGGGAAAAAGGCGTTTTTGAAAAAGCTTCTTTTCCAAAAACACTACACTACTAACCAGAGCATATAAAACATTTGCTAGGCCAATCCTAGCAATACAGCTCGCCTGTCTGGAACCCATACCACATTTCTGACATCAATACAATTGAACCTGTCCAGAAATATTTTACAAGAAGAGTTCTCCACTCCTCTGAAAACAACAAAATACCTTATCCCACCAGACTTGAAATCCTAAATTTAGAAAACTTAGAACTCCGTTGCCTTCGACAAGACCTAAGTTTAACTCATAGAATCATCTATTGTAATGTCCTTCCTGTTAAAGACTACTTCAGCTTCAATTACAATAATACAAGAGCAACCAATAGATTTAAACTTAATGTTAACCGCTTCAATCTAGATTGCAGAAAATACGACTTCTGTAACAGAGTTATCAGTGCTTGGAACAGTTATCAGTGCTTGGAACCTGACTGTGGTCTCTTCTCATAATCCCAAAAGCTTTAACCAAAAACGTTCTACTATTGACCTCACCCCATTCCTAAAAGGACTATAAGGGGCATGCATAAGAGCACAAACGTGCTTACCGTTCCTGTCCTATTGTTTTTTATTCTTATACATATATGCTTATACTTCCTCATATTTCCTCATATATAAGTTTATATACTATATAACCATTTTGTGTGATGCTTATGTATATTGTGACAAAAATAAATAAATAAAAATAAAAAAATCCTCACAGACTACAGATAGTCCTTGATTGTGTTTGCTTAGTATAGAATGACAGTTTGCTTAGTATAGAATAACAAAGGTGGAAGGGACCTTAAAGGTCTTCTAGCAGGGGTGAAATCCAGCAGGGGTGAAATCCAGCAGGTTCTGACAGGTTCTGGAGAACTGGTAGTGGAAATTTTGACCAGTTCAGAGAACTGGTAGTGGAAATTTTGAGTAGTTCGGAGAACCTGCAAACACCACCTCTGGCTGGCCCCAGAGTGGGGTGGGAATGGAGATTTTGCAATATCCTCCCCCCACGAGTGGGCAGGGAATGGGGATTTTGCAGTAACCTTCCCTGGAGTGAGGTGGGAATGGAGATTTTGCAGTATCCTTCCCCTGCAATGCCCACCAAGAACCAGTAGTAAAAAAATTTGGATTTCACCACTGTCTTCTAGTTCAACCCCTTGCTTAGGCAGGAAACCCTACACCACTTCAGACTAAAACTAAAAAATTGGGCAGGAACTGATTTTAGCTACAGAGCTCAATGTCTTTGTGTCCATCCCATTAGAAAAAATCAAGTGCTATTTTTAATGTCATAGCTTTTTCAAAAGGATTTCAATTTTAATCATAAATAAATAAAATAACAAGACTAGCCTTAGTTGAGGGAGATTCTATGCTTCTTTGGCTATCCATTTCTCAAACTCTTTGGCCATCGAGGTTCCAAACTCTGAAGGTCAGAACCAGCATTTTGAATTGTTTTCTTTTCACTATACTTCTAAGTGGGTCAATGGGTTTATGTGTTGTGGGAACACCAAATAGGGTTCAATTAACCCAATCAAGCCATCTCTGGGAGGTTAAATGTAATGCCAAAGCTATTCGATTGAACTGATTCCACATAGCATGCTGTGATATGGGATCACCTAGTCTGAGTTTTCATAATAAGTTTTCAGACAAAGGAGCTAGAAAGAAACACCAGCCGAAAAGAAAAACCAGTTCAATTATAGAACTTATTTCCAAGATTTAATAGCACTGGATACAGTTTCCAACATAATTGACTGTTGTAGCTAAACCTCATTTTGTCCTGCTTGTCTGGAACAGGCAAGAGATATCAGCAAACTTTGTCAATATAGCTGCAGGAGCTCATGCAGTTCTAAGCATTTTGCAGAGAAAATTGGGGGAGGTGTCAGTCTGTATTGTCAAAATGGTGGGTTTTGAACAGGAGTGAAATGCTCCCTGTTTGGACCAGATCACCCAATCCAGTAGCGATGGTGGCGGGTGGTTCGGAGAACCAGTAGTAAAAATCCCTGCCCCCGCCCACCCCAGCTGAGCCATGTGATCATCAGAGGTTTTTTTTTTAACTTTTAAAAACATTTTTTTCTTCAGCCGAAAAAATGCTTTTAAAAGTAAAAAAAAAAAAGCTCTGATCGCGCAGCTCAGCTGGGATCGTCTTTTAAAAGCATTTTTTCTACAACCTCTTCGGCCAAAGAGGTTGTAAAAAAATGCTTTTAAAAGGCTCTGGTGATCCCAGCTGAGTTGCCTGATCATCAGAGACTTTTTTTTTCTTTTAAAGGCAAAAAAAATGCTTTTAAAAGAAAAGAAAAGCCTCTGATGATTAGGCAACTCAGCTGGGATCATCAGAGCCTTTTAAAAGCATTTTTTAAAAATAACCTCTTTTTTACAACCTCTTTGGCCGAAGAGGTTGTAGAAAAAAATGCTTTTAAAAGTAAAAAAAAAAGTTGGCACACCCACCCAGTCACATTGCCCACCACCACCAAGCCACGTTCACAGAAACGGAGTAACAAATTTTACATTTCACCTCTGCTTTTGACCATCAATATCATTATCTGCTGCAAGAATATGCAATATATATCTGTAGTTAAATGAATTAAGCTTGTGGTGGGAACAGGGAAATCCAGAAAGCAATACTCAAATCCTGCTCAGGGATTAGAAAAGACACCTAGGTGAACAATGTGCGCTCTTCATATCTCTTCTATGATGTGAATTAGTGACCCATGCAGGTATAAATTGCTGAAGTGAAATAGAGTGTTACCTACGAGTTAGAACATGGGGGTTTGCAGCAACTATCAGTTTCATCAGAATAATAAACTACATCTTGATGAAAATATGAAATGGATAGAGTTTGTCCCTTGTCCGTCCGTCCCCCCCAAACTCATATCTTGGGGAATCTTAGTGTCAGCTATAGTTGGGTGTAGTGGTGGGTTGCTCCCGGTTCAGTCCGATTCTTGCGAACCGGTAGTAATGATGGCGGGAGGCTCCTCCCACCTGCCCCAACATCATCACTGACGATCTGCGCATGCGCAGAAGCATGTGCACATGCACAGAAGCGCATGTGCAGAAGCGCTCGTGTTGCGAACCGGTAGTAAAGGTAAGTGTAACCCACCCCTGGTTGGGTGGTGAGTTGTTTAGAATTCCCCTCCGATGGCAGGTGGGAGAAATCCAGCAAGAGAAAATTTAGAGAATATTTGTAGCTGAGGATTAAACTATAGGGTCCTTGGTGCTCTCTGAGCTTGATTGTTTTATTGCAGACATCTTATTATCAAACTAGGTAACATCATCAGAGCATTGATGAAAGAAAGAGAGGCATGGGCTTGTGACAATGTTTTATCTCATCAAACAATCCACAAAGACCTAATTAGTTCTTAGCATTACCTTGCTTCTTCCTGTAAAGTTAACACACTTCAAAAAGGAGCACAGTTTTATTCACAATTCAGTTAAACTCTCTAGAGTTTAATCATGACAAAAATATGAGTTAATATATGTGTTTTTGTACTGCAGAAATGTGTGATAATCATTTTTTTCATCCATTGCTGGAAATGTTGAAACAGTGAATTGTTGTTCTTTTATAAAAAAGTAACAATCAGGAATGACCTTATTAAATAGAGAGAGAAGAAAAGCCTATATAACTACAGAAAAAATATCACTTTAAACAGGTTAATAGTTAAGTATAATTTTTTATAATTTCTCAACATCTAGTAATTCATAACATTTTGCAAACCTTTTTTAATATTTATTTCATTTATACCCTACTTTTCTGACTGTACCAGATGGCTCATAAAACAGTAACATTTCTTACGCTTAGGAAGTAGAATGTTAGCTTATTAAGGCTATAGTCTTAAATAAAATTTATAATAATGGAATTGCTCTGAACATGGTAGCAGTATGGAACTGCTGTTTGTTTGCAACTTTCTATGAGCCATCTGGTGATATCTTTTTACATTTACTACCAATTTCTCCCACCTTTCTAAAACTTGAAATAATCTGCCTTATTTTATAATTAAGACTGGATGCTGAAAGTTTGGGTAAATTTTGAATGCTGGTTGTTTAATTGTTCAAGACATACAGCTTGTATACCTTGCTGCAAGCAAACTAATCTTGGCAGAAAAAATGGTTATAATATCTGAACTTTCATGGTAGAAACAAAATAAGTGTAAAAACAAGACAATGCAACAATAAAATAACTAAAAATACCTCAGAAAAAATATTATTTTTGTGGTATGATAAGATGTGAATGCTCATATGAGTTACTGGAGGCTACTCTGGAATTAATGCTCTCTAATACTAGAATGTTTGAGATCCAAATTCTGAGTAGGTGAAAACACACTTTGAAAATACCTGTACTAAGTGTCAAAGAAGATTGAATTAATATTGTTACCTTGTTTTGTGTTAAGCTAAGTGTTAGCTGAACTTCTCTCTCATAGGAGAAGAACTCATTGGTGGAAAGTGCCTTCTTTTAGGTTTGCATTATCTGGGTTTTAACCAAGCACATTCTTTACTGAACCATGGTTTAGATATCCTAATTGAATGGCCCCCAACGTTTTGGGCACCAGGAACTGGTTCCGTGGAGACAGGTATTTCCACAGAAATGTTAATGTCAATAAATATAGTCTCCAACCTACAGTGATAATGACAGTATTATTTGTTTTACTTCTGTGAGATCTCCCCATAATATGAAGACTATGGGGCATCAAATTGTTGTAATAAAGCCTTATCATTTGGTCCCATTCTGGCATTAAAATCACAAATCATAGAAAAGTAAAATTGGGGTGCTGCACTATTGGGTCACTAAGCCGAATTTCAAAACAGCCTCAACAATTAGTAGTTTGAGCAATTCGGGATTTAAGAAAAATAGTAATCTGTCAAAAGAAATGTAACTAAATTAATTAGTATAGAGACATTTGTCCCTAGATGGTCACATCTGCAGATACACACTACTTAAATGAACCAGGTAATAAGATACTGATACCCCTAACAACTGGCCTCTCTTCAGACTTGTATGGAATGATAATAGATGATATGAGAAACCTCTAAGTCAGTGATGGCTAATCTTTTCCGAACCGAGTGCCCAAAGCACATGTGTGCATGCGCAAATGCACATGCATGCGCCCAAACCCCAAAATGCAATACATGCACACACCCACGCATGCGCCCCGCCCCCACTCATGTGCGCGCAGCCCCCTGTATGCTCACCACGCCGCGTGCCCCGGGCATCAGAGTGCGGCCCCCTGCATGCTCCCTGCAAATGCACGCTTGGCCCCAACATGTGCCCCACTCCCGCATATTTGCACGCACCCCTGCATGTGCCCTACCCCCACGCATGCGCGGAAGGGCCCCCGAAGACTAGCTGGCCAGCAGGAAGCGCACGCATATAGCAGAGCAGAGCTGAGCTGGAGCAACAGCTCATGTGCCCACCGAGAGAGCTCTGCCTGCCACCTCTAACATGCGTGCCATAGGTTCGCCATGACAGCTCTGAGTTGTAAGGATTTAGTATCCCATGTTTGCTGTAGGAATATAGTTGAAATTTGATTTATAAATTCTTCAAAACCCAAGCTAGAGTACTTGACATGCTATCCAGCAATGTTCTAGCACAGGGGTCTCCAACCTTGGCAACTTTAAGACTTGTGGACTTCAACTCCCAGATTCTGGGAGTTGAAGTCCACAAGTCTTAAAGTTGCCAAGGTTGGAGACCCCTGTTCTAGGAGATTATACATGTGAGAGAGTTTGAAGAAGATGTTAAAAGATGGAAAGTCATTCTTAAAGTCCACCATAGAGGCATTGGCCAGAGACTGGGCATATGGACTACAGTGGCCCTGTAAATTAGAGTCGACCAAATAATTCTGTGCAGCTTTGGGGCCCATACTCTGTATGAATCATCTACCTAGGAGAGAGAGGTACAAGATTTCAGTGAAGTGTTCTTCCTGACTTATACACTTGGCTCTGCATTATATTCTTCATTAAGGAGCTTAAAAGAATACTCGTCATTAGAGCAGAGAAGCACATTTGAGTGGGATACGTGGCACCATTGTGACATGACTGGTAATAGAATGAGATCAATCAAGAATTGATATGAAAGGTAGTCTTCTATTTACATCAGTTCATGTTGAAAGTTACGTCAGCACTGAAAAAAGTGACTTATGGCCGTTTTTCACACTTACAACAGTTGCAGTAATCCCCGTGGTCACATGATCAAAATTCAGATGCTTGGCAACTGGTTCATATTTATGACGGTTGCACTCTCCCAAGGTCATGTGATCACCTTTTGTGACTTCTGACAAGCAAGTTCAATGGGGAAGCCAGATTCACTTAACAACTCTGTCACTAATTTAACAGCTGCAGTGATTCACTGAACAACTGTGACAGGAAAGGTTGTAAAATGAAGCAAAGCTCACTTAACAAATGTTTCACTTAATAGAAATCTTGGCCCAATTGTGGTCGTAAGTCGAGGACTTAGTGCAGGTAGATCAGGGGTCAACAACCTTTCGGACCTCAGGGACCACTAAATTTGTAATTTTAAATCCCGCGGACCACTAATATGATCTGCCTAATGACCGGTTTGGTGGGTGTGGCTAGGTGGTCATGTGACTGGGTGGGTGTGGCCAACTCGGTGTCACTCACGCCAAGGGGTGTCTCACCGGCCTCTACTCACCCCTCACTCCCAGCCACTCCTCGCCTCCCCGCCCAGGTTCCTTAGAACCCCAACAGGAAGCAGTTGCTGCAGCTAAGCAGCCATTAGGAAAAAGAATTGGCAAAACAGCTGCTCAGTTCAAATTGGATCTGACCGAGAAGGAGGCTCAACAGAAGCACCTCACTGAGGACTATGAGCATAAGCTTCCCAAGCAGAAGGAAGATCTGCAAGAGGGCAAGGCCAGGTACTGGCGCCTGGAGGCTCAGAGAGCTGAGATGGTCAGCCAGTTCCAGTCCATGATGCTGTCCCACTGGAACAAGGCCCTCCAGCTCTTTGCCACCAGCAGTGCTTCCCTCCAGCCTTTGCCCAAAGCCCCACACCAGGAGGCTGAAGCAGACCCCGTCAGAATTTCTGCCCCCCTCCAACCCACACAAGAAGACCCCAAAGAGGGAGACTCTCTGCAAAAACACAACCGTTCATTGCACGTATCCAGCCCAGGGACTGTAGTTTGAAGACCCCTGATATAGTGCAATATAAAAAATGCAAATAATTTTTCTGCGGACCACCAAAATTTTCTCACGGACACCAGTGGTGCACAGATAGCCAGTTGGTGACCGCTCAGCTAGATCAGGATGTGCTTTGCATCTATTAGGGATCTCAGCAGAAACAGCAGTATCATGTCCACTGCTGAGTAAAGTAGCAAGATCTTTTGGCTCCTCCAGTCGCTAAAGAACAGTGACTTGTTTATTCTCAGACAGAAAGGCAGAAGAATCCACGATATCAGTTTCTTCCATTAAAACTGAAGAAAGTGAAGGGTTAAGCCATTCACAAAAGCAGTCTGCTCTCAGCTGTCCAAGAGTATC
Organism: Ahaetulla prasina; assembly: GCF_028640845.1. Classification (NCBI taxonomy): domain Eukaryota; kingdom Metazoa; phylum Chordata; class Lepidosauria; order Squamata; family Colubridae; genus Ahaetulla; species Ahaetulla prasina. Next base: position 83,146,054 of record NC_080541.1, on the reverse strand, counting down.
ATCTCCAGGCAGAAAGGCCAACTCTTACCCAAGTTTTGTTTTACAAGATTACAGTTGGCAGCATGCCCAGACTTGGAAAGATTCTGCTGAGGTGTTATTAGTATGTCTGAGAAACTTGATTGGGAAAAAATGAAATAAAGTTAAATAATTTCTCATTTTAAGTATCATGGATTGAATTGTGCATATATTAAATGAAAGCCAGCTGATTGACCTTGGGCCAGTTACTCTCTTTCAGACCAACAGGGTAGTGGTGAGGAAAACAGGAGGAGGAGGAAGATGTGTTAGATATGTTTGCTGCCATGAATTATTTGTAAAAATAATAAAGACTGGCTATAAATAAATAACACGTAAGTAAAACTGCACTCAATCCATGGTTTTCAAGTTCACCTGAGAGAGAAATATACAACAATAAGCTGAGGGAAAGGATTATTTTTCTGTCGGTATCCCATTTATCAGCATTCAGTTTACGATTACAAACGATGAAGTAATTTGAGATGGTGGAGAAAATATTCAAGACCTCTTGAATTGTTTGTAACAGTATGTTTGATGTTTGTTAGTCATTGTGCGGTTACTTTTGCATGGCTGTAGTAGACCTAGAGTCCAGTTTATCATTAATTACATTCAATTCCTTATAAATTAAATGGACGGTATCTGCTGTTACCATACATTGCCTACCCGGTAATCAGGCAGTTGATAGAGAAGGACTTTCCTATCCTGATTTTTAATACAAGGTTTTAATACGACAGGAGATGTTGAATCATTCTCACTTTCTGTGTTCTTTCCCTCCCTCTCCAGTACTAACTCATCTTGTAAAATGACCAGGCAGACATAATAATTCCTTAATGTGAATGAATCAGTGGCATCTACAGCCCTACTGCTTTGTCCCTGGACCAAATCATCAATCTTCAGCTTCTTCAGACTTTTGCTGGTGCTTGTGTTCAACCACAGTCTCTTCTTTCTCTTCTCCTCCTGTTATGAAAACCAATATTCAGGAAATTATAAATTTCCTTTCCAGTGCTCACTGAGAATTTGGTTAATTTATTTAGTCTAAAATACAGAGACTTATAGTCTTTTGAGCAACTTTATACTTCTTATTTGAGCTTATGTAGACTTTAATGCAAGAGTGGATGCTTCACTCTGAGCAGAATTTCAACACTGAATACATTTCTTAAAGGGCATAATGCACATTATAGTTTCTCTTCAGATCATACAAATCTTTCACTTTGTATTAAAGACCTCGAAAATAAGATCAAGAAGATCAAGAAAAGCACATTCTCCTTCTCCAGATCTTGATAGAAATCATCACTGAGAGTGATCTATGTCATCTCCATCCCCTATCAAGGCATGAACCCTGACTGAAAAGGGTTCAGACAATCTACTTCAGGAGTCTCAAATTTAAGCCTGGTAGGCCGGATCCAGCCTGCAGGGTGCTTAAATCTGGCACACGGTGCCTCTGCTGCCCAAAACGGGCCACGGGGGTGCTGGGTATTCATCAGGAAGTGATATATTATTGCGGGAAAAATTCCCTCACCTAAAGAGATGTTGACATTGTCCCAGTTCCACATTACCAGTCTGAGCCAGGAGAGGCATGGATCAAGCCTGCTACTGGCAGATGATAATCTAGAAAGCACCCTGTCTGCTTCCTCAGAGATCAAAGCCAGAAGGAGTCTCAGGAATGTAACAAGAAGAACCCAGTAATCACTAAATTTTCTGCCCATGAGGAATCAAGATTCTGCTGAATCGGAGTGATTTTTGCAAAATGCTGTGCAAATTGAGCAGAATGGCCCGGCAAGAAATCTTGGTATTGATTTTTCCCTAACAGAACATTAGTTACTTCAAACAAGACTGCTGCAGGATAGATAGATACCTTGTTGATTTCTATATTTTTACACAGTGCATATATCCTGTGTGTTTTCATTTATACTGGCCACCAAGAGGCAATGTATGATTGGTTATTGGAAATCATCAGACCTATATGTCTTATTTATGGCTTACAGACTGTCCTAATGAAATGTTTTTCCTCTTTAAAAAAATATCTAAACTCACAAAATGAAGGTTTAAAATAAAGCATGTAAACCTTAACATTACAGTGCCAATTTTTAAAAAATGCCTTTAATCCTGTTTCTGGTCACTGCTTTCTAGCAACATATTTTGATAGTCTAATTAAATGCTTCCAGACTAAAATGTTTAATAACTTTATTGATCTGACATTTTAAAAGCTATCATGACAATCACAATGAAATTAATAAGCATTTGGTATAATTAAATAATTAGGGTTATGTTCAGACTTATTTTTTCTCTGCTCAAGGTAATGAACATTTTAAAGCACACATCCATACATACATACAGACTAACAAGGCAGTATCTAATGGTGTAGAAAATGAATTATACATCCACTACATCACTTACAGCGGAGCAAATGGCTACTATTGCTGACTAGGCATGTATGATTCAGCATGTATACTACTATACTGCTAAAACTTTCTTTTCTCTAAACTCTAACTGGGTGAAATGGTGCATTACAGGGCAAAACTTTTTCAATCAAGTTACCTCAAATGGGTTAATTTAGAGAATGCATCCATAATCCAAGACCCATGACTCCTGTGGAATTTAATTTTTTGGCAAATTTTATAAAATATTTTATAACAGAACAAATTGTTATAAAACACATTACGACATAACATAAACAATTCCTGTGGCCAATTATTGATGTTTGATGTGCTATACACTTCAACACGGGCTACTTTCAAGGCAGATATATCTCTGAATAATGATCATCATCATCATTCTAGCCATTGTCTGTCCGCTGCAGAATGACGGCTTTTTCCACGCTATACAGTCTTGAGCTTTCTTTTGCCAATTGGGTCCTCAATACTTGCTGATCTTGTCGATCCATCTTGTTTTAGGTCTCTCTTGTGGATGATTTTTTTATCAAGTGGGATCCATTCTATGACTGCCTTGGTCCACCTACCATCCTTGCTATGTGACCAGCCGATTTCCATTTCAATGGAAATATCTCTGAATATCTCTCCCTGAATATTTAATAACTTTTCCAATACATTAGAACAGGGGTGTCAAACTTGCGACCCGCCGACTGGATGCGTCATGCGCTGGCCACCCCCACCCCCATTTTAGCGAAGGGGGAAAAGAGTTGCGATACATCATGTGACAATGTGACGAAGCAAGTTTGATACCCCTGCATTAGATATTGAGCAATCTGGTAAGGAAGTATCTGAAATTATGACTCAGTGGTCATCCCCCACCACACACACATGTGCTATCTTTCCTGATGCTGCCCACCCACATGCCCTTCCCAATCCATATGGCATCTCTTGTGCAAACGCATGCACCCTTTTCATCCAGTGTGGTACCTCTTGCTCAACCCTATGTACCATTCACAACCTGCACCTCCACATACTCCATCATTCACTCCCACAAACAACAACAGACATTCACCTGCCTGCTGGCCTTGGACCTATGATTTCCTGTTGGCTACTCCACCATCTTTCTCTCTGCAAGCTTCTCACAAGCAAAGTAAATAGCTGGCATATATGAACAGAGATTCTATCTTGGATGATGTTTTTCCATACAGCTTCACGTAAAGGAGGTGGACTAGCCTGGCAGATGTTTTTGATGTTTGACAGCCATGGCCTGGTTTGTTCAATATTGTTTGTTTTTTTTACAAGTTTTTTATTTTTTATTTTTGTTTTACAACATATCAATGTGTGAACAGTGTGACACCAGGGTGTCATACATTCTAATACAAATAAAACTAGTAGAATTAATCATAGTTATTACATTCAATCAATTTATATATTTCTAATAATTTATGTTATACTAACATTTATATTAAGTTGCAGTCTGTCATTATTCAATTATTCGATGTTTTCTCTTGTTACTGCTTTTATTTTATTATATAAAAGTGTATACACTAATATTCCCCCTTCTCTTATTTCTATCTCTTATTCTAACTTTTAATCATGTCACTCTTTATTAAAAAAATACTTTATTAACAACAATACTCGTTCAGTATTGTTGAAGAATCAGTGCAACAATGAACAGTAGTCATGAGACTGAGTCTCCTTGAAAGAGTCTTCTCTTGATACGGTAGTAGCCTCTCCCAGTCTACCACCATTGACCAGCAACTGGGTCTTCTATTATGCACTTGATTTTCCCACAAGGCTTCTGATGCTTCTACAGACTTCTGTTATTCCTAGGCATTTAATCACGGGTGTCAAACTCGATCACATCACGTGACGCATCATGACATATCGTGACTTTTTTTGCCTTTGCGGAGCTGGAGTGGGCGTGGCCTGCACGTGATGCATTCAGCCTGTGGGCCGCCAGTTTGACAGACCTGCATTTGGTTATCCGATCATGGGACAAGGAGTCAAATGCTTTCTTGCAATGAATCCAAGTTAAGGTCAAGTTGGTTTTCCTTCTCTTGCAGTTTTGCGGAATCATCTTGCCAATTAGAAGTTGATCTTTTGTTCCCTGCTGTTCGGGCAGTCTCCTTTCTATTCAGGTGGAAAGAGTATTATTATTATTATTACGGTTCGTTGCACAGTCAGCCAGATGTTCAAACTGGATGTGGCCTGCTTGTAATCAGTTTAGGCTACGTTCAAGTTGGTCTTCCTTTTCTTGCAGTTTTCCAAAATCACCTTCCCAGTTAGGAGTTGATCTTTTGCTCTTCTGCTGTTTAGGCAATCTCCTTTCTGGTGGAAAGAGCTTGTTTTCAACTAAATGCTGTTGGACTGCATCAGCTACTATACCCGTTACCAATTTGAAAGTTGCTGGTTACTAGGTAATTGGCAACCCAACAAGAAAAACACAGACTTCAGAGGATAATTAGAACTGCAGAAAAAACAATTGCTACCAACCTGCCTTCCATTAAGGACCTGTATACTGCACGAATCAAGAAGAAGGCCGTGAAAATATTTGCAGATCACTCGCATCCTGGACATAAACTATTTCAATCCCTACCCTCAAAACGACGCTATAGAGCACTGCACACCAGAACAACTAGACACAAGAACAGTTTTTTCCCGAAGGCCATCACTCTGCTAAACAAATAATTCCATCAACACTGTCAGACTATTTACTGAATCTGCACTACTATTAATCGTTTCATAGTTCCCATCACCAATCTCTTTCCACTTATGACTGTATGACTATAATTTGTTGCTGGCAATCCTTATGATTTATATTGATATATTGACCATCAATTGTGTTGTAAATGTCGTACCTTGATGAACGTATCTTTTCTTTTATGTACACTGAGAGCATATGCACCAAGACAAATTCCTTGTGTGTCCAATCACACTTGGCCAATAAAATTCTATTCTATTCTATTCTATTCTAATTGCCTGGTGCTGCCCCTTTTGCTGGATCTTTCATTATCAGGTAGTTTTTGCCAGATGTTAGCCACTCTTCAATTTCACCTCCTTGCAGTTTCTTGTTAAACTGCTTGGTAACAAATAGGTGTAGACCAGTCAGATTTTATTATTATTATTTCTTCTTCCTCTTCCTCCTTAGCGCTTACAACATAATAAAATATCCATGATAAAATTAACCCACAGCCTCAACACGTTAAACAATATAAAATTCATAAAGAATTTTTTAAAAATCCCAATATATGACAGTTATAATACACAGTACAACAATTACAGTTATAATATGCAACATTACTCATCCGTTTTAAAGATTCAACTAGCAATTTTAAGAGAATATTTTTCTTCAATCATTATCCATAAAAACTGACAATGACATCTGACAAGGTGATTGTCATATACTTTGTAACATAGCGTTCTTTTCTGTGAATTATGCTAATTGAAGAAGGTTAATGTTACCATTAATTTTCCTATGCTGGAACAGCTCCAAAATATTTGCTTGGAAGTAGCACTCTAGAAATTAACTTGCTACTCCAAAGTTATTTTCCTTTTCAAAGGCACATATTCCTGGAATAAAACATGACTCTACTACCTCTGTCTCATTGCAGCATACTAATGTTGCAAAAGTGTCATACAGATAGCCCCCTCTTGGTGACCACTCATTCAGCAACCATTTAAAGTTATGACAGCACTGAATGAGACATCCAGTCCTCAAAGTGGCACTTGCAATCCTCCAGTCACATGATCGCGCTTTGTGTAGTTGGCAGTCAGTGCACACTTATGACAATTGCAATGTCCCATAATCACATGATCACCATGTGACATTCACAGCTGGCTTCTGACAAGGAAAATCAGTGGGGAAGCTGGCAAGAAGCCATAAGACACGTTCATGTGGAGTTACACTCAACAGCCACACATGATTTGCTTAACAACTGCAACTGGCGACTGCCAGAAATGCCCTTGTAAGTTGGTGCAGTTATGTGATTTTTGTTTTTGTTTTGTTTACAGCCACCTTACTTAGCAACACAGTTGCTGGTCCCAATTACAATCATTAACTGGGGACAACCTATAAATAAATTTTAAAAAGCTATTTTTTTCTATTCCATAGTCATCAGTACTAGTCTATATAGTTATAGACTGTCAAATACTCAAACATTATCTCCATAAACAAGAACAACAACACAAAAGTTACTAAATAAAAAAAGCTAATAAGGAAATTATAAATTTTAGGTGTGACATGTATAGCATCAAATGCTATGTACTGTGGGCTATATTTAGAAAAGGCAATGTTTGTCTTTTAAGCTATGTCATTTTAAAGAAAGGTCTTAATTGCCACTGTAAGACCATCTCATGATTATGCTTGGAAGAGAAATATATCACATGTTATTTATTTCTATTTATTTGCTTTAGAAATAAATACATTTGCTTTAGAGATGACAAAAACGTACTAAAACACAAGGAAAAATGAAGAAAAAAGATCATGATTCAAAAACCAGGCATATAAAAATAGCTCAGTTCTGAGCACAGCACTAAACCTTGACCATGCAGAATATTATTGATCAGTCTTTTCATTTCTTCGGTAGAGAGTCAGTTCATAAGCTGAGAGCAAACACATATGATCAATCTAAGTCTGTCTTATTGTAAAAAAAGTAATTGCTCTTTGCTCAATAAATCTATACTTCTTTGCATAAAGATAAATTCCAAATGTTTGATATATTATTCAGAATCATGCTCATCTCTTTAAAACAGATTATTCTCCAAAGTGGCCTTTGAAAAGCTGCTAGTGGAAAGAGCTTTTTTAAAGAATATTTTTGAGGATGGAAGGTAAGTGCAAACTGAGCTATTGTAACTTTAAATTTGATTTTTAATGCAATACTTTTATTGTAAGACAGCAGGATTGGGACAAAATAAACCCATACTGTATAGGAATATTTAAAAACTGAAATTGAATAAATAGAGTACTTTTGCTATAAAATATATGAAAATTAGCACGCATTCAACAAATCCCAATATTTAAAGTTTTCCAAATGCAAGAATTAAATTTAGCTGGAACAATATTGTATTAGATGTCCAAAAGATGCATGCAGGACAACAAGGATCTGGATGGCTGAGAATCTCCATAGACATTTACTGCATTAGATCTATCAAAGGTTCTAAAATTGATTGTGTCACACACACACACACACACACACACACACACACACACACACACCCTTAGTTAAAAACTGTTCAAAATGTTTTATGTAAAACCTCTGGAAGATCTTTAGTTGAATCATAGTACAACTCTCTTCTGAGAACTGTGTGGCAGTTTTTTCTGTTACAATCATATAATAAAATATTCCTAAAACAGTCCATGCAGTTTAAAAAAAGCGTTCAACCAGTAGTGGGTTTCTACTAGTTCACCCCTGTTCGGGTGAACCGGTAGCTGCAGTGGCGGGAAGCTCCGCCCACCTGCCCATACATCATCATAGGCGCTCTGCGCATGCGCAGAAGCGGCGAGTGAAGCACGTGCTAGTGTGCGATCACAGTTCCAAACCAGTAGTGAAAGGTAAGTGAAACCCACTACTGCACTCAATGTTTTATATAAATGAAACATACATATGGGCACTGGAATATATTTTGGGGAGGAGGGAGATTGAGATCATAAATTTGATTCTTTTTCAGGGAGAAACTTTAATGCCTTTTATCTACTCATCCAATATTATTATTCTTCAAACTGGTCACACTGTGGTAAATTGATTGTATGCAGGATTTCTTTTTCCACACTATTTGGACAACAGAAAAGACTGGTTAGAAATAAAATAGAAAAATGTATTTAAAAAAAAAACACACTATTTAATGTGTTGGAAGAAATGTCCATCTCTGTTCAGTTCCAAGTGGGGAGAAAGACACTGGAAACATGGAGGCTGATTGGAAAGATGGTTTAATGTTGAAGCAGAACCACCAAGCATGTGTGATTCTGGGTAGCTGACCACATGGAACGGAGAGTGAGAGATATTTATATCCTCTCTTGGGCTTTGAACTTGAGCTTCCTGTTCCTGTACCAAGAGCATGTATTCTATTGGTTGCTGTCAGACTCCTATGGGGTATTTGGGGTCATGTTTGTCTTGAAATCAAGTTTGGTTGAACCTTAGTCTGATGTAATATAGGGGCTTGGTTGTGCCATGTGGTGAGCTCTGCTAATAGATAATCCTATTATGTCCTGGAGGGTCATGTCTTAATCCCATCACCCTAGAGCTGGAGGCCTTTTGTCTTGTAGATAGGCTGGCCTAGTGTTTCTCAATGGGCACCAAATATCTGCTGGGGGCAGGGAGCTGCTCTTTGTTTTTAAGAACATGTTTCTCTTTTTCTCATCCAGGGAAATATAATATTCTGCCTTTTTAAATATTCTTCAAAATATTTTATTCTTCTAGGAGGTGGAGGTGCTAACTTTCTACAAATGTATACATATTTTAGTCAGTAATAACAAAAAAGCAAAACCCACTATATATTTTGCTGGAAAGTATTTCAGAGAAAACATTATTAAAATAAATGGAAACTGCAAGAATTTGATGCACTGTGCACAAAACAACGACTTCCCACAGCATCTGACTCTTCAACAAAATTGTTCACAGGATGACATTCTGCATTTTGTATTTATTTGTTTTATTCATTTAGTATTCAACTGAGAGCAAAGTTTTGTTTTGTTTTTATTACAAGTTTAATTAGTCAATATAGTGAAGACTGTTTAAACCTCAGCGAAGATGCTTATTTTGTATACATTGTTGTAAAAGGTACTTGTATAAAACCTGTTAAGTTCGGGCAATGAAGAGGCAGGAGACGATACAAGTGACAACGGTTTCTCCCAATCCCTTATAGAATAGAATAGAATAGAATTTTATTGGCCAAGTGTGATTGGACACACAAGGAATTTGTCTTGGTGCATATGCTCTCAGTGTACATAAAAGAAAAGATACGTTCATCAAGGTACAACATTTACAACACAATTGATGATCAATATATCAATATAAATCATAAGGATTGCCAGCAACAAGTTATAGTCATACAGTCATAAGTGGAAAGAGATTGGTGATGGGAACTATGAAACGATTAATAGTAGTGCAGATTCAGTAAATAGTCTGACAGTGTTGAGGGAATTATTTGT